>NC_080038.1:143673883-143990002 GCF_030020395.1 Manis pentadactyla
ATTTGCAGATGACATGATACTGTACATAAAAAACCCTAAAGACTCCACCCCAAAACTACTAGAACTGATATCGGAATACAGCAAAGTTGCAGGATACAAAATCAACACACAGAAATCTGTGGCTTTCCTATATACTAACAATGAACCAACAGAAAGAGAAATCAGGAAAACAACTCCATTCACAATTGCATCAAAAAAAATAAAATACCTAGGAATAAACCTAACCAAAGAAGTGAAAGACTTATACTCTGAAAACTACAAGTCACTCTTAAGAGAAATTAAAGGGGACACTAACAGATGGAAACTCATCCCATGCTCGTGGCTAGGAAGAATTAATATCGTCAAAATGGCCATCCTGCCCAAAGCAATATACAGATTTGATGCAATCCCTATGAAACTACCAGCAACATTCTTCAATGAACTGGAACAAATAATTCAAAAATTCATATGGAAACACCAAAGACCCCGAATAGCCAAAGCAATCCTGAGAAAGAAGAATAAAGTAGGGGGGATCTCACTCCCCAACTTCAAGCTCTACTATAAAGCCATAGTAATCAAGACAATTTGGTACTGGCACAAGAGCAGAGCCACAGACCAATGGAACAGACTAGAGAATCCAGACATTAACCCAGACATATATGGTCAATTAATATTTGATAAAGGAGCCATGGACATACAATGGCGAAATGACAGTCTCTTCAACAGGTGGTGCTGGCAAAACTGGACAGCTACATGTAGGAGAATGAAACTGGACCATTGTCTAACCCCATATACAAAAGTAAACTCAAAATGGATCAAAGACCTGAATGTAAGCCATGAAACCATTAAACTCTTGGAAGAAAACATAGGCAAAAACCTCTTAGACATAAACATGAGTGACCTCTTCTTGAACATATCTCCCCGGGCAAGGAAAACAACAGCAAAAATGAACAAGTGGGACTATATTAAGCTGAAAAGCTTCTGTACAGCAAAAGACACCATCAATAGAACAAAAAGGATCCCTACAGTATGGGAGAATATATTTGAAAATGACACATCCGATAAAGGCTTGACGTCCAGAATATATAAAGAGCTCACACGCCTCAACAAACAAAAAACAAATAGCCCAATTAAAAAATGGGCAGAGGAACTGAACAGACAGTTCTCCAAAAATGAAATACAGATGGCCAACAGACACATGAAAAGATGCTCCACATCGCTAATTATCAGAGAAATGCAAATTAAAACTACAATGAGGTATCACCTCACACCAGTAAGGATGGCTGCCATCCAAAAGACAAACAACAACAAATGTTGGCGAGGCTGTGGAGAAAGGGGAACCCTCCTACACTGCTGGTGGGAATGTAAGTTAGTTCAACCATTGTGGAAAGCAGTATGGAGGTACATCAAAATGCTCAAAACAGACTTACCATTTGACCCAGGAATTCCACTCCTAGGAATTTACCCTAAGAATGCAGCAATCAAGTATGAGAAAGATCAGTGCACCCCTATGTTTATCGCAGCACTATTTACAATAGCCAAGAATTGGAAGCAACCTAAATGTCCATCGATAGAAGAATTGTTAAAGAAGATGTGGTACGTATACACAATGGAATACTACTCAGCCATAAGAAAAGGGCAAATCCAATCATTTGCAGCAACATGGATGGAGCTGGAGGGTATTATGCTCAGTGAAACAAGCCAAGCGGAGAAAGAGAAATACCAAATGATTTCACTTATCTGTGGAATATAAGAACAAAGGAAAAACTGAAGGACCAAAACAGCACCAGAATCACAGAACTCAAGAATGGACTAACAGGTACCAAAGGGAGAGGGACTGGGGAGGATGGGTGGGTAGGGAGGGATAAGGGGGGGAGAAGTAGGGGGTTATTAAGATTAGCATGCATGGGGGGTAGGAGAAAAGTGAGGGCTGTACAACACAGAGAAGGCAAGTAGGGATTGTACAACATTTTGCTATGCTGATGGACAGTGACTGTAAAGGGGTTTATAGGGGAGACCTGGTATAGGGGAGAGCCTAGTAAACATAATATTCGTCATGTAAGTGTAGATTAGTGATACCAAAAACAAAATAAAACAAAACAAAAAAAAGGGCAGTTCCTGTGTGGTAACCTCCAATGAGTTCTACACAAGGGTATAAAGGGCATATAAAAGTGTAGGCAAAGGGTCTGTTTGCGTTTATACAGAAGATCAAAGCCTAATTGGGCTACCCCGAAAATGAACTAAGATACGATGTGAAAGAGAACTTCCAACATCAGCACTCTCTGGAAGACTCATGCCAGAAGATGATCATCAAAAAACCCCAACAAAGATCCACGCACTGCTACAGCTGTAGATGCATTCATCCCACCAGTTCCTGGACTTGCCATGGGAATGAAGGAGATATCTAAGCTGGCCTGTGCATACAGTAAAACAACAAATTTGACTGGATCTATACTGTTGGTGGTTACCAGGAGCTAGGAGAAAAAGGAAATGAGGAAGGTGTTGGTCAAAAGGTACAAAGCTTTGGGGGAAAAAGGAAAAGAAGGTGACTAGGATGCAGGTTTTGGAAGTGGATAGAGATGATAGTGCCACAACATGGTGCATGTCTTGAAATGCTACTGAATTGATCGCTTTAAAATGGCTCATTTTATCTTACTATGCTGATGGACAGTGACTGTAATGGGATATGTGGTGGGGACTAGATAATAGGGGGAGTCCAGTAACCATAATGTTGCTCATATAATTGTACATTAATAATAGCAAAATTTTTTAAATGGCCAATTTTATGCTATGGTATTTACTTAATTTTTTTTTTTTACAAAGAGGAATGAGTGGAAAAGGAAACTATCAGCACAACTGCAAGTGCATTCTGCAACTCCATTTTAGTAAAAACAAAGTCTTTCCCTTCAAAAGATCACGTTTCCTTACTCCTTGGAAAGGCTCTGGCCACACAAGTGCATACCTCTGTGTGAGGTGCCCATCACTGCAGATGTCTGCATGGCCAGAACCACATGTGATAACCTCCTGCCATTCTGTGTTCTTCGAACCTAGCTCATCGTCGGTCTACAGATGATTTTATAATTTCTGTTTGACTCTTTACCTATAAAATGAAGTATAGCTTACCTGTCCCAAGGAGGATATTTATGTCTATGTTATGGTGATGTGTATAGGTAGGAAAGAGAAAGTACATTACTGAAACCATTATTTGGGCAATTTTAAGAAAAGCAATTGCCACTTATATAATAGCTTAAAACATGTATCACTCAAACAGCTCTTATGTAAAAATATTTGTTTTTCCAGCTTAGAAAGAAAAGCAACTGACCATAGATGTAAAGGCTTATTTGTGGAATCTTAATTCTGTCCGACTGATCTACACGTCTATCTTTATGGCAGTACCACAGCCTTGATCACCATAAGTTTGTGGAGTTCTGCCTTACTATGCACAGTTTCCAGAGAAGTCTGTTTTCTCTCAAGACCTATAGGTACCATTTCAACAGAGGGTGTTCTTTGCATGCCTGTGGAACCAGCTGCTCTGTCAGAGCCTGAGCCTGTCGGGATGTAGGACGCGAGCTTGGATTTGTGCACTTTTTAAGATACTATTAATTACACATTTTCTTGCAGTGAGCCTTTAAATGGGATTATCACCCATAACTGAGATGAGGAAAGTCTAGCTGCTTATCAAGGAATTAGAATAGTAAGTCCGCTTCATCAAAGCAGCAAGCTCTGAAAAAACCTGTTTCTGTGAAGATTCTCACAATCTCAGCAAATGCTACCAGGGGCGATTCTTTACAGTATTGGTTACAGCACTGTGAACAAAACTGGTCAGGTTCGTCCAGGCGCGCCTTAACGATGGCACCATGGCATTCTGAGGAAATGGGGATGCTTGAAAGCAGCTTAATTAGGCAAAAGCAGAAGTGGGTTCCCCTGTGAGATGATTACACAGAGAAAAAGGGAGACATGGAGGGAGGGATGGGGAGGAGAAAAGGGATGGAAAGAGCAGGAGAGACAAACCAAACGGGAGAGTGGAGGAAGGACGACGCGGAGGAGCAGAATTCGGAAAGCAACACAGATAAACAGTGAAAGTGAAAGAAGCCAAAGTCCACTTATTCTGTAAGTCCATTTACAGGAAATGACGAGAATAGGGAGATCCAGAGACAGAAAGGGTATCAGTGGTTGCCAGGGGCTAGGGGAGGGGAAGAATCGGGGTGATAAGTAGTGTACAGGGTTTCTTTGGGAAATGAAGGAAATGTCCCAAAACTGTAGTGATGGTTACACGACCATGGGAATACATTAAAAACCACTGAATTGTATGTTTTAAATGGGTGAAGTATATGCTATGTGAATTGTATCTCGATAATTAAAAAAGAGTAATACTCCAGGAGCTTTTCTTTTACTTAGAATAAAGTGGTCACCATGCCCTATAAGACCCTATGTGGTCCAGCCCCCGCCAACTTCTGTCTTTTCTCCAACATTTCACACTCTGGCCACACAGGCCACCACCTTCCAGGCCCCAAAGCCAGCCCAGTTCTTTGCTGCCTCAGGGCTCTTACACCTGATCCTTGGCCTCAAAGACTCTTTCTCTGCTCCTTTCATGTCACCTTTCCTCAGAGAGGCCTCCATCACCTTTAAGTAGCCACCCCTTACCACCTCCTTGGGCCTTCCCTATCCCATCACCCTGTTGTATTTGCTCCAGAGTACTAATAAACAAATTATTCTATGTACTGTGTCCTTGCAGACAAAAGAGCTCCATGAGGGCACTGCCCTAGTCCAGATGGTAATGCTCAGCACTTGGAATCATGCCTGGCAGCAAGCAGGCACTCAGACATTGTTGAATGGATGAATGAAGGTCATTTACAATACCCTGACCTAGGTGTTCAAGGATTCATTAAACAGAGAACATGCAATGTACAAAGAGATGGTTTTCCACCAGAAAAATAACTGAGCCAAGGGGAGACAGTCAGGTCTACCCTGGGAAACCTCAGTAGCATTAAACACAAGCTAAGATAGAAAACAAGGATGGCAGAGTGATATGGTCTTAAAGCATGCCATTCAACCAAAGACATCATGTGCTGGTGGTCCTTTGGGTCCCAGACACACTGACTGATGGGTGCTGATGAGGAAGATCAGATGGGCAGGTGCAGGACTGAGAAAAGGATGTAAATATTAAAAAGTCCCCCCATCAGACATTATAATTAGCACACATAATATAGGTAGGTCATGGGGAAGGCAGAATAGAACGGAGAAGTAATGACTATAGCATCTTACTACACTGATGGACAGTGATTGCAGTGGGGTGTGGGGGGAACTTGATAATATGGGTGAATGTTGAAACCACCACATTGCTCATGCACAACTTTCATGAGATGTATATCAATGATACCTTAATTTAAAAAAAGTCCCCCCATCAGGAAATTACCAAATTCACTAAGGGAGAGGGGTGTGGGGGGTGTGCGTATCTATCACGTTTGTTTCGTTTTTTTGGTCGTGTTTGTTTCTGGAGATGTTAAACGATTTCATTAAAACTATCACTGCTAATAAATTAAGTATATTTATGTTCCTGGGACTCTAAAAGGCCACTTGCATGTTTAGGACTGTGTGCATGCTCAGGAAAGACCCTTCAGAATACCATAAGCCCTGACCTCACACCATACACAGAAATGAATTTCTAAGAGATTCATACTTTTACGTATATGATTCATTTTGATTTCATTTTTTGTATAAGGTGTGAGGCATGGGTCCGACTTCGTTCTTTTACGTAGCCAGTTGTCCTAGCACCATTTATTAAAGAGACTATTCTTTCCCCATTGAATGGTCTTGGCACCTATGCCAAAAGTAAACTGGCCATAGATGTAACAGTTTACTTCTAGACTCAATTTTATCCCATTGACTCTCTGTCTATCTTTATGCTAGTACTACTCTATCTTTGATTATGGCAGGTTTGTGGTAAGTTCCAAAACTGGGAAGTGTGAATCCTCAACTTTTTCTTCATTTGCAAGATTGTTTTGGCTATTCTGGGTCTACTTCCATATGAGTTTTAGGATTAGCTTGTCCATTTCCTCAAAAATTCGAGCTGGGATTTTGACAGGAATTATGTTGAGTCTGTAGGCGCACATTCCTCATGGGTGCTTGACTCTTACACCAGAGACCCAACCACATCCAGTCTTACCAATCAAATCAAAGAACAATACTTGTACCAAGTCCTGTGCTGAGAGCTTCAACACAGGCCATCTCATCTAATCTTTACAATAATCCCAGGAGGTAGGGCTTATTCTTAACCTCACACAACAGATAAACAAATTGAGGTACAGAGAAATCAGGTGACTCATCCAAGGTGACAGTTAATAAGTGGCAAAAGCAGGGTTCAGACACAGGAAGTCTGGCTCCAGAGTCCCTGCCTTTCTCAGTCCAGAATATATAGAGAGATCCCAAAAGCCTATTTAAAAAAAAAAAAAGAACCTAGCAGAAAAATGGGGAAAGGATCTGAAGAAAATGAAAATGGCCAATATATATATGAAACCCCATCTTACTTTAATCAGAGAAATGCATAATAAGCAATGATATTTTGTCCATCATATTGGTAAAATGTTTTTGGTAAAATAAGGTGATGGTACAGGCCTGGGAAAAAGGTACTTTTTTTTTTCTCAAAATATTGGTAGGAATATATAATGGTATGTTCATTCTGGAAATGATTTGGCAGAACCATTAAAATATAAAGTATGTATACTGTTTGGCCTCGTAGTCTCATTGTACTTGAGCACAAAGGATATGGATGAGAATGTTCACTAAAGTCTTATTTGTAATTGCACAAAACCCAGACAAAGCACATCATGTCTGCTAGTAAACAAATGACATCACTGCCCATGGTCAAAGCCACACCACTAGAATGCCAGCTCCATGAAGTGCAGGTTTGTGTCTGAGATAGCAATATGCAGATATATATACATACATAATGTTGTAGGTTGAGTGGTAGCCCCAAAAATATATAATTGAGTCTTTAACCCTAGAACCCATGGACATGGCCTTATTTGGAAAAGGGTCTTTACAGATATATTAAGTTAAGGAACTTGAGAACATTCAGGGTTATCCAGGTGGGTTCTAAATCCAAGTGTCCTTATAAGAGACAGAAGACACATACATAAAGGAGAAGACCCCGTGAACATGGAGGCAGAGACTGGAATGATGCAGCTACAAGCCAAGGAACATCAGGAGCCGCCAGAGGCTAGTCTGGGTGAGAAAACATTCACTCCTAGAGCCTTCCGAGGGAGCGTGGTCCTGCAGACACCTTACCTGTGGACTTTTGGCCTCCAAAACCGAGACAGAATAAATTTCTGTGATTTTTAAGCCACTCAGTTTGTGATACTTTGTTACGGCAGCCCTAGGAAACTAATACAGATGGATATATTTACTCAGGTCTTCAATACATACATTTTTTTAAAAGGTTGTGAAATAATACACAACTAAATGAAAAGCCCTATATATGTGTTATGTAAAACAAAAACACTAATCTGTGTGTATAGATGTATATAACAGCTTAGAACACTAATTGGGATCAGTCATTCCCTCTTGAGATGGGAGTGGCTGTTAGTAGAATGGGGAGGGATCAAGGGAAATCTCAGCTTTACTTTCTAGGCATTCACACATTTTTTAAAAGGATAGTTTTAAAAAGAATGATTCAAAAATTTTAAAGAGAAACTGATGACAAAGCTTAGAATTTGAGAGAATATATGTAGACACCATTTTAAGAAAAGCTGTTGTAAAAAAAAAATCTAAAAGGAGAAACAAATCCCTTATTCAAGTCAAAGTGGTTTTATCTGAGCCGGAAAAGACAGTCCTCAGAGGCCACAGATGGCATGTCACACCAGTAGGGGCATTTGCTGTAAAGGTTATTATACATTGTTTAGTATTCTCCAAAAAGGAAACAAAGGATTTTAAGTATTCAGATTTTCTTTTAAATAACACAAGTTAGGATAGTCATATTTTATCTGATGAAATACAGGCCATGCAGTGTTTTCCTTGAGTGTGTATTCTGAATGGGTGGCGCATATTAATTATCATTGTTTGTTTTTAATAGTTAATTTGATTTACTACTTACGCTTTACTGAGGAAGTTTCTTTCAATGCATCCTCCAGACTGAATTCATCAAAGTCCCCGGATCCTAAAAATAAAAAAGTGATCTTTAAATTTAACTATCTTTGCATGAAACAATACTGAAATGCTCTCCTATAATGGTCATTTTCCTTTAGACAGTGTCATGAAGGTAACACCACAAAAGGAAAACAGTTGAAGCCACCTAAAGATATGAGCTGATAGGGATAAGTTGTTTGTGGAAGACTATCAAAATAAAAAAAATTTTTTAAAACCAGCTTTCCAAAACAGAAGAAACAAAATAGCAGTAGACCTATAGACACAGAGAAAGGTCTAGTGGTTACCAAAGGGGAGGTGTTAGGGAGGGTGTGGGGGGTGGGGAGAAGGAGATTAAGGGGCACAGTAATTCACAGTCACAGTATAAGTTGGTCATGGGGATGGTAGTAGAGCATGGAGAATACAGTTCATAATTCTGTAACATCTTACTACATTGATGGACAGTGACCACACCAGAGGAGGTGAGGGCTTGATAATATGGGTGAGCATTGAAGCACTGTATTGTGTATTTGAAACCATCATAAGATTGTATATCAATGATACTTCAATTAAAGAAAAATAGCTTTCGGTCCATTAGAAGGTTGAAGGCTCAGCTACATGGAACACAAAGTACAATCTTACAAAAAAACCTTCTCCATAATATAACTTTTGCAACAAGAACTATCAGAGCCCAGGGTGCCAATGATAATGGGCTAAGTTCTTTCATCCTACCCCGTGTCTCACAAAGGCTGCTATGCATTTTGTCAATCCAGGGTACCTTCCCCTCTGACCCCACACCTATGCTAGTAGCTCTGATTACACATAACTGAGAAGGCTCTGGGGAAAAGCTTTTCATGAGATCTTATTCCTCAGAAGTGTACCCATCTGCCCAACCACCTTACTATTGAACTTGACAGCTATCATTCCTTCTAGATGACTGTGTAGTTTCCCATAGGGTATACACATTATCAATTCTCAAGCAAACCACCATGCATGTATACTGGAATTGAACAAATAAGTAAATGGATGGTGGACTTAGAAGCCAGGTTTCTCACTGTTGGAGAGGGAGGTTACAGATAAGAGAAGGCTAGAATGACTCACGTGATAACAGATTAGAGTAGGAAACATCAGTATGAATCATGTTTAGGTTAATATATATATACTTGGTTACATATAGAAATAGTTATAGACATGTATAGATATATGGGTTAATATGCAGACATTAATATTCCTTGCTGTCAGCTGAGAGGGCCTAAAAGCAACAAAACCCCAGTAGCAATGAGCACACCTATCACCTATATCTTGGTTTTTAAATACCATTCTCCAATAAAAGGAACCAGAGTTCCTTGGAGAAACAGTTAGTTGATTCTAGGATTGGGGCAGGAAATATGTAAGATGAGCTTGGAGCATCTGATAGTACCAGGAAGTACTTTAAAAAATATTGATATTGATGCGTATAGGTCAAAGGGGCACAGGACCAACGGAAAGAGTTCCCAGGGCTAAAGCTGGAACAACCTAAGTAACTAAACAGTAATACTGGATTATAACCCGAATATCCATGAGTCCACACTGATAGAAATAATTGAGCAAATACATAAAAGGAGGAGAATTTAATTACATAGATCTTTCTCCCCCAAGAAGGTGATTAATTCCCCACTCCTTAAGTACTGACTTTCTCCCAAGAAGGTGGGATGGGGGAGAGTAACTTTACAGTGGAGAAACCAGACAATTTTGCATTCAGTAAGGGGATCAAGGTTAAAATCAACAGTGATGAGTCATGTTGATCATATGACACTTGGTATGATGCGATGAGAATGGCACTTCACCTATGTGGTCTTTCTCTCAAAAATCCATAACTCCAGTCTAATCATGAGAAAAACATCAGAATTGAGGGGCACCCTACAACATACCTGACCAGGACTCCTTAAAACTGTCAAGGTCATTAGAAGAAAAAAAAAAGTCTGAGAAATTGGCACAGTCTAAACAGCCTAAGGAGATAAAATGATGGAAAGTCATGTGGTACTCTCAATTGGACCCTAGACCAGTAAAAACTAAGGAAATATGAATAGTGTATGGACTTTTTAGTTAATAATAGCATATCGCTACTGGTTCAATAATTGTGACAAGTGTACCATACTAATACAAAGTGTTAATAGAGGAAACTGGGTGTGGAGCACAGGGGAGCTCTCTTATTAGCTTTGTACTGTAAATCTGAAGCTGTTCTAAAAATAAAGTTTATTTTTAAAAATTCATCTTGTATAACAAAAAAAAACTAAGGATAACCTCTAAAAAAAGATATATAGCATATATAACCTCTCACTCATTCAAGAAAAAAATGAAGGGTCAACACCAACTGAAAACCAATCCAACAAAAGTCACCAAGTGGGGAGAAAAGAAACAAGGAACATGTTAAATAGAAAACAGAACTTTAATATAAGAACATGTACAATCATATCCGTAAAAAATGACCATCAAGTAGGGTAAATGTATCAAAAGATAAATGGGATAAAAAGATCTCTCTATGCTGTTGACAACATATATACCTAGAACAAAATAGAAAAAAAAGAATATAAGAGAATACAGAAATACATATGTGAAGTAAATGCCAATAGGAAGGGAATAGATGTGCCAATATTACTATGACAAGATAAAATTCAAGACCCAAACCTCTAAATAGGGGAAAAAAAAAGCAATTATTTTATAGGAGTGAAGCATTTAATACACCAAGAAAATAAAAGTCATAATACTTAATAACCTAGCTTCTAAAATTCTAAAGTAGACTTCTGCTTCTTGCTATGATGGAGTAACTGATATAAGAGTAGCTCTCCTATCATCAACACCCATAAAACAGACAAAATAAGAGACAACAGCGTTCAGAACTGAACAATAAACACTGAGAGACTACAGTCCCTGAGATCAGGGAAATTGTGACAGGTAAATCCAACAGGTTATCCTGGATTGGATCCTGAACCTATAAAGGCCATTACTGGGATAACCAGTGAAATCTGAATGAAGTCTGTCAACCAGATGTTAATACTGGGCCACTAGCAATTTCCTGATCTTGACAGATGTATTGTGGTCATCAAGGACGTCTTTGTTTTTAGGAAATGCACACTGACCTATCAAGAGGTAATGGGCATATTTACAACTGATTCTGAAATGACTCAGAAAAAAATATTTGGAGATACACAGCAGAGCAAATGTAAAACTAAAATCTGGGTTAATAGTAAATAGGAATTCCTTGTGTTAGTATGGAGACAACTGGTGAAACTTGAATGGGGTCTGAGGATTAGGTGGTAGTGTATCAATGTTAATTTTCCTAATTCAGATAGTTACACTGAGAAGATATACAAGGATGTCCTTGTTTGTAGGAAATGTACTCTACAGTGTATTGGGGGAGGTGATGGGGCATCAGGTAGGCAACTTACACTCAAGTGACTTAGGAGAAAAAAGAAAGTTCCTTATACTATACTTGTAAATTTCCCATAGGTTCGACATTTAAAACATTGAAATAATTTTAAGTATGCATCTTTTTCAACTCAGCAATTGTAATTCTAGGTACCCGTTAATAGAAAAATACGTGTATACATGCCCAAAGAGGTATATACAAGAATGTTCACAGCAGTACTGGTTACAATAGCAAAAAGAAATGGAAACAGACCAAGTGTTCATCAAAGAAAGGTTAAATGAAATATGGCTCTTCAACACAGTATGTTCTGTAGCTGTTTAAAAGAATGCGATGCTCTCAGTAAACCAGGAGTAGAAGGGAACTTTCTCAACTTAATAAAAGATATCTACAAAAAACCTATAACCAATTTCACTCTTAATGGCAGGAAACTAAAGTTTCCCTTGTAAGATCAGGAACAAGGCAATGATGTCCCCTATCATCACTGTTTTCAACATTATACTGGAAAGCTTAGCTATTGCAAATAACGATAAAAAAAAGGTATGCTGATTGGGAAGGAAGAAAAAGAACTGTTTTTATTCACACAGAACACGATGGTCTATGTAGATAATTCAAATTAATTTACAAAAAATATTTGTGGAATACGTGACTATAACAAGGTTGCAGGACACACGGTTAATATAAAAAGCAATCTCTCTCCTATATCCCAGCAATGAGCAAGTGGAATTTGAAATTAAAACAACACCATTTACATTAGCAACTCCCCTCCCAAAATACCAGGTATAAATCTAACAAAATATGCGTAAGATCTATATGAAGAAAACTATAAAACTGATAAAAAGAAATTAAAGGAGAACTAAATAAATGGAGAGATATTCCATGTCCATGGTTAGGAAGACTCAATATTATCAATGTATCAGTTCTTCCCAACTTGATTTACAGATTAAATGCAATCAAAATGTCAGCAAGTTGTTTTGTGGATATTGACAAACAGATTCTATAGTTAATGTGAAAAGGAAAAAGACCTAGAATAGCCAATACAATACTGAAGGAAAAGAACAAAGTTGAAAGACTGACATTACCCAACTTCAAGAGTCACTATAAGTTACAGTAATCAAGATAGCATGATAGCAAAAATAGAGACAAACAGATCAATGGTACAGAAGAGAGAGCCCCGAAATAGCCCCACATAGTCAACTGGTCTTTGACAGAAGCAAAAGCAATACAATGGAGAAAATAAGTCTTTTCAACAAACGGTGCTGGAACTGGACAACCACAGGCAAAAAAATGAATCTAGACACAGACTTCATATCCTTCATAAACATTAACTCAAAATGGACCACAAAACAAATAAAAAATGATAAAGCTCCTAGAAGTAACATCAGAGAAAATCTAGATGACTTTGGTTTGGTAATGACTTGCTAGATCTAAAGCCAAAAGCACCATCCATGAAAGAGAAGTTGATCAACTGGATTTCATTATACTTAAATTTCTGCTCTGCAAAAGACACTGCCAAAAGAATGAAAAGACAAGCTACAGACTGGGAGAAAATATTTATAGAAGATACATCTGACAAAGGACCATTATCTAAAATATACAAAGAATACTTGTAACTTAATAAGAAAACAAGCTGATTAAAAAACAGGCCACACCCCAGTGGTCCCTAGTACCCACTCACCCTTGCAGACCTAGGATTCAGGCCTCTCATGTGGACCTGAAAAGACATTTTGTAAAAATACACGAATGGCTAACAGGTACATGAGAAGATACTCAAATCACCAATCATCAGGGAAATGCAAACCAAAATCACAACATGGTATCATCTCACATGTGTTAGAATGGCTTGTATTAAAAAGACATCAAGTGTTGGCAAGGATGTAGAGAAGGATTCCCTAATAGTTGTGCACTGTTAGCGGGAAAGTAAATTGGTACAGACACTATGGAAAACATGGAGGGTTCTCAAGAAATTAAAAATAGAACTACCATATGATCCAGCAATCCCATTTCTGGGTAAGTATCCAAAGGAAATGAAATTACTATCTCAAAGAGATGTCTGCACCTCCATGTTCACTGCAGCATCAGTCACAGTAGCAAGACATGGAAAGTACCTAAATGTCCACTGATGGATAAATGGATAAAGAAAATGTAATTGATACACACACAAAATGGAGCATCACTCTGCCATAAAATTTGAAATGTGAAGGAAATTCCATCTTCCACAACATGGATAGACCTTGAAGGTATTATACTAAGTGAAATAAGTCAGAGAAAGACAAATACTGTACAAACTTACATGTGGAATCTAAAAAAGCTGAACTCATAGAAACAGCAGATGGTAGTTGTCATGGGCTAGGGTTTGGGAGAAATGGGGAAATGCTAGTCAAAGGGTATAAACTTCCAGTTACAAGATGAATAAGTTCTGGGGATCTAATGTTCATTATATTGATTATAATTAACAATACTGTATTACATACTTGGAAATTACTAAGAAGGCAGATCTTAAATATTCGCACCACACACAAAAAATGGTAATTATGTGAGGTGATGGAGTTGTTAACTAACCTTATTGTGGTAATCATTCCATAATATCTACACGTATCATATCATCACATTGTACACCTTAAGTTTACAGTGTTATATGTCTATTATATATTGATAATGCTGAGAGAAAAAAAAGAAAAAGATATGAACCATGTGAGTCAGACTTGCTATCTACCCTGTCATGTTGGTAACATACCTTATTAGAATGTTTCTAAAATTATAAACAACCAATGACCAAGGTAGGAAAAATGAGCCAAGGATCTAAAAGACCCCTCAAGAGGATACACAGATAGCAAATAAGCATATGAAAACATGCTACACATCATATGTCATTAGAGAAATTCAGATTAGAACTATGAGATACCACCACACTACCTATGAGAATGGCCAGAATCCAAATTGTGGACAACGCCGAGTACTAACAAGGATGTGGAATGACAAGAACACTCATTCATTGCTGGTGGGAATGTAAATGGTACAGCCACTGTGGAAGACAGTTTAGTGGTTTCCAACAAAACTAAACATATATATGACAGGAGCCAGCAATGGCACTCATTATTTACCAAAGGTGTTAAACCTGCACACAGATGTTTATTATTTTACTTGTAACTGCCCAAACTTGGAAGCAACCAAGATGTCCCTCAGTAGGTGAATGACTAAACCGTGGTACATCTTGACAATGTAATAGTCTTCAGTTCCAAAAATAAATGAGCTAGCAAGCCATGAAAAGACATGGAGGAACCTTCAAAACATTAAGTGAGGGATACCACACCACAGATGGCCTAGAATCGGGGTGGTATTCTATACCTCTTCCATGCAATCTTGAAACAAGTCAGTTTGCGTGTAGCAGGCAGGAATCCTCCGATGAATGGCTCTGACTCACCCCCTAGCACAAGGCACAACCTAGAAAGCAGCTGACTCCCCATAGGTTCAATTTACAAGCCCCAAATAACTGTATCTGGGGGGCCAGTGTTCAAGTATTCAGCAAACAAGTTACCTCTTTCCACTGCAGAGGGCCACAAAGAACTTCTTTTAATGAAAAAAGCATGTAGTAAGCTGCTAACACCTGTCTGAAAAGTCCTTTCACACAGAACAGAACTTTGGAAATGATACCTAGGAACTTGTGCGTGCCCTAGAGAAGATCCACTTAATAATGAAAGTGCCGTTTCTCACCACAGACACCCCAGCAGCCTGCATCTGTCCTGAAGTGGATTTTGTCCCTTTGGGAGGGAACACAAACTTGACCTCATATTGCAACCTACCCACTGTGACTGGCATCTAAAACTAAGGGAGTGTTTCAATGGAGGCTGTAAAACTAGGCACAGTGGGCTCTTGTTAGAGACCTCTGCCATGAACTTGACTGGGAGACAGCCCCTGCCAACACCTTGATTGAAAGGTCTGATCCAGGAGAGAGCCCATCCGATGTGCCCTTTCAGTAGCCTTCCACTTGGACTTAATTAACCGCTCCCTCCTCTGCTGTTCTCCTGCCTGTTCCACTGAGTTCATCCCAAAGGCACAACTAATCAAGGTAGGTGTTTCTGCTCACCCTCTCCCTAGACCTGCCCTGGCCAACAAAACAGCCCCTAGCCACATGTGGTTGTTTAACTTAAAATTCAGAAAAATTTAAAAACTCAGTCACAACAGCCACCTTCCAAGTGCTCAACAGCCATGCACAGCTGATGGGTACAGGGTTGGATAGCATCAACAGAGCACCTTCCCATGAGGACAGTGAGCTGCCTGAAGCAGGGACCAGGCCTTGGCCATCTCCATGTCAGTGCCACACACACGTCTGGCAGCAAGGCGACCGGAATTCCCTAAAGGTGTGTTCACTGTGATCGCCCAACTCTGTCTCAGTGCTCTCAGCGCACCTCCAATCCGCTCCCACAGAATTACCAGCACACAGTACCTGATACTGCTCTGTGACAAGTCCCCTTGGGGGTCATGACACGAGCAAATGCGCCTCTGCAGAGGAACGCACCTGCTCCCTGCTGCTGCATTAAGGACTCAAGAGGCAGTTCGGGCTCCTGCATGCCTCCTCCCAAGAGCGCTCAGTGACACCAATTCCCTGCTGTCTAAGGACGGTTTCTCTGCTACCTTCTTCCTTTCTACATGAGAGTTCCAGTTTTTTGGGGGCAACAGTCTAGTACATATCCTAAACAGCTCTGGTTTTCAAATTTCGAAATCTTGACCCTTCTCTGTGGATGAGTAAGAACATGAGAGGCATCTGAGACTGATAAATTGTAAAGGTGTCATCTCAGGATTTCCATTTATCTTGTCCATGTAGATTCCACAAATACCACACTGTTCTTACGTTTGTCCAAGAAAGCCAGGACACCACCCACCTGCCTGACATCAGGGCTAGTGCCTGCATCTACACCATAACTCCAAAGGAATGGAGCTATTCAGCCAAGAGGAAGTGGACATGGTCAGCAATGAGGGCATTCACGGGTGCAGGAAGGACCCACTGGAAGATGGCCAGAATAAAATTCCCACCCAGGGGTCAAATCCCAACCCAGTAAATATGACTGTGGCTCAAGCCTCTTGATAGCTTGAGTTCAGGGAATAAGACTAAAAATAAAACCAACAGATGGAGCCTTGTGATGGCAGGGGAGGGGCACAGCTTCACCTGAAACGAACCATGGGATAGGGACGCTCGCCCTGCACGTGATGAAGACCTTGCCCTGGGCCACGTTTCCCCTGCCCTCTGGCAGCGGGCCGCCACTGGCATAACAAAAGGAAAACTGCAGGTGGGAAACACAACTTCCTGTCTCCCTGTTGCCCAGAGCTCCCTTCCTGCCACACAAACATTCCCCAAAACTGCCTGTGGGGAGTCTATGTGACCAACGAACTGGCACTCGTGGTCAAGTTTACAAATGTCTCTGGTGAAAATGATTTCTCTCCCTTAATACAAACAAGTAGGCTTCGCTCTCCCACCTCGCGCTGGAGAGCATGGGAGCAAACAAGACCTGCTAACTTGGGCTGCTCTCTGACTTGCCTGAGTTTTTGCACCCTGTAAACTCTTGCCTCAATCTAGACTCAAACACATTTGTCCTGATAAATTTATGCTTTTATACCTCAGAGCATGCTGAGTAATTAACATCCTCTGGGTTAGCTCAGCACTGCAGCATTGCAAGGGAACATGAAAATGGCTTTCCTCTTACTCTGATTACTAAATGGATTCAGCTACTGCCACCTGCGCTCCTGCTAGTTTCATGAATAAATTTAAAGCACTCCCAGAGAGGACAACAATGACATGAAGGCAGCGTTCACCAGACGGCGGGGATCAGCCCTTCAGTCCAAACCAGCCCCCACTATCAGTACTCCACATCATTACGGTCGTCTCTGGGTTTCACGGCGCACACCTTGCTCTGGTCACCTGCTATATAAACGGGAACTTGCTGAGCCAGCGAAGGATTTAGATGCAGGCGGCATGGCTAAAGTCTGTTTACGTATTTCCAGGAAGCACCTGCGTGTTCTATGTAGAGGAAAAGCAGCTTGATTTTAAAGGTAGGGGAGGGTTTTTTGTAAACAAATTGCCTAAGTCACTTCACTGACTGAGAGGACAGTTTCATTCTTCCTCTTGGCCCAAAGGTAAACATCTGTGGTGGCTGTTCAGAGTGATCCTAAAGCAAAGTGGGATGCCTGCAAGGATGACCATTTCCACAGAAGTCAGAACCTCAGTCAAAAAAAAAAAAAAAAGAGTAGGGGCTGGGGGAATGGGGACTGATGGCCAGTAAGTACGGGGTTGCCTTTTTGGGACAATGGAAATATTCAGGAGTTAGTGGTGATGGTTGCACAACCTAGTGAGTATACTGAGCAGCACTGGATTTGAGACTTTAAAACGGTGAATTTTATGTTATGTGGATTATATCTCGATTTTGAAAATGCAGTAGCTGTCTCTAGGTACAGTTCCCAGCACTCAGCTCTGCAAGGGGGTATCCTGGGACCTCAGAAGTACTTGATCAGGGGAAATGTGACGGCCCCAGCAGTTAATCACTGGGTAGCAGAAACAGAAATGGCCCTGGAGCTGAACAATATGAGGCATTGTTACAACTTTGTCCCTTGCTGACTGGGGGCCCTGGAGCATCCACTTGACCTCTTGTTCCCCATATGTAAAATGAAGGCATTAACTGGATTGCTCAGCCCCTCAGTAGAGTGAGGTGGGTGACACGATGGAAACAAACCACCATTGGCCAATAAAGTGCCATGATGATGTGCCAGGAGGCTTGGGACTTTCATGATAGCCCTATGATGACACGCACACTGCTCTTGGGGCCACAGCTTCTAAAAAGCAGTGCAAGACACTAAATGCCTTGCCAAAGGTGACATTGCTGGTATTATATCAAAAACTGGAGCCCAAGGCTTCCCAACTCTGGTCCAAGGTTGTTTTAAGACAAGACATGAGGATATCAGTACTGATGACCAATTTTGAAGCCAAAGAGCCCCAGTGCAGGACCCAGCTCTACCATTCACAAGCACACGCACCTTGGGCAAGAGCTTTGACAGCTCTGTGCCTCTGTTTTCTCATCTGTAAAATGGAGGAAACAGACTCTACTGCAGTGGGTTGATCTGAGGATTGAACTGGTCACTATAAAGTCATCAGCACAGTATCTGACACATAGGAGTCTCTCAAATGTTACCTATTATTATTGTACTTGGTATTAACTAAGGTAGAATCTGCTAGAAGACCCACAAGTAGAAGGCCCTCAATAAATGTGACTAAATAGCTTATGAGTCTTATAAAGAGAACAAAGTCACATTCTGATCTGAACTCACCCAGTGCCTTATGAAGCTTTAGATCCTACTGATATGACATAAGCCTGGGAAATTAAGGCACAAGCATGTCACAAGGCCATCCTTAAACACTTCTAAGCCACAGGCTCTTGACTAACAACAATCAATGCACATTTTCCTTCTCCTGCAGCCCATGAAACATAAGCACAAATGGACAAATGTGTAACTTCTTAAGTGAGGTGGGAAGCTGTCTCTGGTTATGTTGCACAGACAGAAATTTCCAAATCAGAGCCAGGCAGAGCTGACCAGGACCTCAGAGATCATCTGGTCCAGCCCACTCATTTTAGAGACAAAGAGAATTCATTAAAAGGTTGACTTTGGGGCTGGGGTACAAGCTGCTTAAACAAAACCAGGATCACCTCAGATGGGTTCAGATGAAATTCTGGGTTCCATGATGCACCTGGACTCAAGAGCCTGATCTACCCAGTCAACTTCAAAGGCACAGCAATCACGTCACAAGGTCCAGGATTAGCTAGGGACTTCCCCATGTTCATGAGCAGGCTTGGTGGTGGACTACGAGTCTACACTTGCCAGACCCATCAAGATTTTGGCCTTACCACCTGGCCAGGCCAACACAAAGGGAGAAAGGCACTGCGAGCCCAAAGTGGCTCCTATGTGTCAACAACCCAGACCTTTCTCCTGAAATCCAATCCTGCAGGGTGTGCTCTCCAGGGGAGAAAGCCACAACTCCTCCAAACAAAATGTGCCCAAACTGGCCTCTGTCTTCCCTGGCCATCCCAGTCTAGCTTCCTTCTTTTGCATAGCAGAACTCAAGTGACTGCATCATCACCTACCTAGGCAGCCGAGTCAGAAGCATGGCCATTATTCTTGACTCCTCCTCCCTCAATTGTGATCCATCCATAATCAAGTTTTACCCATTTTACCACCAAAATATTTCTCATATCTATCCCATCACCTCTACTTCTGTGGCCACTCCCTTAATTTCTCATCTTAATTATCACAACAGCCCTTTAACTGCCCTCCTAAGTGTGAGTTTTTATCCTGCTACCAGAAAAAATGTGATACAAAGATACAGTTGGGTCACCCCTGTTACTCAAAACTACCAATTTCTCCCCATTGCCTAAATAATCAAGCCCAAATTCCCTGGGTATCATTCAAAACCCAACCATTATCTGCACTTTTCTATCTTCACCCACTCCCCGCTTTACCCAGACCCCCTTCTCTTCCTACAGAGGTGGTCAGCATGCTCCGAGGCACTTCCTGCATGGAGCCCATCTGATGCCGGCCCCCGCTGCCAAGTAAAACTCACCACGCTGGTCATCCTTCATCTTTCACTCTACCTGTATCAGATGCATCTGGGCCTGTCGTCCTTGCAGTTGACTGCAAACTCTTTGAAGATAGTAACTAGGCCTTGATCTTTCCTGCATGCCCCCACATACCAGAAACCCTTGTTCTATAATAGTATTCAGTTCACTGTCTCAAACTAATTACTCTTCTAACAGATGCTTAGATTGGAAACCCAAAACCACATATGTCCAGGAAACCAATACTTAAAACTTATTTTTTAAACTAGTGAATAGTCAGGTCTTCTGCCAAGGAAACCCATGCACTTTCTTTCTCTATGTGCTCAAATTTTGAGAAATAACTTTATAACAAGTTAGAAAGACAATGAACCTAGAGGAGTCAAACCTCAATTCTGAAGTGCTTCCTAGTAATCCATCTGTTCCTGGAAATGTGACTTTGGATCAAACTGCAATATTTTGGATCAGTCAGAAAACAGAAGTCATTTTCAGGGAAGGTTCCCCTCTCTGCTGGTAGCCTAAAAGATGTGAAAACTCTTACCAGAGACTCCTTTTGCCATACAGCAAGTGTTAAGAAAAAGGCCCATAAAGACATGTCTATTCAGATTCTTTGCCTAATTCTTAACTGGGTTGTCTTTTTATTGTTGAGTTGTAAGTTTTTTCAAAAACATTATCTGGAAATAAGTTTCATCAGATACATGATCTGCAAAAGTTTTCTCCCATAGTGTGGTTTATCTTTTCACTTTCTGGTTTGTTGTAGCACAAAAGTTTTTTATTTTGAAGTCCAATTTATTATTTTTTTCCTTTTATCACTTGGGCTTTTGGTGCCATACCTAAAAAGGCTTTGCCTAACCAAGGTTATAAAGGTTTACTCCTATGGTTTCTTCAAAGAGTTATATAGTTTTAGTTCTTATATTTAGATCTATGATCCATTTTGAGTTAATTTTGTATATGGTGTGAGATAGGGGGATTCAGCTTTTTTTTTTTTTGCACATGGAAATCCAATTGTCCCTGAACCACTTGTTGAAAAGACTATTCTTTCCCACCTTGAATTGCTTTGGCACCTTAGTCAAAAATTTGATCATAAATTTGAGGGTTTATTTCCCAATTCTCATTTTTATTCCATCGATCTATATGATTATCCTTATGCCATTACCGAGTCTTAAACTCTGCTGTGCTGCAATAAGTTTTAAAATCAGGAAGTCTACTAATTTCATTTTTCATTTTCAAGACTGTTTGGCTCTTCTGGGTTCCTTGAATTTCCATATGAATTTTAGGATCAGCTTGTCAATTTCTGCAAAAGAGGCAGCTAAGACTTTGATTGGGATTGCCTTGAATCCGTAGATGAATTTGGGAGGCATGACCCCATCTATTTTTAAACATACTCCAATCTCTCCCATTTCAAACTAGAAAACCCTCTTCTGACTGTGTACCCCATCCTGATGTTGCCTTCTCTCTCCTTGCCTTCATAACCAAACTTAGAAAATGGCTGTCTATGCTGGATGCCTCTACTCCCTCCCCTTCCAATCACTCCTCGATGTCTCATGGCCACCTACCAGTTGTCCAAGCCAGAAACCTGCACACCATCCTGGACTTCTCTCCCACATACCATAGCCATGCTGCCATCCAGAGCTGTCAATTCTACCTCCACAACATGCCCTTAGCCCACCTGCACCTCCACAGCAGCCATATCTTCTCAGGACAATCATAAGAGCCACCGCCTGGCCCTTCTGGGTCTACTGCCCACCATAACCCATTCTCCACACAGCAAGTACAGAGACAGCCTTTTTCCTTTTGCAACAAACATCACAGCACATCACTGCTCTGTTCAAACTCTCAAAGACCTTCTTCACTATGCTGGCTACAAACTCCACACACCTAACTATGGAACCGCAAAGCCCAGCCCAATCTGGCCCCTGCTTACCTCTCCCTATAGGCCCCCCTCTTGCACTGTACCTCTAATTTTTGTTATTATCAAGTAATGTATATCCACTATGGAAATCTTAGAAAATGTGAAAAATAATGAAATACTAGCAAGTGATTATAAGAGATGAATCATGAGGACATTATGCTCAGTGAAATAAGGCAGTCACAAAAGCACAAATACTGCATGATTTCACTTAAATGAGGTCCCTAGGGTGATTAAATTTATAGACAAAAAGTAAAACTGTGGGTGCCAGGGGCTGGGGGGAGGAGGAGTTGGTGTTTAAATGGGCAGAGTTTCAGCTGTACAAGATGAGAAGTTGTAGAGATTGCTTGTACAACAGTGTGAGTATGCCTGACACTGCTGACCTGTGCACTCAGAAATGGTTAAGAGGGTAAACTTTAGCTTACGTGGGCTTTTTTTGAACCACTATTTAAAAAAATAATAGCAAGTGATGGTTTCTTAAAGACAAACTTCACAGAAGATGGAACCAGCTATGTCAGAGCATATAGTACCTTTGGGCAGAAGCTGAAATTCAGTCATCTAATCAACCATCCCTTAGAATGCAGCAAACTCATCTCCAATGTGTAACTCGCAGGTTCTCAGCCAGGAGGGACAGGCTGACTAAGTTTGGGAACTTCTTCCCTCTCAGAATCACGTGGGTTGGGGGCCCACGAAGCTGTTTTTGAAGGTCATTCATGGGAAGAGTCAGGTTGTTGGAAACTTTTTTGTTTTGACTGAGAACAGGCCCTGATCCTCTGGCACTACGAAGAGTAAGTCCATCCCCTGTTGTTCAGGACAGTCCTTCAGACATCTGAATCCTGTGCTGAGATCTCATCTCCCTGCCAGCCCCACACCTCTTCCTCAACCCCTTCCTCCCTTTGACTAGTACAACAGTTCTCCATGAACCTGTCCACATGTGCCATACGCACAACGGCGTGCTCAAGCTCCCTTCCCCTACACAGCCAATGGCAGACTGATGCTTCTGTCAACAAGCACACTCTAATGCCACGCCTGTGCACTCCGGGACAGGCGTAGCCCTGACAGCCCTTGATACTTGGGTGGCACTCTGTAAACACCGACTCAACAGTCTGGGGAACAGGGTCAGAAACCAGAAAGAGGCAGCCTGTGGGTGTAGATTCATCCTGCTCTGTAACTCCTTCTAGACTAACTTATCACCGAAGCAGGCAATCACTCACTCATCCTTCAATACAAATTCTCAAAACGAGTGAGGCCCTCCTGTGGAAAAGGGGAGATCAGTGTCTTGGGCTATATAGGAATTTCAAAGAACATATCCAGGTCTGTGTCTGTTTGATCTGGCTAACTAAATCCCTGAACCAGCCAGTTCTACGGGTGACCATAAATCAAATAAGTTATTTAATACGATGCAAAATAAATTCACATTCAGCTGACCTTTCCCTGTTTACCACTCTGTACTTGTGTCTCTATACAGAAACTGGGGGGGGCGGGGGGGTGGAGGTGCTAAGGATACAGACGTTTTGAGGATAGAACAAGAATTTTTAGAAGTCCATTAGAAGTGACAAGGGTCCTGCATGTCTACATTGCTGAGCACTCCTCAGTTTGGAGAAGGAAGAGGGCAGGGCCCAAGGAAAGCCTGTGTGTCATGGAGCAGAATCCAACTTGTCTACTTTCTAAGCTTCTTTACACCCTAAGTGTGTCCCTTAAAACATGAACCAAGCCAAGCTCGGCAGTGGGCATGCTCTCCATTAAGAGTCTCCGCAACTGAGCAGACCACATTTATCCCCTAGTTGCCCCTGACATGGATCACACAGTTAGAAATTTTGCATCCCCACCTATACATGCAGGCAAGATCATAAGACTGCAACAAAGCTTCTCATTGAATTGTCTTGGCACCTTTGTCAAACAAATCCAACAAGCTAAATTCTAACTTCTACTCCTGGCCATCCACTTCACAGAAAAGGAGTCTGGGACGTCTGAGGCCAGGTCTTGTACCTCTTTTCCTCCATGGTATCTGAAGCAAAGCTGGGCATGGCACAGGTCCTTTGGGCACTCAGTTCATTTGTCAAATGAAGTCACATGGCCCAGTATTTTTTAGTAACACCAAAACCTTCTAGGAGGAGGCCTCCTCATCTGAGGGAGGAAAAGCAGTGACTGATAACATATAACATGGGTAAGACTTGGGATAATCGAGTCTTGAGTGACAGAAGCCAGACCAGAAAGAAAGTGTACATGCTGTATAATCCCATTTCTATGAAACACTAGAAAATGTGAACTAATCTACAGCGACTGAAAGCAGATCAGTGGTTGCCTGGGGATGGGGATATAGCTGAGACTCATTACAGGGGAGAGGAAACTTCTGGGGCTGATGGAGACAGTCACGATCTTGACTGTGGTGATGTTTTCACAGGTGTATACATATGCCATAACTCATCAGGCTGCACACTTCAAGCATGCGCAGCTTACTGTGTGTCCATTATACCTCAATAACACCCTTAACAATAAAATATATGTAAAGGCCTAAAGCCTTACAATAGCCTCTGGGGGACCCTGGGACCTGCTCCCCCCACCACCACCACAACCTCCTCTAGGTGTTTTCATTTTCTTTCATAAAGTCTGGAATAATATGTACCAAGATGTTAATGGTAGTTATCCAAAAATGATGTGTATTTTACCTTCTGAGAATCTTAATTTTATATTCAAAAACAAAACCATTTATTAAAACAAGGTAAGGTAATGTTATAACAACCAATATCCCCTGTGGTAGGCAGAATCCCTCAGGGATGTCCACATCCTAACCCCTGGCACCTGTGAGTATGTCACCTTATGCAGCAAAAGGGACTTTGCAGATATGATTAAGGATATTGAGATGGGGGATTTTCCTAGATGGGCCCAAGGTAATCACAAGGATCCCCATAAATAACAGAGGGATAAGGAATGGTCAGAGACAGTGTGATGGCAGGAAGGAGGCCACAAGCCAAGGAATGCAGGTGACCAGATGCTGGAAAAGTCTAGGAAGCAGACTGTCCCACAGAGCCTGGAGAAGGCACACAGCTCCGCCCACACAGTGATTTCAGCCCAGGGAGATCCTTATCAGCATTCCAACCTCCAGAATATAGGGGAATATATTTGTGCTGTTCAAGCCCCTAAATCTGTTGTAACTTGTTACAGCAGCATGAGACTGACACCCCCTTCCTTTCATGTAGGTTTCATCTGTTCTGTCAACAAACTTCGCTGAGCATCTACTCTGTGCCAGACACTATCTTATGGATGGAATGAATGGCGTATCTCCTGCCAGAACAGCTGGTATCCGTTTGAAAGAGGACAAATGCCCACCTTTGTTCTTAACAGGTTTGCAGTATTCATTTGGAAATCTTCAGATCTTGTTCTATTAACCCTGTAATGTCACACTTCCAACAAGTAGTCACTCTGGTTAAAAAAAGAAGTCCTACTTACAACTATGTATATTCTAATTGGGTAATATGACTGACAAAGGCCTTAATTAGGGTCCGTACTTCACACCTAGTGTTATTATTAGACCTTTGCTACAGGTTGTCATTTGCAGCTTTCTCCAATTATTGTACTTGCAGGGCATTAATGCAAGGTGAGGTGACAAATGATGGTGGTCCAACTACCAGAGCCTTCTATTTACCTAAGAAAAATCTCTGTTGGTTATTCTAACCAAAATATGGAGAGAGGCTTCTAGTGGGGATCAGTTCCATCCACAAGGACCTTGATTTGCTAATCTAGTGCATTATTACAATACTCCTGTAAAGATAGACTGATTACCCTCCTCTTTTCAGGTGATGAGACCAAAGCACAAATCAAAGGCAGCAAGTCACAAAGTGAGAATTCAGTGGGCGCCTGTCTCGCTTCCCACATGATCCTGCAGCGCTGGCTGAAGGTGAGTGGCCATGTGGACTTCTGGACCGCCTCACCAGCCAGGCCTGAACATTCTTCTTCTAGTGGTTTTTGTATCCTTCTATTTCCTGAAGTGAAACTTGCCTGGCGTGCTGTACTAGGTTGCATGGTGTCCCCCCTGAATTCATGTCTCCCCAGAACCTGTGGATGTGACCTTATATGAGAACGGGGCCTTTGCAGATGTCAAATTAAAAAGAGGTCATACTGGGTTAGAGAGGCCCCTACATGCAATGACTGGTATTCTTACAGAAATCTGGACACATACCCAAGGAAGAACACCACAGAAAAACAGAAGCAGAGATTTCAGAGTGGTGCAGCTGCAAGGCAAAGACAAGGATTCCACCCAGAGTCTACGAGGGAGCAAGCGAGAAGGGCCCTGCTGACGCCTTGATTTGGAACCCTCAGAGAGGTGAGAAAATAAACAGTTGTGCTACTCTGTTGTGGCAGCCCCAGGAAAGCAGTGCAAGTGCACATCACCTAAGCATGTCAGAATAATCAAGAGTCAGGAGGAGAAGAGGTACGGTTAATCTCCCAAGTCTTCCTGGAAGCTGGCAGCCTCTGAGAAGGAAGAACAGCCTGGGAAGAACAGGAGACAAAGAACATTCAACCACAATGCAGAGCTCCTCCCAGCCAGGAGATGAGCTATCTGCACACGCACGTGTGCTGTAGCACGTGCGGTGGCCCAGACGAGGGACCTTTATCAGAGCTGCTCAGCAGAAGGAGATAGCACTTTACACCTGTGCTGAAAGCACACCTTAGGTAGCTGGATAAAGCCACATTTGGAGAGGATGTAGCAACGTGCAAACCCACCGGCTCTGCTGGTGGGAGTGTGACTGGCCTGGCTGTTGTAAAAACCACCTGGTGAGTTCACATGTGTGTGCCTCACAGGGCCCAGAGAGGGTTCCACACAGGGCCCAAGGGCACACACAGGAGGATGCTCCCTGCAGGGCCCACTGTGGGATGGTGAGCTGGAGCTGGAACTTGGGGGGGCACCCGTGGCTGGCAGAGCATCAAGGTACAACTTGGTGGACGCTCACAAAGAAGTATCTGTGCCCCAGTGCAGCTGGAAGCACCAGACCCAGTGCAGCAACACACAGCAGAGAACTGAATGCCAACAGTATGATTTATGCAAGTCACACAGCTCTCTACATACTCCACAGGGCCATACGCACATTTCCTGACACAGCCCCAGAACAAGTGCTCGATGTGGGGAGGGGAAACAAAGTGGGGATCCCGGATGAAAGGAAATGGATATAAATCAAAAAGACAGGTGGACCTTGCCAGGCCCCCATGGTGACAATGGCCCAGGACCCAGGAGTGAGATGAGCTCCACTCGCCACCCTAGAGACCTGAGAGACTAACAAGTGAAGAGGACCCTGGACCGTCATTTTCCTAGGAGCAGATCTAGTGGGTGTGGCAGTTGTGAGATTAGCCCTCCCTCTGATCCGTGTTAGTTCCAAAGATGAGGGAACTTCGGGGCTGGACTCTGAAACTGGGTGATCCCAGTTGCGAGTGGGGACTGGTGGCTCCCTGGCTCCTTCTGGAGACCCCCAAAGATGGGTCCCTAGGCTAGCAGACCCCTGTGCCTCCCCCAACCACCCCAGTCAGAGCCCTGGAAGCTTGCCGCAGGGTCTGGGCCAGCTTTCCTGGCAGTGGCCTAATGTATACTGACTAAAAGCTTGGACTAAATGACGTATCCATATTGGCTCACTAATTGTGACAAGTGCCACACGAATGCAGGACATACATTAGTAATCACAGGGGAAATGGGGGTGCTGGGCACAGGCGAACTCTCCACACAGTCTTTGAAGATTTTCCTGTGAATCTACAACTGGTCTAAAGTTAAGTTTCTTTCTTTTAAAGTCCAGGAAGATCCCTGGACCACCTATTTCATCCTATTTCTCAGCCTGAGTTTCAGGGGACAGAAGCTCAAGGAGGTAGGTGGCTTCCCGTAGACTTCATTCCTTTGAAAGGAGCCCATGGAAGCATCTCTGCAAAGGTCTCGTGGCAGAAGATAACTAAATCTGACGTACATACATCAGAATCAAAAGACCAGACTTCTACAACTTTCTCTGGGGAGGGGGCACAATCTGGCAGTACCTACTAAAATCTGAAACCAGAATCCTGTCATCTTGCAAATCTACTTCCCAGCACCCACCTTTTACATGTGCCCAGGGAGACCAGAACAAGGATGCCAGCTGCTGCACTGCTGCACAACCTGAAAACAGCCCAAATGACCACCAGTGGGGAAATGCCCCATCAAATCAGGTGAAGTGACAGCGTGGCTATGAGCCAGCAGTTTACATGAATGACAGATCTATGTGGAAAGATCCTCAAGGCATCTGAGTTGAATGCTGATGCCTACAGTATAATGGCATTTATATAATTACTTTAAAAGACCCATCCATCAACAGATAAATAACTAAACAAAATGTGGTCCATGAACACAATGGAATGTTATTTGGCCATGAAAAGGAATGAAGTACTGATGCATGCTACAACATGGATGGGCTTTGAAAACATCACACTAAATGAAAGCTGGGCCCAAAGTCCACATATTGTATGATTCCACTGATAATGAAGTGTTGAGAACAGCCAAGTCCATAGAGACAAAAAGTAAAGTCATGTTTATCAGGGCCTGGGGGGAAGGAGGAATGGGAAGCAACTGCTAATGGGTCCAGGTTTCTGTTGGGGTTGATGAAAATATTCTGGAATTAGATAGTGGTGATGGTTACACAACATCGTAAATGTACTAAAACCCGCGTTGTACACTTCAAAGGGTTAATTACGTAGTATATGAGTTCTCTCTCAAGGAAAATATGATGGCATGAGTGAACATGAGTGTGAAACTGGGAATGTAGAGGTGGCAGCCAATTTTGAGGTACAATTACCAGGATGCAGCAGCCAATGTGATTTGGAGACAGGGAAAAGAGTGTGAAGGGGCAAGGTGATAGGAGAGGACCTGGAAGTTTCCAGCTCAGGGCTCCCCGGTAATGCATTTCACTAGATCCTTGGGGATCTGAGTACCACTAGGGAAGGCTTTCCCTGTATACATTAGGCCACTGCCAGGAAAGCTGGCCCAGACCCTGCGGCAAGCTTCCAGGGCTCTGACTGGGGTGGTTGGGGGAGGCACAGGGGTCTGCTAGCCTAGGGACCCATCTTTGGGGGTCTCCAGAAGGAGCCAGGGAGCTACTAGTCCCCACTCGCAACTGGGATCACCCAGTTCCAGAGTCCAGCCCCGAAGTTCCCTCACCTTTGGAACTAACACGGATCAGAGGGAGGGCTAATCTCACAGCTGCCACACCCACTAGATCGGGACAGGGAAGACCACAGCTCTGAAAAATCACACTTCCCCTCCACAGGAAGGCAAGACTGGGGCCCCAGCCAAGGGCCTACCTGCAACTTGGTCAAAGGCAAAGCTCTGGGGCCAAGGGTACCCAAACCCCAGCTCTGTCACTCACTACCTACATGACCTTGGACACGTTCCATGCCTCTTCCAGAACCTCTGTTTCCTCCTTTATGAGGCTAATTGCTCTACTTACCAAGGCTCCTGGGAGGACAAAACGAGATCGTGGATGTGAACATGCCTGGTGTGCAGGGCCCCTCTATCCAGTAAAGTTAGCCCTCGCCACCTCCACTGGCTCCTTTCCTGCAAGTTGAGAGGTGCTCAGTCCTCCCCGGCCCCTGCCACCTGAGAAATGTCCAAGCCTCCCCAGCCCCTGCTGCCCCGCAGCTACTGCTCTCTCTACCCTGCCCCTCACAGGCAGGAAGAGTAGGGACTCCGACCCATGCCCTCGGGCTGGCCTCCCTCTACCACCCACCAGCTCCATCCGTCAACCCCAGAACCCTCCTCAGCACGGTGAGGGGAAACCTGAGGCAGGGCTCCCTGCTCTCCGAGTTGTCCCACCTTAGCCTCTCTTTCTTCTGATGGCCCTTCTTCCCCTGGCTCCTGGCTGGCCTCCCTTCCTCAGCCTTAAACAATGCTATTACCCCTGCCTGCCTCCCTTCCTCCCCACCTCGGCCTCACCTCCGTCCCCCACCCACACCCCCTGGCTGATGTGGTCCAGGCCCATGATTTGGTTTCCACCTCACATGACACCTCCAAACTCATGTCTCCAGCCCTCCCCACATCAGCAATCATCTTACCTGTGAACTCAGCCACTCATGAGACTCAGTTTCCTCACGGACGTAATGAGGCTAACAACCCCCACACAACCCGGGGCTGCTGTAGGGACCCAGTACCCTGCACGCAGTGGGGGCTTAGTATTGGTGGGTCTAACTCCAAAGCTTTCACAGAATGTACTGTGTGACCCTCTGCAGTCCTTCCTCTGTATCCCTCTAGTTCTCCATCTCTTACATCAGGACTGGCCCTGCTCCACTGTCCCCACAGAGCATGCATGGTACGAAAACCAAACATACCCAGAAGTGCTTGGAAAGTAAAAGGGCTCTGAAAGTGTTTCCATTCTCTCAATATTGGCAGGTTATTCCACTGGCTTGACGCTCTTTCCCTGTGTCCTTGATTAAGTCCAACTCCCAGCCTCTCTGCTGATGGGGAAGACAGGCAGTCTTCCCTTTGGGGCTTCTCACTGCAGCTAGGAGGCTCCAGAAGCAGCTGGTATCTTGGTAGCAGGTGCTGTGCTCAGTGTCCCACATCCTCCAGCATATCCCAGAATGCTCTCCTGACTACCTCTGCCCAGTGGATATTATCCCAGTCCTTATGGGGCATGACTAGGCTAAGAGAGGGACAGTCACAGCCCCGGCATGAAAGGACACACTCTAGAATGACTCCAGAGTCCCTTGCTGGCTCACCAGGATGTCTCTGTGTGGGACTAAAGCAAAGCTTCTCCTTGCCTTCCCCAGACCAGGTTCCCCTAAACCATCACCGTCTGAGCAAGTGGAACCACCAGTTACTGCTGTGCAGGCTGGAACTTTGGGTGTTATGTTACCCTTGACTCCTTCCCCTCACCACCCACATCCAACCCCTCAATGAAGCCAGTCAGTTCAACTGGAAAATCTTGAGTCCAGCCATTTCTTTCATGCCCACTGCCACCATCACCTGTCCTGGTCCTTTAAGCACTCTGTACATACTTTGCTCTCTAGTTAATTTCCATTTTGTTTCTATCTCATATCCATATTTAATTCTCATATCAACGGCCTGCGTGCTGTCATGTCTTCTCTAGCAGGCTTCCTCTGGATCTTGCCAAGGCGCTCCACTGATTCCACGGGAGTGACCCTTTAGAGTGCCCAAATCTCTGCCAGTACACAGCCAGCCAAGGAGATGCGCTCTTGCCCGCCCAGCATTACCGCCACCTGCCACCTCTGCTCAGGCCCTCTCTTTGCCCTGCTCAATCAAGAGCTATTCTACAACCTTGCACTAAAGACAGAGGAAAGCAATCAGACTCCCTCCTTGAGAAATTCTTTAAAAATAACTATCCACAGAAGGAAGTAGATGTAAAAAAGAGAAATCTTTCCAATATGTTTGTATCTTTGGCCTTTGGGAAAGGGGAGGAAAGGGAGGGAAGGGATGGCTGACTGTGTAGGTTGTTCTCATTCCCGCTGCTGGTGAGGCATTTGATTTTGTAAGTATTAATCAAAATCACTCTTGATTATAGCAAAAACAACCTTTGCTATAATTTTAATGCAATTAACTGGAATATATGGTAATTCTGAGCAATCTTGCTCTTAAGATCAAAGAACAGCCTGCCAGGAAACATACGGATAAAGCTTTAAGATCAAAATTTGCATAATTAGGTCTCTTCCCCACTCCAGCCGCCCCACCCCCGGCTTCTCTGGCTATGGGAAGTTGTACTGGAAGAAGCTGCTTAGAGCAAGCAGGCCTACAACCTTGGGCGGGCACCCTGTGCTTCCCTTTCAGGCTGGAATGTTCCTTCCTCAAAGGCTGTCCATGTTGCTACAGCACATCGCTGGTAGCCTAACAGACAGCAAAAACAGCTGCACAAAGTATAGAGGGCAGAGGCTTTGACTCACACTTTTAATTAGAGGCAGCTTGGGAAATTGCTTCGCCGCTGTTTTCTGCAGCGCAAATGTGCCCATCCCACTCTGAAGAAGTACCAGACTCTACTTCTGAAAAGATAATCTAAGCAACACATCAAACCTCAGAACTACAGCTTTCATTTATGAAACATGTTTTAATGCCTGGTCACAACAGATGCCCTTTCACATACCTCCGCGGCCCAGGCACGGTGCCACCAGAAAGGTCCCACCTCCTGCGCCCCTCTAACAGGGACTGGGACAGCCAGAGTCACTGCCTCACCCGACCTCACCCCTTTCCGACCAGCCCTAGCGCCCCTCACCCACTGGGGGAGCCTGCATTGCTCCAGGAGAGAAGAAAAGCAGCCAGCAGTTACCTCCTGAGGCGGCACCAGTCATACATCTGATGTGCAGGCTGGGGGCTAAGGATTCCCGGGACCCAGGAAATGAATACCCTTGCCTGGCCTTCCTTGCTCGTCTCCTACAGAATTTTTCCATTCAATCCCACCCAGAAAAAGATCTTTAACATTTAAAATCATGTAAAATGTCAACTGTCCCATTTCCTCTTAAATAAGTTATTCTAGGATGTGCAGTAAAGTTTAGGCTGAAAGGTTAATATTCCTTTATAAGAAGGTTTGGAGGAAACAAATCATTGTTTTTGTTCTTTGCTGTCTTAAAAAGAAGGGCAGGGAAAAAGGCAAAACGCAAGAGAATAACTGTCTTTTTACAGAGACCTTCAAGATAACATGCCAGATCATTAAAACTCTCAGATCATTAAAACTCTGCCCTGACCTCCTGCTCCAGAAGTGGACCAAGCACATTTACAATCCCCGTCTCCTGAACACCCCAAGAAATGTCAGAAAAGGAGAACACTGGTGAGCACATTCAGAAAAGCATGGGGAGCAGGCAGGGGTGGGCAATCCAAAGATAAACTTCCAGAACAATAACTACAACAGAGCTAGAGGAGCCGAATACCCCCAAACATTGGCGAAGGCACAGGAAACAGGAACCCTCACACAGTGTAGGTGGAAGTGGAAAATGGTACCACCACTTTTGAAAGTAGTTTCTTAAACAGTTAAAAATATTCATACTTGATGAGTCAGCAACTCCATCCAAGGTCTTCACCCAAGAAAAACGAACACATGACCACAAAAAGCCGTGTACACGTTCCCAGCAGCTTGATTTGTAATAGTACAAAACTGGAAACAATGCAAATGTCTGTGCACAGGTGAATGGATGTGTGAAATACCCATATAATGGAGACTATTCAGCAATAAGGAACTACTGATACATGCTGTACCATGAATGAACCTTGAAAATGTTGTGCTGCACGAAAATAACCAGGCACCAAAGAATATGGTACGGCTTCACTTCAGCGAAATTCTAGGAGACACACAACTAACCTGTGGTGTAACAATCAGACCAGCGGAGGCTCAGGGCAGGTGGGGGAGGCTGGGAGGTGATGAAAGGGGACCTTCTGGGGCGATAATGTTCAGTCTTGATACGCATTTGTCAAAACTGCTCCAACTCAAGGATCTTAATGCCTTAGCAGTTTGCTGTATATAAACTATACCTCAATAAAAAAAAATCTAAGAACCTTACTAGAACCCAGGGCACACAAACTTTTAAATGCTAACAAAGAACACTACTGAAAATCTTAATATCTGAGCATTCTCTTCTGTGTAAATTACACCTCAGTAAAAAAAGATACTTAAGAAGTACAGAACTAAGTGAAGAAAAAATTTAAAGCACTAGTGAAGAACACAAAGGAAGACCTGCACACCTGAAAAGACCTACGAGGTTGTGGTGAGGAGGATGTGACATTGTAAAGATGTCCTGTAAAAGTTAACACTGGGAGAGCTGACATGCTTCCAATAACAAGAGAAAATGGGGGAAGGAGCTAGGCTCAGGAGCACACCCTCTGGCCAGGTGTGGAGGTGGTGGAGGGGTGGAACGGGGGCGCTGAGAAAGGGGCTGAGGGACCATACAGACCTGCAGCACTCCTCGGCCTCCCACACTGCCCCTCGCTGCAGAGAAGCTGGGGATCTCCCCCTAAGCAGCTGAGCAAGCTGGTGAGTAGGCACTGGCAGCCCAAGCAGGCCTGGGAGGTAGAAGAGGACCCAGTTCAGGCTGTGCTCTGCCTACTCGCTGGCAGGCTCCCCACCCACAGCCCGGTTGTACAGCACCCTCCCATCCTCCTGGACTGCAGCCCGCCTCCCAGCCCAGGGAGAGGAAATCCCAGCCGGGTCTCCACCAGGCAGACACTGAGAATTTGGGGGGAAATCCAGCAACCTCCATCCAACAAATGGTTATTGAGGTGCACGACGAGTGCCCAGCTCTGCTCTCAGCTGTGGAAAATATCTGTGAACAGGCAGTACATGTAGTGCCTGCAGAATTCTAGTGGCAGCAGTCTCTGTGAAATGGAATATTATTTGGCCATAAAAATGAGTGAAGGACTGAGCCATGAAACAACCTGGATGAGCCTTGAAAACCTTATGCTAAGTTAAAGAAGCTGGATACAAAAGGCCACATACTGCATGATCCCACTTACATGAAACTTCTCAAATAGGTACATGCATAGATACAGAAAGCAGATTAGTGGGTGCTAGGGCTGAGGCGAGAAGAAAACATGGTATGATTGCTAATGGGGACAGGGTTTCCTTCTGGGGTGATGAAAAGGTCTTGGAACTAGACAGATGATCACACAACTCTGGGAATGTCCTATGTGCCACTGAACTGTACACTTTCAAGGGGGGAATCCTATGGTGTGTGAATTATATCTTTTTTAAAAAGCCATTAAGAAAAAACTGCATTTCAAGATGGTATGTTCAGAGAGAAGCCAGAGCAAAGGTGATTCTAGCCAGACTGCAGGGAGAGGCCAGCTGCCAGCTCCTGCTCCACCTAAAACCAGGGCTGGTCTGCATCCTGGGGAGTGGGAACGCAGTGAGAGGGAGGAAGTGCCCAGTGCACGTGGAAGCATAGGGCAGGCGGCTTGTTCACTATAAATGCACCTGACCTCTACCCGGAGTCTGAGCCTAACCACCCAAACACCAACAGGCATCCTTCCAGGGACCAGAGTGTCTTGCTTGAACACAACAGAAGTGTTCCAACCCGGCTGCTTGCAATTCGGATTTCTACAAATCCAATACTGTTTTCAACCACCTAAGGAGCTTCCATTTAAAGGAAATCCTTCAGTGAGCACTTTTCATAGGCTTAGAGAACCAGAAAGTGAGCACAGGACTATTGAGTCACCAAACACCGAAGAACAACCAGGGACTTGGGGATTAAGATAAACAGAATTCTTGACCTCAGTCCAGTGGCAGAGACATTTAAACGAACGAGGTTATGAGAGCTCCTGTGTCAGGTGCCATGCAGTCACAGCAGCGGACACCAGCCCTGCTGGGCAGGCTCCAGGGCTGGGTGGCAGCCGAGTTTGGTTGGGAAAGGTGAGCAGAGGGACAGGATTTGGGGCAGCCAAGCCATATAGGTGCAGGAGCCTGCCACTCTTAGAGGGCAGGGGAAACCAGCAAGGAGGAAGGAAATGGGGAGGGCTGGAACGGTGTGTGTGGCAGGGAACGGAAAATGCCAAAGAGGGCACATTCGAAAGGCCAGACAGGAAGTGGGGAGGGGGGCAGTATGGATAGTAATGGAGAGGGGATGCAGGGGAAGGAAGAGTGTGAGGATGATCTACACGTGGCCCTCGGCAAATGGGGCCAAAATGGTGATACCACCCATCCAGCTGGGGAGCACAGGTGAGAGGCCAGCTTGGGGGAGAAATGCCATGCCCAGGTTTGCACATGGCAGACTCATCCTTCCGACCCTTCCACTGGATCTGACAACCCTGAGTAACCTTCCTGGAAGCACTTTGCCCTGAATCTCCAGGACATTTTCCTCCTCTGGTTCTTGTCCTCTTACTTCTCATTCTCCTTTGCTGATCCTCCTTTGTCTAGCCCTTCATTTTGGTGTTCCCCCAATGGCTATCTGTCATGCTCACCCACTGCCCTGGAGCGATCCCGTCTGTTCTGATGATTTCTGCTCCTACTGCTCCCCTCAGCCCCCCAATCCAAATCCCCACACTCAAAACGGCTCTGAGCTCCAGCCCCAGTGCTTGCTCTCCGAAACCTCTTCCTCTGTGACCGATCAGCCTGAGATCTGTTGAAATGCTTCGTGTTCACTGTCAACCCTTCCCTCCCTTGGCCTCTCCTTTTTGGAATCATTATTTTTAATCACCTCTTGCTTGACTGTTTTCTATTATTAAGTAGATGTCTCCAGGAGGGTTCCTCAGTGACATGTAGCTCCTAAAGCATTACATTTTTAACGATAGATTCACACAGTTTTAAGAGACATCCCTCATACACTTTGGTCACTTTCCCCCAAACCTCATATTACACCTCTTTTTCCCCCTCAGCTGCTCTTAGCCCCTGAAAGCCTCGATTCTGTTCATCCCTATAATGATATTTGTCAAGATCATCATACAAATGTTGTACCGAGACTGGCTTCTTTCACATAGTAAAATGCATCTGAGATTTATCCAGGTTGGTACGCTTATCAATAGTTTGTTCCTTTTTATTTCTTAGTACTAAGTAGTGCCTGAGGTGCATGTATGACAGTTGACCCATTCACTCATCAAAGGGTTGTTTAGAGCTAGTATCCACATTTGTGTTCAGGAAGCCTTACATTTTCCAGAATGCCTTTGTGTTCTCTCTCCGTAAGAATGAAAACTTGGATTAGACACTTTCCACCTCAAAGCGAGAGGCAGAGGTATTGTTGCCCCAGTGTCCTCTGGCATCCAGTACTGTCATGAAGGGTAAAGTGCACCTGACTTCTCCTCTAAGAGGTGACTGCTGCCTAGGTTTCTTTTAAAAACAGTCACCAAAGGGGTGGGAGGTGGGGAGAAAGAGAGAGAAAGAGAGAGAGAGAGAGAGAGAGAGAGAGAGAGAGAGAGAGAGAGAGAGAGAGAGAAGAGAGATCACTCACTAATGTAATCAAGAAAAAAAGAAAACAGATTCACTTTCTCATTCCTAATTTGTGTACTACAAAGGAAATCAACATAAGACAAAAAGCCTTTACAACTCTTGCTCATGAATACGAAAATCCACCTTCATTCACTGATTTTTTTTTCTTTTACTGACAAGTACTATGTTCCCTACCTTGTAGATCATGCGGATACAGCAGTGAACAACACAGACCAAAAAAAAAAAAATTCCTGCCTTTTTGAAGTTTATATTCAGCTGGATTAAATGGCTATTATTTTACAACTACATAAATTTTCAAAACTTAGTCAAGAGAGAGAAAACCTAAATACAGCAAACACCATGAGGAAAAATGTGAAACCTGTCAGTGAACTACCCCTTTAAAACAATCAACTAGCTCAATCCATAGGAGACTTCAATCTTCAGAAAACAGAGCATTTCTCTACAGTTCAAATTTCTGGGGCAGAGAAATGAGAAAAACTTCCCACTTCTTTTAATGGCACCTGGAAAAGGTAGCACAGAAAAAGTACACTACAAATAGACTCACAGACACTAAGAAGAGACTAGTGCTTCTTAGTGGGTGGGTGGGTGAAACTGGTAAACTGGTAAAAGGGATAAAGAGGCACACAATCTCAATCATAATATAAATTAGTCACGGGGATGAAAGTACAGCACAGAGAATATAGTCAATGGTTCTGTAACATCTTTCAATGTTGATAGTAACTATACTGGTTAGGGTTAGGGTGGGCATTTAATAACTCAGTAAACTCTTGAATCACTATGTCGTACAATTGAAACCAATACTGAGTATCAACTATACTTACATAGTAATAAAGTATACTACAACCAATCCCACTTTTGAATGTTGATATAAAAATCATAAATATGACATTGGTCTTAGCAATGAATTTTTGGATGACTCCAAAAGCAAAAACAAACAAGTGGGACCTTATCAAATTAAAAAACTTCTGTACAGCAAAGAACACCATCAACAAAATGAAAAGGCAGCCTACTGAATGGAAGAAAATATTTGCAAATCACACATCTATCTGGTCAGGGGTTAATACTCAAAATATATGAAGAGCTCAACTCAATAGGAAAAAAAAATCTGATTTTAAAATGGACAGAGGATCTAAGACATTTTTCCAAAGAAGACATCCAGACGGCCAACAGGCACATGAAAAGATGCTCAACATCACAAATTATCAGGGAAATGCAAATCAAAACCACAGTGAGATATCACCTCACACCAGTCAGAATGGCTTCTATCCCAAAGACAAGAAGTGTTGGCGGGGATGTGGAGGAGAAACACTTGTACACTGTTGAGTGTACATTTGTAAATACAAACTGGAACAGCCACTATGGAAAGCAGTATGGAGGGTCCTCAAATGATTAAAAACAAATACCATATGACCTAGGTATGCCACTTCTGGGTATTTAGCCCAAATAAATGAAAAACGATAAGCATGCTTATGTTTATTGTGGCACTATTTACAATAGCCAAGATATGGAAACCTAAGCATCCATCAATGGATGAATAAAGATGTGATACACATACACACAGGAATATTATCCATCTTGCCATTTGCGACAACACGGATACACCTTGAGGGTATTATGCTAAGTGAAATAAGTCAGAGAAAGACAAATACCACATGACTTCACTCACTTATATGTGGCATCTAAGAAGCAAAACAAGTGAACTAAACTAAACTCAGATACAGAGAACAGACTGATGATTATTAGAGGGGAAAGGGTGTGGGGGATGGGCAAAATGGGTGAAGGGGGTCAACTGTTTGGTGACTGATGATAACTACTTATTGTACACCTGAAACTATACTAATTTCACCTCAAAAAAAAAACCACTGCATAAAGTATACACAAATGGAACCCAGTCAGGAATTCAAAAAGAACACATCCAAAAAACAGTGGGCTTGCCAAGGACCACCTGGGTGCTAAGAAGGGACTTAGTGATATGATTTACTACACTAGTGGATTAGAAGGAGGCAGACAGAGCCTGGGAGATGTCAAACCACCACTTGATAAAATCTACTGACTGATTTTTAAAAAGCTAAATCCTTAGTAAAAGAGGAGTGAGGATTTATCCTTAACATGATAAAACTATATCACAGACCAAAGTCATGAACAAGCAAGGTGGCCTCTTAGGCAGCACTATTATTTAACATAGTCCCAGGTGTGCTAGTCAGCAGGATCCGATAAAATGACAAAGGAAAGAAAATACTGGAAAAGAGGCAAGGCCATCACTATTTGCAGATTATAGGATTATATACCTGGAAATGCTGAGAAGATCAAGCAAAAAAAATGAAAAATAAAAAGACTGTTTGGGAAGGTGGCTGGTAATAAAAAATATATACAAAAATCAGTAGCTCTTGTGGTACATATACACAATGGAATATTATTCAGCTATAAGAAGAAAACAAATCCTGCCATTTGCAGCAACATGGATGGAGCTAGAGGGTATTATGCTCAGTGAAATAAGCCAGGTGGAGAAAGACAAGTGCCAAATGATTTCACTCTTCTGTGGAGTATAAGAACAAAGAAAAACTGAAGGAACAAAACAGCAGCAGACTCACAGAACCCAAGAATGGACTAACAGTTACCAAAGGGAAAGGGACTGGGCAGGAGGGTGGGAAGGGAGGGATGGTGGGGGAGAAAGAGGGCATTACGATTAGCATGTATAATGTGGGGGGGGGGGCACAGGGAGGGCTGTGCAACACAGAGAAGACAAGTAGTGATTCTACAGCATCTTACTGTGCTGATGGACAGTGACTGCAATGGGGCCTGTTGGGGGGACTTGGTGATGGGGGGAGTCTAGTAAACATAATGTTCCTCATGTAATTGTAGATTAATGATACCAAAAAAAAAATCAGTAGCTCTCTAGGACACCAACAATCATCACTTAGGAAATTTAATGGAAAAAAATATTCCATTTACCACAGGAATATATACTGCAAGCACTTGAGAATAGGTCTAACAAGAATGTGAAGTAAATACATGAAGTTATAAAACACAAAAGAACACAGAACTAAATAGAAACCTTGTGTTTGGATGGGACACAGACACAAAATCAGCTCTCCAAAAAAAAAAAAAAATCAACCTACCTAATCAATGTAATTCCAATCAAAATCCCAATGGACTTTAACTTGAAAATTTGACCCTAAAATACATATGGATGCAATGCATGGGGAAATAGGAAGTTTCACAAAAAGTAATCTAAGCTTTCTCAGGTTTTAAAATTTTTGCAATTTTTCAATCAGAGCAACATCTGAATACATTTCTTAAAAAATTGCAGCACATGAATAACTCAGCTGCAATCACTGACTGTGTTTATAGATGTCAATGTCAAAAGCCTCTGGAGCCCACTATTTGGATGTCACTAGTCTAGACATTTCGCATCCCCAAGCCTGTTATCAGTTCCATGCCCTGCTACTCCCATTGCCTGTTCTCTATCAAACTAATTCAAGAGGCTCCCTGTATGCATCTTGCCAACTAACTTTACAGTAAGGAGAGTCACCTCTTCCTTCCAATCCCACTGCCCAGGAAGGTAGCCAATGCTGATCATTTGGGACCTGCTACTTCAATAATCACCTGAAGACATATTTACCCTGGGGGCCTTAGTAAAACCTTTCAGTAGACCAGTGGGGCAAATAACAAAAGCCACATTCTAGTTTGATTGAGAAACCAATTTTTGGCTTGAGCTCCTGCCCCAACAGACCTACAAAGCCTGCCAGGCAGTCCTTTACTATATACTTCCTGTTCTCCTGGGGGCCTTCAATGGTCTCCTCCTTTCCCACCTGGCTCAGTCCCAGCCCCACCACGGCAGACACAGGAGCCAGCACCAGCAATTCCCATTACAACGTTCTGTTCTCTCCCCTACCGACCCCCAACATTGAAGAGGATCCCACTCTCTAATCCTGCTGGGCTGGGAGCTCCTTGAAGAAAGGTTAGTGGCTAAGTCCTCTCTGATGGCCCAGCCCCAAGCAAGTGCCTGGCACACAAGCAGCACCCAACACTTCCCAGAGGGAACTGACCACGCCAAGCACTCCCCCCACCAGCTGGGGTATATTCTGCAGTAGGACCACAGCACAGCGGCAGGTCTCACATCCCCACCTTGACTGACACTGGCACAGCTGCCAGCACAGGGTGCATGATTCCAGCTGGACCCTTGTGGTGCCTTGGCAAACCATGTTTTCTTAATTGGCTCCCATTGTCACCCCTTCCAACTCTCTAGCTGGCTTCCCACATTCTCAGCACAAGACCTCATCTTCCTCTCCACAGAAAAGCCTGAGTATCGGGCAGGGCTGCTCCACACCGCACCTCGGCCACTGTGTGTGTGTGTACGTAACAGTAACAAGAGTTGACATGAATTGAGCACTAAGGTTCAGACCTCTTTCCCACCTATCCCTGCCACCCTGTAGTTAGGCTACATTATCCTCAGCCAAGTATTTTGTATGAAGATATTTATTAAAATGTAATTTATAACAGCAAAGACCTAGAGTCCACCTCAATATCCATCGAAAATCACATTCAAAACAATTTTCCTTATATACAACATAAGGTTACATGTTTCTAGTAATGGCAGGATACATTGTTTGGACTAACTTCCCAATTAAAAACAATTTAAATGGTTGATTTTAAAATCATCCCCTGAAAAGTACTTTAGAACTGACAAGATGGTCAAAACAACCATGATAGAACCTATGTGACAGCAGGAAATCTGGATAGGTGGGAGCCCATGCACACCCAGCTGTCTGCCCTGAAGGTATCTGCCCATCTGGATGAACTCTGACTATTAGTTTTAACAACCCTCCAAAGGCAGGCAAAAGGGACTGAAGCCCAGGCCAGTGGCCATCTAAACTGAGTAATTAAAAAAAAATTATTCCAACATTAAATGGAGACCCTAAAAAGGGTTATACCCTTGGGGTAAGGATGACTCAGGAACAAACCTGCCCTAATTCAACCTCCAAAGGACTGCAAGGAAAGCTGCCTTGGCTCTGGAGAAACAAGGGGAAAAGATCATGAACCACTTTCAGGTGGTCCCAGGATGACATCCCAAGATGCCTGTCAAAAATCAAACTAATCTTGTTGCAAGAAGGCACATTTATCCTACACTTCAAAAAATCCCCACATTTCAAGGACAATGAACAATACACAGCCAAAAATAGCCAAGCACAAGAGGAAATAAAGCACTATGAGAACCATAAAAAAAAAGTAGAAAAATGAGTCAAGACTTGGCCGGGCAATTCATAAAAGAAACCAAATTGGACAGTATATATATGGAAAGATGCTCAACCTCACTAGTAAGCAGAGAGATGTAAATCAATCCATAATATAAAATTATAAACCCGCCAGTAGCTAAAATAATACTAAAGTCTGACAACACCAAGTGTTAGTGAGGCTGTTGCATAACAGAAACTCTTACACATTGCTGTGTGAAAGTTAGTGAAGAGAACCTCACAGACATGGCTCTGGGAAGCCTGCAGGAGGAGCTCTCGCACCCACCACTACTCGTCAGCGGCAGACCTCACTGGAAGATCGATGGACGCGTACAACTCATACCATGTCAACTACTTTACTCCCCAGAAGGAAAGCAGGTTTCTGCCTCCCCTGGCAACAGCCCAGACAATGAGGGACTGTCACAACTCAGTCAATAAGAAGTCACAATACATGGGACTCCCAGTTTACACAGGAGGCCTTTTTGCTTAAATAGCCCTCCCAACTCAGCCCTTTTCCCTCTATAAAAGGGTATTCCTCTCCTTTGATCTCTGGACTTGCCTGCTGTTTTACCATAGTTTGTATGCCCCAAATTGCAATTCTCTGCTATTCCTGAGTAAGCCCATTTTTGCTGGTAAAATAACTGAACTGACAGTTTTATTGGTAAGGTTAACAGATGATAGCAAGATGAGTACAATCACTGTGGAAGACAGTGTGGCATTGCTTGTTAAGATTAAAGTTACAAATATAGAATAACCCAGAAATGTCACTCTTAGAACAGCAATTTTCAAACTTTTTGGTCTTAGGACTCTATATACTAAAAAAATGAGACTTTCAAAGAGCTTGTGCTTAAGCTGGTTATATCCATTGATATGTATATTAAAACTTAAACCTGAGAAATTTTTTAAACACAGGAAGATACAAGTGCACATTCTATTAGCCATCAGAGCAAAGATAGCACATGTCGCATCAACTCTGGAAAACTCCTCTACACTCATGAGAAAAGGAGAGTGTAAGAGGCAATTAACAACTTAGTGTTATGAAAATATCTGCATCTTGTGGACCCTGTGAAAAGGTCTCAGGGGCCCTTCAAGTTTGAGTTTGAGAGTCAGTGCCCCCAGAGGAACTTGTGCACACTGGCATAATTATTCTCATGGCTATATCATGCTTCCTGGTTTCAAATTATACTACAAAGCTATGGTAATAAAAACAGTATGATACTGACACAAAATAGACACACAGATCAATAGAACAGAGAGCCCAGAAAAAACTTACACTTACATGGTTAATCTATGAAGGAGGCAAGAATATTCAATGGGGAAAAGAGTCTCTTCAATAAATGGTGTTGGGAAACTGGACAGTCACATGCAAAAGAATGAAACTGGATCACTGTCTTGTATCATACAAAGAATAGAAGACTTGAAACCATAAAACTCCCGGCATTAGCAATTTTTTTCTGGATATGTCTCCACAAAAACAAACAAGTGGGACTATATCAAACTAAAAAGTTTCTGTACAGCAAAGGAAACCAACACAAAAAGACAATCTACTGTATGGGAGAACATATTTACAAATGATGTACCTGATAAGGAACTAATATCCAAACTATACAAAGAACTCATACAACTCAATACCAAAAAAAACAACCTGATTAAGAACAGGCAGAGGACCTGAAGAGATATTCTTTTAACAAGGGTGTTGTCAACATTTCTCAACTTGATTCCTGATGACAGTTTTTCACTTTATACTTATTTAAAAGCCTTGCACACTTCTGTGTATTTCACAATAAAGGGGAAAATCTATATACATAGTTCAATACCAATAGTGTGAAATATGTATTTCTGCAGAGAAAAAACAGACCATATTCCAATATGTTACCAGTGGTTAACCCTGGGTTATGGGGGTTTGCATTTTTCCTTTACATTTTCCCACATTTCCCCAGTTTACCACAAAGAACAGAGATTAAACTTGTAACCATATGAACACCTGGGATTGTCAGACTTTATCATTTTTAGCCTACTGGATGGTATGTAATTTTATATTATAGTTTAATTTGCATGTCTCCAATTACTAATGAGATTGAACATCTTTTCATATATTTGTTGTCCAATTTGATTTCTTCTTTTATGAAATGCTTGGTCAAGTCTCTGGCTCATTTTTCTATTCTTTTTCACTGGTTCTCAGAAAGAAAAATCACAAGATGTATTTAAAAAGACAAGGTTCCATCTAAAAGTGAGACTAATAAGGACCAACACAAAATAGATGGCAGGGGCCACCTGTGGAAATCTATGCAGAAACCAGCTCCCTGGAGAGATTGGCAACATACCTGATCTACCAAGGATGAGCTCAAAGCTTGCCAAGGAGCCTAGAACCGGACTGACACCAACCCACAAAGACTGGCTGTGATCTGATTTACTCCAAGATGTGTATCCTGAGGCAATGTGACAATGACAGAAAACCTTAGTGACTCATAAGGAATAACTGAAACTGGAATTACAAAGAATATGTCTTGTCTATATAGCAGGTCTCAAGCTGGGGCAATTCTGCCCCTAGGGGACATTGGGCAATGTCTGAAGTCATTCTGGGGTGGCATGACCTGGGCGGGGTACTACTGGTATCTAGTGAATAGAGGCCAGGGACGCTGCCGAACACCTTACAACGTACAGGCTGGCCCCCCACCTGATGAACTTGCCCACCTCAAATGTCAGTAGTGCTGTGGTTGAGAAATTGTTCAGCAGCCTCTACCCAGGACAGAAAGTGTCCAACCGTCCATGCTCTTCAAGTAGAAATAAAGGTGGAGAAAGATCCCCAGGCCGCCCTGCCTTGATGGGGTGCCGGCCACTGTGCTCTCCAGAGGCAGCCTCCCCCCATGGAGAAAGCCTCTGCAAATAAAACCAGATCAAGCTCACAGGATATCAGTGCTGGAAGGACCCTCAGAGCCAGCTAGTCCTTCCCACTCTCCGGAGAGACAACCCAACTGACAGCCGATGACAGCAGCATGGCATCAACGGAGGAGGCAGCCAAGGAGCTAAGCTAAGCATCCACCAGCACAATTACAAACATGCACAATGGCGATTATTTCACAAAGAACAAGGTAAGTCAGAAAAGGCATGGTGATCAAGCTACAAGCAGTTCATACCTCCACAGAGGATGGAGCATTTCATCTGGACCTTGAAACCTCAGTGGATTGTGTGGCAGTTCTAGCTAAACTGTGGCTAAAAATTCTTTGACATTTTCCCAGTAAAAGATGTACGTTCTCATCTTGAATCTGGACTATCCTTAAGTGACTCAGCCTACAGAATGCAGTGGAAGTAATAGTGCATGACTTCCGACGCTAGGTCATGAAAGGCTATGCACTAGGTATAGACCCCCATGGAACTGAAAACTGGTGTTCAAACCAAGATGCATACACAAATGTTCATAGCTCAATAGCCAAAGGGTAAAAACAGCTCAAATGTCCAACAGCTGATCAACAGACAAGCAAAGTGAGATACATCCAGCCTCTAAATGTGAAAAAGCCACTGGGACATTACGAGAACATGGGGCTGGAGACAACCAGCAGATGGGGGTCAAGGGAAGTCACGATGGAGCCCCTGCTGGTGGATCTGAGGAGATGGCAGGCCAGAGCTCAGCACAGCCCTGCTCCTCCGTGAGGGAGCAGCATTGAGTCAGAACCCATGCAGGGCCCTGCAAGTGAAAGAGCAGAATAAGGCCTGCACCTGCCCTCGGGGAGCTTACAGTTTTTAACAGGGGGCGAAGGGTGTGAGGGTCTTGCAAGGCAGACAGCATTGCAGCCACAAGGGAATCCTAGTGCTTCCTTCCCAACCCACATGACCATTACTATGTACAGTTGCTTCCGCGTCTGTCTAGGCCAAGTTCCTTGAGGACAGGTTTTCACAGCACCTTAGACCAAAAATACTTAACAGTCTTGTTTACTAAGCAGTTAGTACCAACCAATTCAACAGTGGTAGCTTGTGCGGCACTGGACAGAGGCTGCTGTGTTTCCTTGAAAATTAAAAATATCTGTGGCACCACCATGACTTTACTGCCACTTTAAGCTCGCTGCATGTCCCAGGGCACCTGTGTGCACAATTGGGACCCAGGGGTTTAGCCATAGGAGGCGGAAGCAAAACACTCGAAGGTGGGAATCCTTACATTTATTGCCCCAGCCCCAGCCCCAAAGGCTGCCATGGGCCCCTCTACGGGCAGAGGACTGCCCTCTGCCATGCCCTAGCTACTCGGGGTTCCAGGGCACCCCTCCCCTTGAACCCCAGGGTGGCAAACACCCCATGTTGCTTCAGCACCCAAGGGATTTCACTACCCCTTGTTGATCTATCTCCATTAACCGTGCCCATATCCTGTAAATAGCCCTTTGATTTCCCAGTGTGCCATCCATTTCCTGCTACATCCCTGTGCCAGGTATTGTTCTACACACTGATGACAAAGTGGACAAGAACAAAAATCCCTGCCTTCACGGAGCCCGAAGTCCAGTGGCAGAGACAGACAGTAAGCAAGGAAGCAGGTACCTAACATCAGGAGATAAGGGCTGGAAAGGAAACCTCAGCAGGCTGGGGGCAGAAGGGTTTTGGGGGTTCTATCTCAGGTAGGGACATCAGGGATATCTGGGGTGGCACCTGAGAAGTGAGGGGGACACCTTAGAGGGAAGGGCAAACTCAAAGGTCCCCAAGGGGGTGCTTAGCCTGTTGGAGGTGAGCAGGGGAGGGAGCTGAGGGCAGAGGAGAAGGCTCCACCCTGTTGGGACTTGTGGGCCACAGTGGGGGGTTGGATTTTATTTTCCTTCCAACAGTAAGCCAGGGGGCGGTGGGGCCTGGGGGTTCTAAGCTGAGCGATGTGCACTTAGGTTTCTAAAAACTTGTCTGGGGGCTGTGCGGGGACTGGACTGCAGGGGGCAGGGGCAAACTCTGGATGCCTGCTGGGAGGTCACTGCAGGGGCTCCAGTGAGAGGGGACAGTAGCCCAGTCAAGGGAGGTAGCCAGGGAATTGGTGGGCAGAGGCGAGCGTGACTGATTCTACGAGTGGTCACATCTCGGTCTGTTGACAGATCAGATGTGGGGCCTGAAAGCCCTGGAGGAGTGGCCAGAGCCATGAGCAGGATGGATTCCCAGAAAGGCGGAGGAGCAGGTGTGGAGGGGAGGAGCAGAAGCTCAAGTTTGCACAGGGACCTTTTGAGATGTTTATTAGCAGAGGCAATAGTCAAAAAACACCTGCACAGGGCAGGAACCCTTGCTTGCAGGATTCTCCTGGAGGCACAGCTGAACTGTATAAGCTCAGTGATGTAGCCAGCAGCAGGGCATCAGATGAGATGACCACATGGCGATGATGATTGTAGGAGCCTGGAGGTCGAGAGAGAAAGCTGGGGTAGAAAATGAAGAGTCACAGCATGCAGGTGGGATTTGAAGGCTTGAGACTGCTGAAAGCACCTGGGACGCAAGTGCAGGTGAAGAGCAAGGACCAAACGCTAGGTGCTCGCCCAAGCCCCGAGGTTAGGGATGAGAGCGGCCTGGGAAGGGCCTGTGCAGCATGACTTCCTGGGGCCTGGGGCAGAAAGTGCTTCCTGTGGGAGGGCCCGATGGCTGTATCAGATGACCCTTGGCTTTAGCAACACAAAAGCCATCACTGACAAGCCAGGATTAGTTTTGGGGGAGAGGTGGGAGGCATATTAACAGAAGGAAATTAATGGGAGCCCCAAACTACATGCTTACAAGGTGTGTTATGTGTGATAAGAGATTAAAACATGTTTTTTGTTGGTTTTTTTTTTTTTTTTAGGCCCTACTTTGGATTCTTGCATATTTTGAGCTGGAGTGATGGAACCAAATGAAAGAACAGTGAAAAAGTAAAAGAGGGATCACTTCTGCAAACAGCCCAGAATTCTGCAGCAAGCCAGAGGGCCATGACAGGCGACTGAATCAGAGTTGCTCCTGGGACAGTTCTTCATGAACTCATTTGGACTCTGGGTCCAGCTCACTAATTCGGGGTACACTTGGGTTCTGGGCAAGTGAAGGCTTTTGTAAAAATCAGCCTCTGAATTCTCATTAGAACAGCTTTAGACTGGTGGCCTTTCGCCTTCTGGGCCCTCCAGGGAGCCTAACTTTGCTAATGCCTTGACAATGCAAGCCTGTGTGCATTAGCAGTTAACTGGCTACTCCAGCAATCTGTAAGGCCAGCAAAGCAGAGAGCAGAAGCCTCGTGCTACAGATAAGGTAACAGCTGTCAGCCAATGGTGGGCCATGTTGCAATGCAGGCCTGGGGTTAATTCCATCATCCCAGGCTGGCTGAAGCAGCAATAAAATGTCAAAATGAACCCAGTCTGTGCCTTGGCACTATTTTGGGGGTAATGAATTGCACAGTGCAACAGTAGTTCCTGAAGAGGATACTACCCCTAATTTGGAAGTGAATCCTAAGTAAACCACCTTGCAATGCCAGCAGGATGTCGCCAAGCCTCTCCTTTAAACAGGTGCTTCTGGACCAGGGGCGCTCTTTGTAGTTGAAAATAACTACCTGAATCCCAGAGTTTTCAGAGTGATTTAAAGCCCCAACCCTTCTAGCATTGTATGAGCAGCCCTGGGTAGAAAACTAACAGGAAGAGCTCTAAACTGGTTGAAACTGGTGTGGAGGTCCAGGCCCACCCATTCCTGCTCTAGTCCTCTTCCCCACCCACCTCAGCAAAGGGAACCCACACAATCAGCTGAGGTCAGGACGCAAGAAAGATGGGCGAGCTGGGGCACACTCCACAGCAAAGGGGCAGGCATGGCCCCCTTTCAGAAACGCCGTTTGCTGGCCCCAGACTGCACCCTACTTCAAATGGCCAGCAGGACTGGGGAAGAGCAATGGGGAATGGAAAAGATCTCTTGAACGACTGCAGGGGGGCCCCACTGCAGGCCCAGACACCTCATGAAGCAGTACAAAAATCAAACCCCAGCGAAAGAAACGTAGTTGCCTTCCAGGGCCCTCAGAGGTGCTTCTAAACATTCATCGTCCCCCCAAGAATATCACTATCATCCAATTTTCTCTACTTTAAAATCCTATGAACTCAGAGCATATTGGGGACTGATCTAAAAAGACAAAAGTGAAACATAAGAGATCACAAACTAGCTTTTTCAAAGGAAGAGAACGCTAAAATCTGCCCCCTAGCTTCTTTAATTTCCTCTTGCTAAGATTTCATGGCTTAAAACAACACGTTTTTATCTTAGTTTTGCAGGTCAGAAGTCCAACACGGGTCTCAGCTAACTAAAACCAGGGTGTCACCAAGGCTCCATTTATTCCAGAGCTCTAGGGGAAATTCTGTTCCCTGGCCTTCTCCAGCTTCCAGCAGCTGCATGGGCATTACTTGGCTCATAGTCCTTTCACCTTTAGAGCCAGTGACCAGGCCAACCTTTCTCACAAGCCATTACCCTAACTCCTCTACCTCCCTCTTCCATATTTAAAGGCCCCCCGTCCTTTAATTGGCTAGGATAACTGTCTTGCCAGTGGGTTACAGCCCCCAGCAAGTTCACTATGGATTCAGTGTGACCAAAGAAAATGACAATAAAACGTTCTTGGGGTGAAAGTGTATACCCAACTTTATTTCCACTGTGGCAAGTCAATCACTAAAATCCCGTTCACTCAGTGAGTCTGCGTGCAGCAAGCCAGTCTCTGCCTCGGATCCCCTGTCCGCACAGTCGTCCCACATAGCCGTCCTCTGGGCCTCTGTCCTCGGTGCTGCCACCACTCCAGCCTCTGCTCTGCCCTCCTGCAACTGTACCATCACATGACGCGCGCGGAGCACTGGGCGGAGCTCTTTATATAGAGTCAACAGCAATGTATTGCCCACAGGTGTGCAGTGAGCTAGTCAGCCAGGACCAGGTGAGAATCCTGGCCACAGGAACTCTCATTTTATCCACAATAACCCAGGAGAATCTTATTTTAAAGCCCTCTGATTAGCAGCCTTAATCCCACTCACTACCTTAATTCTCCTTTACCATATAACCAACAATCACAGGTTCCAGAGGTTAGGGCGTGGACACTTTGGAAGGCAATTACTATTATTAGGTCTACCACAGCCTCCCACCCGCCTCCATTTAGAACACCTACCTGCATGACAGATTTTCTCACCTGTTTCTCTTCTGTGTAGGATGAGTTTCAGCTTTTACATGCAAACCAAGATTGACCAGTCAGTGGGCCTGTGAGCAAGCCTCAGGGAGAGCCATATCTGGGTTGGAGGCCAAGACCCCCTGCAGCCAGGCCTCCCCAAGCACACGCAGGGCGGCAGAGGAATCCATGCCACATGCAAAGAGTAGGCATACACACACAGGAGGAAAAGCACCAACACCACATGGTAGAAAAACCCAGAATGGAAAGTCAGTGCACCTGGAAGGTGTCTTTCCTGAACTCACAAGAAGCCAAACCAGCTCCTGCCAGTACTTCCCTCTGCGTGGCCGAATGGCCTCATCCTCCTCTTGCCTACCAGAAGCATCTGCAGGCCCTTCTTCAGTGCCTGCTGGGGCTAACTCCTGCGTGATACACACCCTGAGTGACATATATCTATGCATGTGTATGTATGTGTGTGTGTGTGTGTTTTAACAAACCAGCAAGTTTTATTTATTTGGTACCCAAAAGTATGGAGGCAATGGGGATGTGACCTGTGACAGGAAGGGGCCAAAAACCAATCAAAACAGGTGACATGAAAAGGCACACAGTACCCAGACGGTCAGTTCAGTGCAGTGACTTTCTGGTGCACATAATGGTGACCCCGGGCCATCCAGGAAAGGAAAGGTCCCCTCCTGCCCAGGATGCCCCTTTCCAGGGACCATTCCTGAACTCAGGGAGTAGGGGATTTAGCAGCTCTGGGCCATTCCTACGGGTGCCCCTGCTGCCCGCCTGGCTTATAGCCACTAGCCCCAGGCAGCCCACAGGGCTTCTGCCTGGATCCCAACCTGGCATCTCAGCGCCCCCAGCACCTGGAGCCCAATCTGTTCACCTCTCTGCCCCAAAAACCAACCCCATCCCAAGGGTCACATGCTGCCACTCCCCTCATTTATTCTTAGACTACAGTGCGTTTTTTTAAATTTTTTATTAAGGTATGATTGATATACACTCTTCTGAAGGTTTCACATGAAAAAACAATACGGTTACTACATTTACCCATATTATCAAGTCCCCACCCAGACCCCAATGCAGTCACTGTCCATCAGTGCAACAAGTTGCCAGAGATCCACTATGTCCCTTCTCTGTGATACACTGTTCTCCCCGTGTACTGTGCATTTTTAAATGGAGATATCATTCACACACTATACAACTCACCCTTTTAAAGTGTACAGTTTCAGTGATTCTTAGTACATTCACAAGATTGTGCAACCATCACCTCTATCTACTTTCAGAACCTTTCATCACCCCAAAGGAAACCCTGTTCCTATTATGCACACTAGGCATTCCTCCCACCACCCCCACCCGCCCCGTGGCAGCCACTCGTGTACTTTTTGTGCTATGGATTTGCCAACTCTGGATGTTCCCTATAAACGGGATCATACAATATGTGGGCTTTTGTGTCTCGCTTCTTTCATTTAACATAATATTCTCAAGGTTTGTTGCACTGTTTACTTTTTAAATATGGCTGGGAACGTCTTAGGTAATGTGAATAATTAACACAGAACTCACCTGGAGCCAGGTGCTGTGCTAAGCGCTTTAGCCATTCAATCCTGTTAACAACCCCATGAGGTGGATGGTGGTATTGTCCCCATTTTACACATGAGGACACCAAGGCCCCGAGCTGTTAAATGACCACCCCCACCCCCCGAGGCCATGGAAGTGCTGGGCAGGATTGCTCCAACTCCTGCCCTTTCCCTCTGTCACAGGGCTGCTCTCTTTGAAGGAGCAGGCACTCAGCGATTTGCCAACATGCTCATCAGACTTATTCTCAGCCACTTCTCACATTTCTATGATCTTGCCCATCCTGGGGGCATTTACATTCATGACCCGTTTGGTTATTCAGATGAACCTGAATTCAAGTCCTAAACGTCATTGGACCACACATTTTTCATGTGAAATGGGTTACCACCTGCGAGGAAAATCGAAGTTCCTACTGCGAGGATCCTCACCTGACCCTAAACTACTTGATGATGTAACTAGCCTACTGCTAGGCTACTGCTTCCACACCCATAGGCAATGAGCTATTACTGACTGAGTTACTATATAAAGAGCTCTGCCCAGCACTCTAGGCGGAGGCAGAGTCGAAGGAGAGTTACAGACATAGTTCTCTTGCTTGACCTGTAGCTGGGAAAACAAGCTGGGTAACAAACCCTTTTACCCCCAAGAAGTTTCCACTGTCATTCCTCCATCTCACTGAAACCTTCAGGCAAGACACCACCCAGTTACTTTTCAAGGCTGTATGCAAGTGGCCATGGACATTTATAGACTCAGGACACCAGACAGGCCACAGTGCTAACCTTTCAGGGCAGCTGTGCAGGGGAACTGTGTGAGGCTGTGGATAAAATGAGAGCTCTGTGGCCAGATTCTCACCTGGCCCTGGTTGATAGCTCACTGCACACCTGTGGGCAATACATGGCTGTTGACTCTATATAAAGAGCTCCGCCCAGTCCTCTGCACGCGACAAGGTGGCAGGGTTGCAAGGCTGCAGGAGAGCAGAGGCTGGAGTGGTGGCAGTGCCAAGGACAGAGGCCCAGAGGATGGCTGTGTGGGACGGCTGTGCAGGACAACTGCAGAGAGGCCCAGAGGATGGCTGTGTGGGGCGGCCGTGCAGGCAGAGGGGCCCAGAGGCAGAGACTGGCTTGCTGCACGCAGACTTGCTCTGAGTGAACGGGATTTTAGTGACTAACCTGCCACCTGGAAATAAAGTTGGGGATAACCCTTTCACCCCAAGAACGTTTTGCTTTCAATTTCTTTGGTCACAGTGAATCCATAGCAAACTTGCCAGGGGCTGAAACTCACTGGCAAGACAGAGGCACTAAGGGTGTGGTGTGTGGATGGCATTTGGGAAATGGAGCCTGATTACTACCCACCCACCACTGAGATTCTTCTCCCCACCATTCAGAACAGAGTCCCATTCCTATAGGTGCATACAGGTGACATACCTGTCCTCAGAGGATTACTGAGAACAGTAAAATACACAGTAGACTAAAACCCATCCATAATTAGAACAAGAATGACTTGTTAACCACCCTCTTAAACTCGTGGGAGCCCAAGAACTGTCTCAACTTGCCAGCCTCTGGAAGGATTTCACAAATTGCATGTCGAAGTCCTGTGTGCTTTTTGAGGTCTGCACAGCTTTCTTGATCACACCTCACTACTGAGGATCAGACAGAGGATCAAGTGGCTCTTGGGCAGGCCCACCCAATCTCCCACTCCAGGGCTCTAGAAGAGCTTCAGGTGCCTAACTGAGCACCTGCTTTGTGTTTGTTCACTTTTTGACATGGCAGCCAGAAAGAGCAATGCAAAACCTGTATTTTTCTTACTAGGCACAAAAGACCAGCAAAACTGGGTTCCCACCTTGAGGCAAAAACTTCTTCTGGTTCAGTTTTCTTAATTAAAATTTGAAAAGATCACTGGGTAGCAGTCTTATCTGGATGGGATACTGGCTCAATCTCTTCTGAGCTATGTAACCAGGGGCCCCTCACCTGGAAGGCAGGGTGCAGACCTAACCAGCAAAACTAGTAACACACTTGAGAACAAGGTATGTGAAGTGCCTGGCACCCAGCAAGCATCCAGGAGATGGTAGCTGGTGGCAAAGCCACAGATCTTAGAGTGACACATGCCTGGTCCCCTCAAGACACCTTTGTGAGTTGCTAGGCATTATATGGATGAGCAAACCAAGCAAGGTTTGAGGTTCAGAACTCCCAGGGCCCCTTGGCCACTAAGTGATGGAAGGAGGGCAGCCTCCAGGTGTTAAAGGTATTATGCTTAGTGCTAAAGAGCAAACGCTGTAGAATCAGACAAGCCTGGGATCAAATCTTAGCTCCGCCCCCTGAGGCAAGTTACTTCACCTCGTGTGTCTCTGTTTCTGCAACTGTAAAACAGCTGCACCCATTCACAGTTTTCTCCACTACCTCCTAAAATGCCTTGTATAATGCGTTTAGGTGAAAATCTGAGACCTGACCATTAATATTCCTCACCTTGTCAATATGCATACCCCGTTGAAACCTTTCAAAAGATAGCCTTTGGAGTGTTATTTGTCCAATTTTTCTGTGCTTCCACTTTCAAATTCTCCATATCATTAAATGCAAGTCATCAAATGATTATACTTTTTCCCACAAATGCATCATAAACAAAACACAAATCTTAATCCCAAAGGGAAAAGTGAAACAGCGAATTCAACCACCCAGCAACGTGATTTTTCTTCATCGCACTAACAATAGACTACAGAAATTGCGATGTCAGTGCTTACTTTCTCCCTGCCCAAAGACATCAACTCCATGAGGTCAGAGTCTTAGTTTTGTTTACTGCTGCATCATCGGTGTTCAGATCAGAGCCTGGCACCTTTGTAGAATGTTAAGTGGCTTCTCTTTTATCGGCTCTGGGATGGCTGTCCTCACAAGAAACAGTTCTGCATGTTTTTCAAAACTGCCCTGGACTGTCCGCGTTTGCCAGTGCTCCTTATACATAACATACATCTCACTAGAGCTCGGTTTGTAAAACAAAGTTTGGTTTTTGCTGAGCTCATTATGTTTTGCACTAGCTGAATTTGCCTGCCTTGTCAGGAAGCTCAGAGAGTGAATCTGTGCTCAACTGCAGTGTTTTCCTCAAACCCTTTTCTGACGTGGAGATGGGATATAAATAAGTGTGAGAAGATTCAGTTGGTACATGTTGGAAACCCTATTTTTAACCACATACTTGTATTTATACCAAGATGCTTCTCAAACTTGAATGCGCCTGCAAACTACCCAGGGAGCTAGGTAAAATGCAGAATCTGACTCAGTGGATCAGGGGTGGGGCCTGAGATGCTGCATTCTGAGCAAGTCCCAGGTGATGCTCATGTGGGTCCTGGACCACACTTGGGAGTAGCGAGGAGCTAATTGGTAGAATTTCTCTCCTTCTCCACAGCAAAATAGCACCAGTGGATTGAAAACTGGGGCGGGCACCAGAAACACCAGAAGAGCTGGCTAGATCTACACATTGCCGTCCCCCATCCACCCCCACATCCCTGCCCTCACGGAGATCCTGACAAAAGGGGGTTGGAATGCTCCCAGGAAGCCCCCCCGCCCCAGGTGCTTCTGTTGCAGGCGGCCTCAAAACGCATTTCGATGTGCTCCACTCAAGGGAAAGGAAGCCCTCTTCAAGGTTTACCAAAAGGCAATCTCCTGGGGACTGCTGTTGTCACCAGCGGTGACACGTTGCTCAGGATTTGAAGGGGGGGCTATCCCGCTGTTTCTAGCGCAGCACCAGGATGGGTCCCAAGCGCTCCTCTCCCGCCACAAGGAGCTCCACGAGGTGAGCCCCGCGGGCCGGGGTCTCGCAGCCCCGCCGCCGCGCTCTGCCCCGCCCGCCTCCGCCGCAGGCCCTCGGGGCGGAGGCCGGGCCGCTCATGCGCACCGCGGGGCCGCCCGGGCGCCAAGCCCCCGCCCCCCGGGCCCGCCGCCGCCTTACCTCTCTGGACCAGAGTGGCCAAGGAGAAAGCGAGGCAGATGAGGAACGCAGTCCGCCAGGCCACCATGGCTGGGAGCGGGCAAAGGGGGCCCAGAGGAGCACAGTTAGCGCGAGGGCAAGCGAGGGAAAGAGCGGGGGGAAACGCCGCAGGAGGAGGTGCCCAGCCACCACTGCAGGGCCCCGCCCACAGCTGGCGCGCGCGGCGCGGCCCTGGCAGGGCGTGTGGGGGCGCGCACGAGCGCCGGCGCCGGCGCCGGGGACGCGACCGGCCTGCGCCTGGAGAGGGGCGACGGGGTTGCGTGTGCGGCGCGAGGGGCGGGGCTACAGTCATGAGGAGGCGGGGCCGCTGCGCGAGGGGCGGGGCCACAACCTGGGAACAGGCCCTCCGCCCGAGGCCGGGCTGGCGCGTGACAGGCCGGGAGGCTGGGGTCTGCGCTGGGACCCGCGCGGGTGTGCGGTCGGGCCCCTTCCCAGCAGAGCTCTCCGGACGCGAGGGCGAGGTGGGCCCCGCAGGTGGGATCAGTGAGCTAACAGTGCCCCCGGGAGCCGGAGGCGCCGGCCGCGAGAATGTGCGGAGATTTCCGCCCGGCGCGCCGGACTCCTCCCGGGCCCAAGCAGGACCCGAGGCGGCGCGCACACCACGTGCGCTCCGCCATCCGGGTGACCTTGGAGAGGCCTCTTGCCCTGGTGCACTTGGTATCCTCCCAGTAAAAGGCTGTTCCCCAGGGGCCCCTTAAGCTGCGGCTCCGGGACGACGCCCCCGCGCTCTTGCCTCCGCTGCAGCTGGCTTGGCTTTTGACAGACGCTAGTTGCCCGCCCACTGGCCGATCTGTGCAGGAAACTGTAGTGGAGCTCCGTCCAGAGATTAAAGACAAGGGCTGTGTTCGTGGCTGGCCGCGGTGGGCAAACAGCAGTCTCGAGGAACGAGCCCCAGGCAGGGGGTGGGGTGCCCCAGAGCCGGAGCGCTGCAGACCCTGGGGAACGAGGGGGAGGGACTGGGTTAGCTTCCCCGATGCTTTGATGAATGCGCTTAAAGCGCAAGTTCACAGCTGCGGAGTCGTTCTGTAAACGTACTCAGTGATCGACAAACGCCCTGTAGTCCTTTCCCATGAATCCCTGCAAACGGGACCGGCGAAATCAGATTCCAACATTGCCCTGAACAGCAAAATGCCCGTTGCAGCCGTTGACGTGAGCGCCCTCAAGGGCCCCAGCTCGAGCAGCTTTCGAGGACAAAGAGAAAGAGCCCCTGCTCTCCCGAGTGGTCCAGCCATGTCGTCGAGCCTGTGCCTGCCATCATTCAGCACTGGCCCCCCTGGGCCCCATCCTCCTTAGAGGGTGGCTCCTTCCATCTTCCCCCACTGTCTCTTTGGTAGGTTTCCTGTGCCCCCAACCCAGCCTGCACCTCCAGAGACCCCCTTCCCTGGCTCCCTCCACCCACGGAGCCATAGTGGGGGCAGGGGTCTCGCTAAGATGGAGCTGACATTTTTCCCCGTGTGACTCCCATCCATTGCTCTGAATCCTGGGGCTGGAAAAACAAAACATACAAGGAGCGAGTGGATGTTCCGATTTTCAGGGCAGTGCCTAATCTATGACACTAGCTGGAGAATTAACAGAAATAGCTAATAGTTGTTGAACTCGTACTATTTACATGGCATATCCCAGGCACTTTACCCTTGCTTTTTATTCCTCATGACTTCATCTATCACCTCAAAAATCAACGAGGGAAAAGGAGCAAAATGGGGTTCCTTGAGGTTGGGGGAGGGTTAACCAGCTCTTGTCCCATAGTGTCAGAGCAGGGGGAATCAGTAGAGACCCCATTGTGTGAATGGTTAAGAACATGTGCTTTAGAGCCAGACAGGGTTGAAATTCTGGCTGGACCCAATAAGGTTGTGCTCAGGGTTAAATGAGATGGTAGAAAGTGGGCAGTATGGGGACACAGCGAATGGACTTCAGTTAGTCTTGTAAGAGCTGAAGAAATACTGGCTGCCGTGAGGCTGAGCAGTTGCTGTGTATTCCAGGCTACAGATGTGCCCCCACCTTCCCCACTACCTCTGGGGGCCCTGGGCCATTCCCTTGCTCCCTGGCATCAGTGGTCCCCTCTGCAACAGGAGGGTGCTGGACATCACGGTGTTTCGGAGAGCTTCGGGCTCTGATGGGTAAACCCCAGCACCTATACACTGAGGCATGAGGAAGTGAGGAAAATGCAGCGTAAGCTGAAGCCATCTCAGTCAACATGCAGTGGACAGTCACACCCAACTGAAGCTCTGGTAAATGTGCAGTGGAGACACTTAAATCCCACCAGCAAAGCACTGGCCACAGCAGTTATGTGCGGTAGTTGAGACACCATTGCCGGAGGGCCAAGTCCAGCCCACCTGCCTGTTTGTACAGACTGCAAACGAAAAGTGGTTTTTGCACTTTTTAAATTGTTGAAACAACCCAAAGAAGATTATTCTGTGACAAGGGAAAGTTACATGAATTTCAAATGTCAGGTCCATGGATTTTGTGGGAGCACAGCCAGTTCCATTCATTTCTGTGGTGTCTGTGGCTGTTTTTATGCTGCTACAGTCCTGTTGAGTAGTTGCAAGAGAGGCTGTGGAGCTCACAAAGCCTAAACTATTTAACTACCTAGCCCTTTACAGAAAACGTTTGCCAGCTTCTGTTCTAACAGGTTGAACTGTCGCAAGGATGACTATTAACTGGTGATGATGTGGGACCCAAAGAGTGTACTCCTCCCAAACAGGGGATGAGCACGGTAGTAAGAACCACCAGAAAAGGCTATTGTTTACCTTGTGCTGAAAGTCACCCACTCAAAAAAACGTCATTAGTCAAAATATTGCAAATGTCTAAGGGCAGTAATGCTGCCAGATAACTCTCCCTATGCAAAATGATTTATCTGAGGCCAGGTTTGTGCCTCAGTCTCCTACAGGCTGAAGAACAACCGGAACTTGTTGTGCCTCTCAGTCAGGGAGCTGCCACCCTGCTGAATTGCAAATGGACATGGAGTTGATTTACATACAGGGAATCCTAATCTTAGAAACCATGTCCCCCAAACACACGTACACTCCCCACTGCCACTGCACATGGACGCTGGGACTGACTCCTGGCCAGGTCTGCCCTTGCCCCCACACCACTCCCTGGTGCCCACTCTTCCTACTCCTTACCCCTTCCTGAATGTCTCATGTCCTAAAAATTGTCACCAGTTGGAAAACTGTTTGGCCTGACAAACTCCTCTCCTAAAGCATCCACCTTTCATCAGCTCTGACTTGGGCAGAGAAGTGTAGCGTGGACAAATGGACACCAGGCCAGTCTGTGAGTACAGGAGAGGCACAGTTGGGGCTGGGAAGGCTTACACTGATTTGAGTTAAGTAGGCTTTTGAGAGCTACCCAGGTATCCCACCACTCCCCAGCCTTCTGCCCCCTCCCTCATTACACACCATATCCTTGGCAAGACTGGTTTAAATTGCAAAACAGCTGCTATCTCTATTACTAGTGCGGAGTTCCTGATCTTGCTCCCAAGTGCCACAAACCCCTCCTTGCAAAGTTCCCCAAGGGGGTGTTCCTCACCTGTAGCCCCACCTGGTGGCATCTGCCCACCAGGGCCCTGGAATGGCCTTGCTACCACCCCCAATGCTGTTGAAGGTGCCCATCCCAAGAGCACCATCCACATCAGGAGTGCCACTTCCTGGTAACACACCCAGCTGATTCTTGGGGCACAAGAGTGATGAGGGAGCCCATGCGAGGGCAGGGGGTGCACAAAGGCCTTGCCCCAACTCAGGGCCACCCTTTGGCCCCTGGGACTCATGGCAGAGCAAAGTTTGTGCTCAAGGGTCCAGTAGCCTTTCCAACTGCTTCCTCTCCCCTCCCCCACAGCCTTGGGCTCTAACCCCTCTAACCAAACTAATTTGAGGGCCCTGGCTGGGGAAAGGGACCCAATAACCATCCCCCAACACACACCACTGCACTCCCCACTGTGTGGGCCAGTTAAGAGACAAAGACTCCCTGCACGTCAATGGGAATGCGAACAGCTAGCTGCTGGGTGGGGGAGTGCCCTGGGCCACACCGGTTCCCTGAATGCCTGACATCAGACTCAAGTCCTTACCGTTTCAAGAGAAATAGGAAAAATGAAGTTGTGGCAAATTTTCCCCTACAAAGCCAGACGACTGACCTTTATTCTGAAATCATGGACTTTTTCTTGGTATACAAAAGTCCTTTATTTAATGAAAAGATAGCAGTGTTTGTTTGATGTGCTTACTTTGCAAAATAAAAAGTTGGCAACCCTACTGTCCCCAAATTTAAAAAAAAATCTACTCGCCAGTAAAAATCGCAAGTCTGGGGAACCAGTGGTTCCCTCTCATATTTTTTGAATTGTAAGCAAATTATCCCCCAATCTTCTCCTCTCCAGAGCATCCTTATTCTCTCCTCTTTGGGATTTTATAGTAAGGCAAGGTCAGGCAGAGCCTTGAATACCATGCTAATGAGCAAAGATTTGATCCTGTGTGAGAGGGAAGCCATTGAAGAAGGGTTTTAAGCATCAAGCAGCAGAGTGACGAGGAAAGCAAAAAACGGGGGAAGTGGCTGGTGGCATTATCTGGGGGGAGGAGCTGGGAGCCATTGCAGGGGGCTGTCTAGGGGGAGAGGCTGGGGCTGAAGATACATGTTTGCATTCAGGCTAAGTATGTGATGCAGGAAGCAGTGGCCAGAGAAAGGAGGGGATGGCGGATGGGCGTGGCCCTGTTCTCAGGGCCGAGGAGTAAAGGAAGTCCCAGGTGCCTGTGGGGAGGGGACAGATGACAAGCAATTCCAACTCCATGTATTACAAGCAGTTAGAAAGGGGGCAGAGAGCACTGTGGGAGCAGGGAAGAGTGGGGCCCCTCCCGGTGGATGGTCAGGTAGAGCTCACTTAAAGGAAAAGCAATAGTTCACCACGCAGACGTCAAGGGTGGTGGGATGGGGTGGGCCGGGGGTCCGAGACAATGCTGAAGCAAAGGCCCGGAAACGACAAGGGCACAACACAAGGCATTTGAATTGTCTGGAAGCAGGTCGTGCACGTTTCATAAAATAGGTCAGATTTCTACTCTCCCCAAATGCAACTGGAAATCCCAAAGCGTTTTAAGTGGTGCTGGGTGACAAGATTAGATTGTCATTTTATGAATCTGTTTCTTCAAGGAGACTCAGGACTCTGTCAGACAGAGCCCAGCATCTGCCTTAGAAAATGCTGCTCTAGGTGACAGAGCCACTGAAGAGTGAAAAGCTGGGAAAGTGAAGAAATGAGATGGGGCGCTGAGGCAGGGAAAAGAGCGAGGAGGCCGGGCCAGGAGGAGGGTACGCGCGGATGCCGGCTTTCCAGTCACCTGAGGTGACCTAGTGTGGCAGATCAGGAGCCGCAGCTTCACAGACAGGAGGCCAACGTCCATTCCTGTGCTTCTGCAGAATGCCCACCCACCTCTGCCCCAGGAGTCCTGTCACAGCTGCACGACACAGAGTTGCTCACCCCCAGAAGGGACCCTTTGACCTTCTGTGAGCATTTTGTGATCCAGTGTGACAAATTCCCCTGAGATATGAATCATCTCATCCTTTCTGATTCCTGTTAGAATTCCCATTTGGGATTTGAGGTGTTTTAACTAAGAACTATACAGGGGGGACAATAATGGCAGTGATGGCCTCGGTGACAATACAGAAGGAAAAGAAGACGGGCACAAAATGCCAATGGGTCCCCAGTTAGTTCCAAAGCTCATTATCATGAGGAGTCCTCTTCTCTAGAAATCTAAATGCAGAACACCCACCTGTCTTCTGGAAACCTGCGTGCCAAGTCAAGCAGGGCAAAACCTTATACCTGCATGTTTTCCTGATGTGAGAAGCTGCTCTGTAAATTTCTTTCTAGTGCTCAGTCGAGTTAATATACGGAATTTGCATAAACACTTGGCAAGAAATAACTTATCTTTCTGTAATACTTTCAAGGCAGCGTTTTCCACTCTGAATCCTGACCTCTGCAAGAACAGGGCTTAACATTTGCTTCCCAAATGAGGAGGAGTAGGACCTTATTTAACTTACCTAGTGATGTCTCCCTGAAGCCCTTGGGAGACTCACACCACAGACACCAACATTTGGCTTCTTTATTTTTTTTTTCATGTAATTTAAGCACTACAAAACATCTCCCAGAAAAAGTTACAGAACGCAAATGTGGAAAACAGCATCTGATTAATAGTAAAAGCATTGTGTTAAAAAAATACCTCTTGTTGGTTTTCAACACATATTGCTCCCTGATTTGGGACACCAATACATCCGCACACACACCCCCTACAGGCACACATACACAGACACACACATGCACACACAGGTGAGGTGCCAGTGTCCATGAATCCCAGCCCATCCAACAAGACCATTCGAGTCCATTGACTCCTAAGCAAACATCAAATCTCTGTTTGCAGACTTTTATCACCTGGCTTGGGTAAACTGAGGCAGAGAAAAATTGGAGTAGCATGGATCTGCCTCTAACTGGTTATGTGAATTTGAACAGAAATTGATTAACATGTATCAATAGTGCCTGGCAATTGTACCTCTCCAAGACTTCTGACAACACCCCCTTCTCTAAGGACACTGCAGCACAAGTGACTGCTGAAGGACTACTGAGAGCAAGCAGAGCATTGGAACTGGGGCCCTTCCCTCTCCTTCCCTGCTCTCCCGTCCACTCACCACACTACAGGAAGAGGAGCTTCCAGATGGGTTAGGTCAGATCACAGCCCTCCCCTGGTCCAGCCTCCCATTAACTTCTTCCCATGGTTCCTGACTTTGAGTCTAAGCTCCTGAGCTCTGCGTTCAAGGCCCTGCAGGACTTGGCCCCAGATGACCTCTCCAGACCATCTCTCTCCCTCTCTTAACCCCAGGTCCCAGCCTTTCCAGAGCTCTCCCAGCTCTCCAAACTATGCTGCCCCTACCTGCCTCAGAGCTTTGTTCACACTGCCCATTCTCCCAGCAATTCTTCTCACTCTGTCCTCTAGTCCATGGGCCATCTCCCCACCATGCACACATATCACACCCACCTTCACCCCTGCAGGCCTGCTTCTCCTGTGAACCCAGATACATACATTGCAATGCATCTTCTGTGTTGTCTAAAGGCTTTTTCAGAAGCATTACAATGTCCAAAACAGAACTGTCCATCCTTGTCCCCAAAATCACCCTGCTACAACCCCGCATGATCCCCACCTCAGTAAATGGCACCGATGATCTCCCAGTTGCTGGGGCCCCAAACCTAGGAGACAGCTCACTCAGAGCAAGTCCAAGTTCCTATCCATGGCCTGTGATCCAGGCCTGAGCCTGCACACTGCTTGGTGGCTCCAGGTTTTCCTGCATAGTCCCATTGTGTGCAGTGACCTTCCTTCCCTTCCCTACCAGGCTGGCTCTGGCTTAGCCCTCAGGCCTTACTAGAACATACTGCATTCCCACTTGGCCCACGAGGGCCAGGGATCTGTCCTTTCCACTCCTGTGGCCTCCGTATGGGACTCTACCTCAGCACTGGGCCCCCTGCCTTCAGATCTGCTATTTCCTCTCACTGGTCCCTGGTTCTCAACCCTGGCAACATAATAGAATCATCAGAAGGGACTTTTTCTTTTTAAATTGAGGTAAAATTCATACAATATAAAATTCACTCTTTTGAACTATAAAATTTAGTGGCATTTATTATGTTCACAGTGCTGCATAAGCATCACCTCTATTTGCTTCCACAATATTTCTGTCATCTCAAAATGAAAGCTGGGCCTCATTAACAGTCACTCTGTTTCCTGTCCCCCAGTGCCTGGCAACAACTAATCTCCTTTCTGTCTCTATGGATTTGCCTGTTCTGGACATTTCATACACATAGAATCATACAATATGTGGCCTTTTGTGTCTGGCTTTCTCCCGTTCACATAATGTTTTCAAGGCTCATCCACACTGTGACATGTATTAGAACCCCTCTCTCTTTATGGCTGGATAATATTCCAATGTAGGGAGAGAACACATTTTGTGGATCCAGTCTTCAGTAGATGGACTTTCGGGTTGTTTCCAGTTTCAGACTGGAATGCTGCTGTTCCAGGTTTTGCCTGGACATAGGTTGCCTTTTCTCTTGGGTCTAGACCGGAAGTGCTGGGTATCTCAGAAGCTTTAAAAATTACCACCTGCCAGGCCTTATGCCTTGAGATTTTGATGTCCTTGGCCTGGGGTGGGACGAGGCTTTCTAGAGGCTCCCTGGTGATTGTAATGCACAGCTAAGGCTGAAAAGCACTGACTGAGAATGTGGCTGGGCAAACTGTGCCAGTGGGCCAAGGCCTGCCCACTGCCTGTTTTCAGCTAAGAAAACAGGCCTGCCAGCCATGAAACGTTGAGAAAAATTTTAAAGAATATTTTGTGACATGTGAAATCATGTGACATTCAAATTTCCATGTTTATAAACAAAGTTTTATTGGCACACAGCCATACCCATTCATTTACCTATCATCTATAACTGCTTTTGTGCCATCAGGGCAGAGCTGAGTAGCTGTGACAGAGGCCATCTGATTCTTCAGCAGCAGTTGGCACAGCTGACAACTCTCTACTGCCTGAAACAGTTTCCTCCTTAGGTGCTGAAAACCCGCTGTCTCCTGGAGCTGCCTCTCTAGAGCATGTGGAAGCCCCATGGGGGTGGATCTGTGGTGCCCAGTGTTCAGAAGCTGGGGCACTTCCAGGCCTCGTCCAGATGTCGCTGGGGAGGGGCCGGTGGTAGGAGGCCACTCTGAGGCTTTGGGCAGGCTGCTCTTCTCTGGGCTTCATCTTTCTCTTCCATAAATTGATTGCGGTAGACAAGATGCCCTCTGAGATCCCTTGCAGTTCTGAGTCCTCTGATGATCATAGTGTCGAGCACTGTCACCTGCATCATCTTGTCAACTCCTCCCAGCAACCCAATAAGAAGAGTACCATTTTCTATTATTATCACCATTTTACAGATTATGTAATACCTCTTCAGAGAGGAAAAGTGACTTTAGCCAGGTTGCCCAGCAAGTCAGTGGCCGACCTGGCACTCACACTCAAGTCCAGCCAACCCCACTCCCTCTGATAAAATGGATGTGCCAAGTGCCTGCCTGCTGCTTAAGCTGGTAAGGGGCAGAGGAGGGCATACTGGCTGGTGGTGGCTGGGTCTGCCTTATGTTGTGGATGTGGGCAGCTGTGAGTTGGACCCAAGGTCAGAAGAATAAGTTCTTTAGAGGCAATGTGCCCAACAGTGTGATATGCACTTGACTAGGATCATACTGAATTATTTCAGTACCCCATGAGGGAGAATATTCATTTCCTATGGCTGCCAAAACAAATTACTGCAGACATTGGTGGCTTAAAAACAACACAAACTTATTCTTTCACAGTTCTAGAGGCAGGAAGTTCAAAATCAAGGGGTTGGCAGGGCGGCAGGGCGGCAGGGCCGTGCTCCCTCTGAAGCCTCTCAGGGATGACCCTTCCTTGACTCTACCAGCTTCTGGTGGCTGTCAGGCGATCCTTGTTGTCCTTGGCGTGTAGGTGAATGGCTCTAATACGCTTCTGTCTTCACATAGCCTTCTTACAAGTGGCCCAGTCATTGGATTTAGGGCCCGTGCTAAATCCAGCAGGATCTCATTGGCAGACACGTAGCCTAAGTACATTTGCAAAGACCGTATTTCCAAATAAGGTCACATTCTGAAGTTCCTGGAGGACATGAATATGTAGGGAAGGCTCTTCAACACACCACAGGGGCAGTATCATTCTCAGTCTATAGATGAGAGAGCTGAAGCCCTCTTACCCTGTGAGACCAGTTGCCCGGTAGCTGCTTCCTCAGTGACTTGGGAACCAATGCTTAGTACTGGATTGTTTCAATGCCTCACTTGTCATAAACAGGAAAAAAAGACACACCAAAACCCTGCATGACTCTTACCTTACACCGTACATAAATATTACCTCAAAATGGATCCAAGACCTAAACTTAAGAGCAGAACTATAAAACTCTTAGAAGAAAACACTGGGCAAAATCTTCATGACCTTGGATTCAGCAACGACTTCATGGCTCTGACACCAAAAACACAGGCAACAAAAGAAAAAAATAGATAAATCGGACTCCATCAAAATTATAAACTTTTGTGCATCAAAGGACACTATTAACAGAGTGAAAAGGCAACAATCTACAGAATGGGAGAAAATATTTGCAACTCATATATCTGACATGAGATTAATATAAAGAACTTCTGCAACTCAGCAGCAATGAAGAAAACCAATTAAAAAATGGGCAAAGGAATAGAAGTGACATTTCTCCAAAGAAGATACTCAAAGCCAATGAGCACATGAAAAGATGCTCGACACCACTAGTCACTAGGGAAACGCAAATCAAAACCACAGCGAGATACAACATCACACCTGCCGGGATGGCAATAAAAAATAAATAAAAATAACAAGTGTTGGCCAAGGATATGGAGACATTGGAGCCCTTGTACATTGCTGGTGGGAGTGTAAAATGGTGCAGCCACTGTGGAAAACAGTCTCGCAGTTTCTCAAGAAATTGAACATAGAATTATCATGTAATCCAGCAGTTCCACTTCTGTGTATATACTCAAGAACTGAAAGCAGAGACTCAAACACATGTTTGTGGAGCCACGATCACAGCAGCATTGTTCATAATAGCAAAAGGTGGAAGCACCCCAACTGTCCACTCACTGGTGAACAGAGAAGCAAAATGTGACATATACACACAATGGAATATTATTGTTATAAAAAGGAACGAAGTGTTGATAAATGCTACAACATGGATAGTCCTTAGAAACATTGTGCTTAGTGAAATAAGCCAGACACAGAAGGACAAAATTGTATGAGTCCACTTACAGGAAGTACCTACTTAGAACAGGCAAATTCATAGACAGTATTAGAGGTTACCATGAGTTGGGGGCCCGGGGGGAAGGGGAAATTGTGATTTAATGGGTAGCATTTATGTCGGGGATGATGAAAAAGTGTTGGGTATAGACGGTGGTGATGGTCACACAACACTATGAATGTAATTAATGCCGCTGGATCGTGCCCTTACAGATGGTTGCAATGGTAAATACTGTGTATGTTTGACCCCCAAAAAAACTGTTTAAAAAGAAAAATAAAACAATGTGAGCTCTGATGAAAGCATTTTAAAAGAGAATATGGGAGTCTGGCCTGTCAGTGCAGGGCTCCCTGGAGCTGGCTCCGTCCCCGTGGTTTCACCCTTTCTTTTCTGCCTAGGCAGAGTTCTCAGGGAAAGAGGTTTTTATGTACCTGTATCTCCTTTTCTTAGTCTTGTCACTGTTTTTTGTCCTCTATAGCCACCCATATGTGTGCAGGTCCCAACTTCCTGTCACGGTTTTTTTGACTCCTGTCCTGGTCTACCAGAGCCCTAGGAGTGATGCGTGCCATCTTGCTTCCCTGTGCACTCTGGCTGTGCTCTGATGGAACCCCAGGATTGCTTGTCTCCTTGTTGATCCTTGGAAGGCGGGTTGATTTCCTCTGCTGAGTGGTAGATTGTCTTTGAGAGGGTCTACCCCCTCAATCATCTCCTTCGTTGGGTATAACATGTCCCTGGCCCCCATGGCCTATGGGATCAGGCCACATGCCTTTGCCTGATATTTGCTGCCCAGCCTGCCCTGCCTTAGCACATCTGGCCCAATAGGTTGTAAAGGAATGCAGGAAACACCCTAGAGCGAGAGCCACCCAGTTTCCATAGAAAATACTCGAGGCTAACATCCCTGACCCCTGCCCTAAGCTAGATAACTAGGAGTGGGCAACCCCCTGGGGACGAAACTCGTGATAAGATGTTAAGGAATACTTGTGCAAAGGTCAGGCAAGCGGCGTGTCCCTGTTTCAATTTTATTGGTTAAAGTATGGGATGTGTTTTAAATTCATTGGTTGTGGTAATGTGTGGGCTTTGGTGCAACGGCTGTGAAAATCCTATATAATCTATACCTAAAGTTGCTTGGGGGTCGGCAGCTCGGACTCGACCTGCGTGTCAGGGGAGGTGCTGTCGGCCCCAGCTAGCTGGCTGAATAAAGACTTTGCTTGGATTTACATCTCCGTGCCCGTGTGGTTTGTTCTCTGGAGAAGCCCCGGAGTCCTGGACCCTAACATTTTGGGGGCTCGTCCGGGATCCGAGCGACTTCCCAGAGAACAAGGGAAGGCTGGAGGCAAGGTCTAACTGTCCGGACGGGGCAGTGTAATTCAAGGGTCGCCCCCTCGTGTCTGCATAAATCCGGTATAAAGTGGGAGTCGCCATCCCATGTCTGGTCTCGGGTTAGTGATCCCGAGCAAGGAAGTCCGGGTTGGTAGTCCCGGCCCCCAGGTTAGTAACCCTGGGTGAAGCCCAGGTAACCAATCCTGGCCCTAAGGTCCGAGTGATTCAGCCTTAGGAAGGGAAGTCTGATCGGCAGGAACCTGGTGCCCGAGGAGGAAAGGATCGAGCTCGTCACCCTGCGGCAGTCCGAGTGGACGTCTTTCGGGAGAATCACGAGAGTTTTTGAGGATCCTGAGAGTGGTGAGTGTGGTGCGCACCAGAGTGAGAGAAGGACTGCTCCGAGCGTGTGCGATCAAATGTGGTGTGTGTGTTTGGTGATATTGTTGATTGTTTTATTGTGTTTTGGTTTATATTTCTTTTTGCGCTTTTCCCTTTAAGTTTTTCTTACTCTGAGGCTCTCCTGTTCCTGTTCTTTCCATTCCTCCTTTCTGCCACTAAACTAAAACATTCCCCTGCGGGCACGGGTCGGGCAATTAAGAGCCATTAAGGCGCCCGCCGCTAGAAGACTCCCGTGACAGGATAAGGGGGTCACAGCCGCGAATCCCAGATAAATTCGCATCCCCCGCAGAAGAAAAGCTGTGCAATGACAGGCACCCGTTCACAAGCACATGCACCAGTCATCTTGTTTAAAGTGGCACTTCTACCTTTTGCCTTTGTCTTCCTTGTATTATTCACCATGGGCCAGACTCAGACTACTCCTAAAGGTCTGATCCTTTCCCACTTTCCAAAGGTCAAGGAACAGGCCCTAAACATGAGTCTTAGTATCAAGAAAAGTAAGCTTGATACCTTTTGCTCAGCCGAATGGCCCTCCTTTGGAGTAGGCTGGCTGACCCAGGGGTCCCTTTCCCTGGACCTTATTGGCAAGGTCAAAGCCATCATCTCCCGGTCAGACCCTGAGGGCCACCCTGACCAGCTTCCCTATATTCTTATCTGGGAAAATTTGGCCAAGAATCCCCCTTCCTGGATGAGGCCTTTTTTGGTGAGGAAATCTCACGCTGACCCACTAAAAACCTCCGTCTTAGTTGCCCAGGAAGATCTAAAACCCTCTGATCACAGGGCCAGAAACCCTGTGCGCCCGAGTGCGCCGCCTGTTCTCCCTGACAGTTTCCCCCTCTACCCCCTCTGCCGATTGAGCGGCCACCCCCGTATGCAGGAGAAGGGGGTGAAGCTGCCGGAGGGGTGGAAAACGAGGTTGGGGAGCCCAGCAGGGATCAGGCGGTCACAGCTTCCCCAGACTCTTCAGCAGGAGAAGGCAGGAGGCTGGAAAGAGCTTCCTCACGCTCTCCCGCCCTGGCCCCACGCTGGGTGCCAGGTAGAGCGGGAGGAATGCAGTTGAGGCCTCGAGGGGTAAGGGAGCAAGAAGGGGAGGCTCCCTCCTCCACCTCAGAAGAAGCAGTGCCGGTTCTGCCCATGCGTGCCATCGGTGCAGGCGGCCCGGGCGGAGCTCAGCAATATCAGTATTGGCCCTTTTCATCTAGTGACCTTTATAATTGGAGGAACTCAGAACCCTCCCTTCTTGGAGGACCCCAAGTGTCTTATAGGTCTGGTGGAGTCCATTATGTTCACCCATTGTCCCACATGGGACGACTGCCAGCAGTTGCTCCGCACCCTCTTCACAACGGAAGAGCGAGAGCGCATCCTCAATGAAGCCAGGAAAAATGTCCTCGGAGAAAATGGAAGACCTACTACCCTCCAGCCCATCATTGACGAGGCGTTTCCACTTACACGCCCAAACTGGGACTTCGGGATTGCAGAAGGTAGGGAGCGTCTCCGGGTCTACCGCCAGACTCTGATGACTGGTCTCCTGGCGGCCGCCAGACGGCCCACTAACCTAGCTAAGGTAAAAACTATTGTTCAGGGGGAAAAAGAAAGCCCGGCCGCGTATCTGGAGAGGCTGTTTGATGCTTACAGGCAATATACCCCCATTAAACCCAGAGGCAGAGGAACACAGATCAGCTGTAGTCCTCTCATTCATCAACCAGGCAGCCCCCGATATCCGGAGGAAACTCCACAAGCGGGATGACTTAGGAGAGATCTCTATTAGAGAAATGCTGCAGCAAGCGGAGAAAGTCTTCAATGCTAGAGAGACTCCGGAAGATAGGGAAGAAAGGCTGAAGAAAGAGAAATGGGAAGTGCAGGAGAAAAATAGGAAAGAAGATAGAGAGTTTCAGAAGAGGGAGAACAAGAAGCAGAGAGAGGAAATGACTAGGATATTCTTAGCCGGGGTAAAGGGGAGCCCTAGATCACCTCGAAAAAAGGGACCTCGCCCATCTTGGCTAGGACGGGATCAGTGCGCCCTGTGTAAGGGATATGGGCACTGGAAGAGAGAGTGCCCCAAAAGGAAGGAACAAGGAGGAGGGAACCCCGTTGAGACCCTACACTTAGGAGAGGAGAATTGATGGGGATGGGGCTCGGCACCCCTCCCCGAGTCCTGGGTAACCGTGTGTGTGGAGGGGACTCCCATTGGGTTTATGGTAGATACTGGGGTATTCAGTTCGCAACCAAGCCCATGGTCCTCTAACGCACGAGTATAGTCCAGGGAGCAACCGGGTCCAAGAAATGTGCCTGGACTACTAACAGAAAAGTGGATCTAGGAAGGCATCAGGTCTCTCACTCGTTCCTGGTCGTACCCGAGAGCCCCGCACCGTTGCTGGGCAGAGACTTATTAACCAAAGTCGGGGCGCACATCCATTTTGAACCCGAAGGGATAAAGATCATGGACAAAGAAGGGCAGCCCTTACAACCGGTGCATGTGCTAACCCTATCCCTAGCCGATGAGCATCGCCTGTTTCAGGCAGATCAAGAAAAGGGGGGCCAGGGAGAAATGGACTCTTGGTTGAAGAAGTTCCCTTCTGCATGGGCCAAAACCGGAGGAATTGGTCTCACCAAACATCTGCCCCCAGTTGTTGTTCAGCTCAAACCCGCGGCCCTGCCCATCCGAGTCTGGCAGTATCCAATACCGGAAGAGGCTAGGAAAGGGATAGCACCCCATATCCACAGACTGTTAGAAGCCGGGGTCCTTAAATCCTGCCAATCTGCATGGAATACGCCCCTGCTTCCAGTGAGGAAGCCTGGCGGCAGAGAATACCGACCGGTGCAAGACTTGCGAAAGGTTAATGAAAGGATCGAGGACATCCACCCCACAGTGCCCAACCCTTACACCCTGCTCAGCCACCTGCCACCTTCACATGTGTGGTATACTACTCTGGACCTGAAAGATGCCTTCTTCAGTATCCCCCTTTCTGAAGTTAGTCAGCCTTTGTTTGCCTTTGAGTGGCAGGAACCAGGGGGAGGAAGAAAAGGGCAGCTTACCTGGACTAGACTGCCACAGGGTTTCAAAAACTCTCCCACTTTATTCAATGAAGCCCTAAGCCAGGACCTGGAGCCCTTTCGCAGGAGCCACCCCCGCGTGACATTGCTGCAGTATGTGGATGACTTATTGCTGGCCACAGAAACCCGTGAGGAGTGTGAAGAAGCCACAAGGAACTTGTTGGCTGAATTAGGCGAACTGGGATATCGAGCCAGCGCCAAGAAAGCCCACATCTGTCAAAGGTCAGTGATCTACCTGGGGTACAAAATATCTAACGGAGCTAGGTGGCTAACACAGGCCATGAAACGAACTATTCTGACTATCCCCGTCCCTTCCTCACCCCGGGGAGTGAGGGAATTTCTTGGCTCAGCCGGGTTCTGCAGGCTCTGGATTCCAGGGTACGCAGAAATAGCCCGACCGCTATATGAGGCGACCAAAGAAGGGCCGGGCTGGCAATGGACTCAGGAACAACAAGAGGCTTTTGACAGACTAAAAGAAGCTCTCCTCTGGGCCCCCGCCTTATCTTTGCCAGACCCAGAAAAACCCTTCATCCTGTTTGTAGATGAAAAGAAAGGAGTGGCTAAAGGAGTCTTGGCTCAGCAGCTAGGCTCATGGAAAAGACCTGTGGCCTATTTGTCCAAGCGACTAGACCCAGTGGCCTCCAGATGGCCACCTTGTCTGCGTATCCTAGCAGCCATTGCTCTACTGGTAAAAGAGGCAGACAAGCTCACTTTTGGCCAGAACTTGAGGGTAACAGCTCCACATACTGTGGAGGGGATCCTCAGGCACCCTCCAGGAAAATGGATGATGAATACAAGACTCGCCCACTACCAAGGACTCCTACTAGACTCTCCACGAATCGCCTTCTCCGACCCGGTGACCCTAAATCCTGCCACCCTTCTGCCGGACCCAGATCTGTCGACCCCCATCCATGACTGTAGAGACATCCTCTCCAGAATTATCCAGATGCGAGCAGACTTGAAGGACACACCATTACCAAACTGTGAGCTAAATTGGTACACAGATGGGAGCAGCTTTGTGCAGGAGGGAGTCAGGAGAACAGGGGCAGCGGTGGTGACCCACGAGGGGAAGTAGTCTGGAGCGCAGCCCTGCCCCCTGGCACCTCAGCACAGAAGGCGGAACTTATTGCTCTTGCTGAGGCCCTGGAGAGAGCAGAAGGCAAGCGGGCCAACATCTACACAGATAGCAGATATGCCTTTGGCACTGTCCATGTCCACGGTGCCATCTACCTGGAAAGAGGATTCCGCTCTGCAGAAGGAAAGGAGCTGAGGAATCTACAAGAAGTCCAAAGATTACTAGCTGCTATCAAAAAACCGAAGGCGGTAGCAGTTATACATGTACCGGGCCACCAATCAAAGAGGACGCCTGAGGCCATCGGCAACAAACATGCTGATGCGGAAGCTAGGAGGGCGGCCCTCTCAGACTCCCTTGTACTTGCAGCCCTCGAGATACCCATACCTGAACTGCCCGCCTTGCCACCCAAACCTGAGTATTCCCCTCAGGATCTTGAGTGGATTAGGAAACAAGTCTCGGGTAAAGTGTTTGAGGAGAGAAATTGGAGTAGGGACCAAGAAGGTAGATTGATCCTGCCAGAAGCATTAGGACGGTACATGCTAGCTAATCTGCATAAGTCCACCCATCTAGGCTGGAAAAAGCTGCTCAGCCTTTTCCAGTCTGCGCAGTTGGTGTTTCCCCACCAGAATGAGGCAGCTCGTCAGGTCACGAGAGAATGCAGCAGCTGTGCAATGCTGAAACCAGCCCCAAAAGGGCCGCACCCAGCAGGTACTCGAGAAAGGGGGAGGGCTCCCAGGAGGAGCTGGGAAATAGACTTCACTGAAGTAAAACCAGGGAAGTATGGGTACAAGTATTTGCTAGTTATGGTGGATACCTTCTCAGGGTGGGTGGAGGCCTTTCCAACCAAGCATGAGACCAGCCAGGTGGTAGCAAAGAAAGTAATTGAAGAGATCATCCCCAGATATGGGGTCCCTGAAGCCATAGGTTCTGATAACGGCCCGGCTTTCGTTAGTAAAATCCTGCAGGGATTAGCCCTGGCTTTGGGGGTAGATTGGAAGTTACATTGTGCTTATGACCCACAAAGCTCTGGGCAGGTAGAGAGAATGAATCGGACCTTGAAGGAGACCCTTTCTAAATTGGTATTGGAGACTGGCGGAGATTGGGTGACCCTCCTTCCCTTAGCCATCTTCCGCGCTTGGAACTCCCCCTATGTACATGGTTTAACTCCATTTGAGATAATGTATGGGGCTCCTCCACCCATAACTCGGCGGATGCAGCTTCCCGCGGCAGGGGACCCGGCCCCTGACTATCTGAATGTGTTGCAAGCTCTCGCTAAAGTGCAACAGGAAATCTGGCCCCTGATTAGAGCATATTATGAGGGCAGGAAGACTCCGAGCCCGGAACATGGCATAGTCCCAGGGGACATGGTGTGGGTCAAGAGACACCGAGTGAGGACACTTGAGCCCAGGTGGAAGGGACCTTACGTTGTATTGTTTACCACCCCCACTGCCCTCAAGGTAGATGGTATCACTCCCTGGGTGCATCACACCCACGTTCAGAAGGTCCTGCTTCATAAAGATCCAGAGGCCCGCAAGGAAGAGTGGAAGGCGCAGCAGCATCCTGTGAACCCCCTAAAGCTACACCTAAGCCGAAGATGAAGGGGATCCTGCTGATAAGTGCCTTGGTCATCATCCTCCAGCTCGAAGGCACCAACCCCTCTCAGCCATGGGGCCTGACCTGGATGCTAGTTAACGGCGCAACTGGGGAGGTCATCAGCACCACAGAACACAGTGCGCCACTCGGAACCTGGTGGCCTGACCTGTTTTTCTGCCTTTGACAGATCAACCAAGGTTACCGGACCCTTTGGGGGCTGGAGCCCTACGCCCCTCTGGCTAGCGCCCAGGGATTTTATGCTTGCCCAAAAACAGGTGAAGGAGAGTCATGTGGGTGGGGGCCCTTCTGGTGTGCCAGATTAGACTGTGTAACCTCGAATGATGGGGGTCAGAAATGGCCAGTTACAAAAGGGGATGCTGTCAAATTTTCTTATGTCAACCAGGACATCCCACGTCACGTACCCAGGGACAAGGCTTGTGACCGGAACCGGGAGGGATGGGTACGAATTCAATTCACCGAGATGGGCAAAAAGACTGAGGTATCGCGTTGGATAAATGGGCTAACATGGGGGATAAAGTACTATAAATCTTGGGGACATGAGGAAGAAGGCTCAACCCTCACCATTAAATTAGCCACGTTATCTCCCACGCCAGCTCCCAACGGTGCCGTAAGTCCCAACCAGGTTATAACTCCCCAGAAACCTTCACACCAGAACAAGGACCTGGGCCAAAAGGATAAGAGAATGTCGAACCGAACACTGGCCCCAGAACCCATAAGAAAACTGGGTCCCATCGACCTCTGAGTTAGGAGCCCAGCACGCTCCCTCCGGGTTAGATAATCACATGTGGGAAATGGTGCAGGCAGTAGCGGAGACTCTTAACCATACCACTCCCTCCTTCACCGATCCCTGTTGGCTATGCTACTCAGGTTCACCCCCCTTCTATGAGGCAATCGGGATAAATGGCTCCTACACTATCAGCAACTCCCATCCCACTTACTGGGACGGGACACCGTGGGGACTTACGATTGCTCAGGTTGCAGTCGCTGGTACGCGTGTAGGCACAGTCCCGACAGTCCAGAGCCAATTATGCTCCTCCTATAATAACACTACGTGGGGGCAGGACAAGTGGATTATACCCTCCTCGGGCTGGAGGCTCTGCTCAAACACAGGCGTCAATCCAGCCCTATCCACCTCTGTGCTCAATGCTAACAGTGAGTTTTGCGTGCTGGTGGCCATTCTACCTCGCCTAATGTATCACTCTCATGAGTCTTTCCTTTCTGATTGGGAAGAACGGCCGAGTTCCGACCGGGAAAAGAGAGAGGTTGTTACCGCCCTGACCATTGGGGCCCTCTTCACCCTAGGAATGGCAGGGGCAGGCACGGGGATCACAGCCCTTGTAACTCGAGAAAAGGGGCTTACAGCCCTGAGGCTGGCTGTCGACAAGGACCTAGAACAACTTCGACAGACAATATCAGACCTGGAACAATCCCTTACCTCCTTGTCAGAGGTGGTCCTACAGAACCGAAGGGGCCTGGACCTCTTGTTCTTAAGAGAAGGTGGACTATGTGCAGCCTTAAAGGAAGAATGCTGTTTCTATGTAGACAAAACAGGTGCAGTAAGAGACTCCCTGGCCAAACTGAAGAAAGATCTAGAGAAGAGGCGTAGAGAATATGAAAGTAGCGAAGGATGGTTTGAGTCTTGGTTCAAATACAAACCTTGGTTCGCTACCCTCCTCTCCGCCATTGCAGGGCCACTGGTCATCCTGCTGTTGTTGCTTACAATTGGCCCGTGCATAATTAACAGGCTTGTTAGGTTTGTGCGGGAAAGGATTGACACTGTCCAACTTTCAATCCTTCCTCAAAGGTATCAGGCCCTAGATGCCGCTGTGGAGGATTCCTCAGTTTAATCAAGAAAAGGGGGGAATGTAAAGGAATGCAGGAAACACCCTAGAGCGAGAGCCACCCAGTTTCCATAGAAAATACTCGAGGCTAACATCCCTGACCCCTGCCCTAAGCTAGATAACTAGGAGTGGGCAACCCCCTGGGGACGAAACTCGTGATAAGATGTTAAGGAATGCTTGTGCAAAGGTCAGGCAAGCGGCATGTCCCCGTTTCAATTTTATTGGTTAAAGTATGGGATGTGTTTTAAATTCATTGGTTGTGGTAATGTGTGGGCTTTGGTGCAACGGCTGTGGAAATCCTATATAATCTATACCTAAAGTTGCTTGGGGGTCGGCAGCTCGGACTCGACCTGCGTGTCAGGGGAGGTGCTGTCGGCCCCAGCTAGCTGGCTGAATAAAGACTTTGCTTGGATTTACATCTCTGTGCCCGTGTGGTTTGTTCTCTGGAGAAGCCCCGGAGTCCTGGACCCTAACAAGGTGACCTCACTGTCTCCGGAAAGGGCATTCTGCCTCCCTGCCTCCTTGCCTTTTCTTACGAGGTTTCTGTTGCTAATTGTGCTTCCCCTACCCTCTCTATCGTACCATTCAATGCTAATGTCTGCAATGCCAGCTCAGCATGAACCTCTTCCTTAAAGACCTGGGAGGTCAAATCTTATCTGTCTATTGAGCAAGGAAACATCTGTTACTGCCTTGAGTAGGCATTTCTATCTTTAATTATTGTATTTCAAATATACGCTGATGTTGATTTTACCTAGAGGGAAAACTTCTGGAAGCCAGGGGCACATCTTACTTTGAGTTGTGCATGAAAGGAACATTGGCTGATTTGGCTTGGTGAAGAGGAGGGGCCATCTGAATATTTGTTGCTCTTGGTGACGCTGGGTTCTTGGTCATGAAGCCGAAGAATGAGCTTCACAAACACTCAAGGTAGGAGAGCAAGGTACAGGCTTTTATTTAGAAATAAAGTGAGAATAGAACTCCTGGCTCATGCCAGGAGGGGACAACAGAGCCTGTAGTGGTGCATTGTCTAGGGGGTTTTATAGGCAGTTGAGGATTTTTCGAGAACATGAAAAAAACTTAGGGGTGTGGACTTGTTAAGTGGTTCCTGAATATTTAGAATTACCTTAACACAAGCAACTTCCTCTGATGATTTCTCTCTGAGATACCAGCATCTTGGTCTGGGGGCATATGAAACAAGGCCACGTGCTCAGCCCCCAAGGTGGGCTGAGGCATTGTTTGCTGAAGAGTAAGTGAAGTGCAATCTTATCTTTAAGGTGGAATCCTTGCCTTTTACTGTGTTATGGCTGGGCCTGCATGCTAAATTTAATTTGCCCAGTTTGCAAAATCACTTCATCAGATTTGAAGGAGGAAAGACGGCACATAGGCCTGGGCCTTTTAGCATCTTAAAGTGAATATTACACATGATTATAAATGATTAGCATAAAATAAACATGTGCTACTCTTCTTTATTTGGGGAATATTAACTGATATCACTGAAGAATGACTCTAGAGCGGAATGTTTAACAGAGTGTTGGTAGGGGGCTTCCTTGCATGTAGTTACATTGCTCTGACTGCAGATACCCTGCCTTGCTTTCTCCGGAGGCCCTCATCCTACTCTGACTACATCCACCGTCCCTGTCTCACTGGCACTTGGGTCCCTCCTTCCTCTGCCAGCTCCACTCTTTCCATCAGACTCCAGGGTCGCGGCGGGCGTGTGGGCGCAGAGCATGAGGAGGTCAGTAACCTTCCCTGTGTCATCTGTGGGAATTTTCCTTTAGAAACTCTTACCTTTCAAGTTTTCCAAGACTATCTTTCTGTAGCACAAATTGTGAAAGAACTGAGTATAAGTACCCCACCAGAGGTCTGCCACTGTGTCCCCTGGGACGGCCAGCACTGTCTCTGCCCTGGTTCCAGCTGTCACCATCTCTCATCATATTATTGGGCCAGCTGCTCCCTAGTCCCGCTGCCACCACTGCTGTCCCCAGGAACCCATGGTCTGAACCACAGTTGGCGTGGCTGTCCTCAAATACATATGTTCCTTTCACTCCCCAGCTCACAAATGGCACCCTGTGTCCAGATAAAGCCGAGCTCTGAGAGAGGAGCTCCAGGCATCCTGACCACCTGCCCCTGATCTCAGCCCCTGTCTTAAATGTTCTAACTCTGATATTGTACTTACCACAGGATTTGTTTATTTCCAAACCAGAAAGGGGGTATTGATGCCTCTGGGGCTCAGTCCAGGCAACTCCCTCCTCCTGGAAGGTCTGCCCACCTGTGGGTAAAATTGTAACATTTCCAGATTATCTACCCTGGCTTTACTGCATTTGCATATCCTCGGTGGTGAAGAGAAATTCATCTCCACGTCAATGGGTAATTACCTGGGCAACCGAGGGCATGTCTGAACCTGAGAGGTTAACGGGAGGGGCTGGCTTGCTTGCTGGCTTGCTTGCTGGCTTGCTTCTTCCAGAGCAGGGGAGGGAGACGGCCAGGGACTGCAGTTTGTGAGCAACAAATGGGTTTTAAACTTTATTTCTCCCTTTGACTGATTTTGGTTTCTAGAGGGTTTTTTCCCGGGATTTCCTCTCCCCGGTTTACACCACCAATGACAAACATTGAAATATACACCTCCCCTCCAAGCCCTGTCTCCTCAGCTCTCCTCCTGAGACCTGCAGGTGGACGCACACAGAGTAGGGGGAGGGCCTCTGGAAAAAACAAAGCGAGATAATCCACTGTGGGATTTGCTCTGGCCTGCCTGCGGAGGCAAGGTACAGGCTTTTATTTAGAGATAAAGTGAAAGGACAGAGCTCCTGGTTCACGCCAGGAGGGGACAAGAGAGTCTGGGGTGGTACGTTGTCTAGGGGTTGTATAGGCAGATGAGGATTTTTCGAGAACATGAAAAAAAGCTTAGGGGTGTGGACTTACACTAAGAGGTCCTAGGATATTTACAGGGAACTTGATACAAGTAACTTCGTGCTCTGTTAATTTCTCCTTTGTTTTTTCTGCTTGTTTTTCTGACTTTACCCACGTGCTGCTTTTCTTCCTCCAGCCCTAGTCAAGTGATTTGCCACCTGGGCAATGCAGCAAGCAAGCCCAAAACGTAGTAAAAACAGAAAGGATTCCGTCTTGAAGATAGGATTGCATTTTAAAATCCAATTAGTTAAAAAGTAAGTTTCTTAACATATTCTTTAACAAACAGACAATAACTCAAAGCAGGCAGTCTTGAGTGATATGCTCCCAGACCGGTAAGCTATCCTGGGGGGAAATCAGAGCAGTAAATTTCTTATAAAAAACCATGAAGACTAATAAGAAACCTAATGTCTCTTCAAAGGCAAACATTTTGGGGCCACTTAGCAGGTGTACATCCCTAGTCCTTTGTCTATCAACTGCCCATAAAATCCCTACACAAGGCACCACCCCGGGGCTCTCTTGTCCCCTCCTGGCCTGAGCCAGGAGCTCTGTCCTTTTACTTTATCTCTAAATAAAAGCCTCTGCCTTGCTCTCCTACCTTGAGTGTTTGCAAAGTTCATTCTTCAACTCTACCAAGAACCCCAGCATCACTCCCACCTTGGGGCTTTGCCCCAGTATGAAACCAATAAATACTCTCTAAAGAAAGCAGTAGGCCACAGTAAGACTCCACTTCACTCCCACTAGGGAGGCTGTAACCAAAAAGACAGGTAAAATAAGTGTTGGTGAGGATGTGGAGAGATTGGAACCAGCATGTCTTAGTCAGCTCGGGCTGCTGGAGCAACACCGTAGACCGGGGGTGGGGGGGGCTTAGACAGCGGACGAGGCACTGGCAGATTGGGATTGACAGATTCTGTTGTCTGGTAAGAGTCCACTTCCAGGTTCATAAACAGCCACCTTCTCGCTGTGTCCTCACATGGCAGAGGGACAAGGGAGCTCTCCGGGGTCTCTTTTATGTGGGCATGAACCCCATTTGTGAGGGTTCCATCCTCATGATCTAATCCCCTCCCAAAGGCACCACCTCCTAACATCATCACCTTGGGAGTTAGGATGTCAACATATGAATTTGCGAGGTGCGGGGGTGGGGTGCCACAAACATTTAAGCTATAGCAAATGTAAAATGTTGCTGCCACTATGAAACACTGGGAGTTCCCCATCAAGTTAAACATGGAGCTACGGTATGATCCAGCAATTCCACTCCTAGGGATAGACTCAAGAGAAATGAAAACAGGTCCACACAAAATCTTGTACATGAGTGTTCATAGCAGCGTTATTCATAATAGCTGAAGTGGCAACAACTCAAATGTTCATCAGCTGATGAATAGGAAACAAAATGTAGTGTATGCATACAATGGAATACCATTAGGCAATAAAAAGGAATAAAACACGGACATACGCTGTAACATGGATGAGCCTTGAAAATATGCTAAGTGAAAGAAGCCGGGCACAAAAGGCCACATATTGTACGATTCCATACATATTACTGTCCACAGTCAAGTTGATAGAGGCAGAAAGTAGACTCGTGGTTGCCTGGGGCTAGAGAAAGGGAGGATTGAGGTGATGGCAAAGAGGGGCAGGGCTTCTCTTCGGATAAATGAAAATGTGGAATTAGATCATGGTGATGGTTGCACAACCTTGTGAGAAGACTAAAAACTGCTGAATTATACACTTTGAAAGAGTGAATTCTGTAGTATGTGATTTATATTTAAATAAATCTATTTAAAAAAGAAAGGAACCAATTGGCAAGTGTGTGTTGAGCAGTTACTGCATACCCAACACTGAGCAAGTATTTTGCAGGCATTAACTCCCTATTTCTCATCAAAACCCTATGAGACAGTATTGTTTGTGTCCCCGTGAAATTCATCTATTAAAGCCCTAACCCTTAATGTGCTGGCATTAGGAGGCGGGGCCTTGGGGGATGATGAGGTTTAGAGGAGGTCATGAGGGTGGAGCTCTGTGATGGCATTAGTGTCTTGATAAGAGCCACCAGAGTTCTCTTTCCCTCCTCTCCCTGGGAGGACACAGCAGTAAACTGTCTACCAGCCAGGAAGAGAGCTCTCACCAGAAACTGAACCCTGCCAGTACGTTGATCTTGAATCCCCCACTTTCCAGAACTCTGAGAAATAAATGCCTGCTGTTGAAGCCACCCAGTCTGTGGCATTTTGGTACAGCCGCCTGAGCTATGACAGATAGGTACTATGTTTACATCCATTTTACAGCTGAAGAAAATGAGGCATGGTAAAGTTTCTGGCTCAGTGTCATTCAGCCTGTAAGTGGCAGCACCAGGGCATAAACCCAGGCAGACTGTTCACAAAACCCTCTACTTGATTACCTCTCAGAGAGACAGAAGGGATCACAGTCAGAAAAGGGAGAATTAGTTCCTCATTAGCATTCCAGAAGAGGGGTTCAGGAGGTCCCCAACTCATAATAATTGCTTGTCCTGGGGAGTCCTAGCAGAATAAGACCACCAGATCCTGTTTACAAAGGCCAGGTCAGTGGGAAAGGGGCCTTCTGCCTTCATCCAGGGGAGCTTTACTGGATGTGCTTCTGCTGCCCTTTGTCCAGCCTCAGCCTTGAACTTTGGGCCAGTAGACCCAGCTAAGCCAGCAAGGGATCCATTCTGGAGGGCCAGGAGGGAGCCAGGGTGCACATCCCCGGCCTTCAGCTTTCCCGATGCCAGGGCCAGACCTCCACCTCTATGCTGGGCCCTGCATAATGGACCAGAGGTATAAGGAAGGGGGTTCCTGGAGCCAGCATTGGGGCTGGCATTGCTTAGTGTTAGGGGGAGGTGAAGGGCATGGGGTTGCTCAGCGCACAGAGCATTGCATTCAACCATAGAGGTAAAGGTAGAGAATGCAGACTCTGGGGCCAGCCAGCTCTGGCTTCCAACTGTGGCCCTGCCACTTACTGGTACTTACTGTGTGACCTTAGGCAAGTCACCTTGCCTCTCTGGACCTTGGTGTCAGGATATACAAAATAGGAAACACATGAACGCACATGGAAAGTGCATGGAATGGTGTCTGGCACACAGTAAGCTCTTGACAGGGTAGCTTTTGGTTTTGTTTTTATTATGATTTTGGCTAAGCAGGTGGGAAGGGGAGGCACGATAAGAGACACATCTGGCTATAGATGCTTCCCAAATCACAACAGAAATATTTTGATCCCTGTGCCCTCTGGAGGGGGCCTTGTTCTGATCCAGAGGGAAGGAGGTGGTAGTCCTACCATCTCCTGGTCAGTCCACACTGCTGGACACATGCTCCGTTCTGGCTACCAGTAACCTCCCCTAGGAGACACAAGCAGGACTTGCTCTAGGAATCAGTGGTCAGGATGTCAAAGGGAGCTCAGAGTTTTCATACAAGGGACCATCTGGGGAGTGTTTGGGCAAGACACAAGGATGACTTCAAAGGGGTAAAGGGAAAAAGGTAAGGAGGGAGAATCCATGGGGTATTTATCCGTTGTGTGGCCTCAACTGATAGAAACAAGAATAAAAGGGACAACCTATGGGGTGACGTATTCTGGGGCCTATGAGACAGAACAATCTCAAGATGGAAGGGCAGGCTGGCCTCTTGGGGATGCTTAGGCCTGGTTCTCCAGTCCCCTTTGCTGTACCTTCCAACCTGGAGATCATGTGACTCACTGACCTCCGCACCAGGTTTGAGCCCAGCCAACAGTGGAAGGCTGGATTCCAGAACCGCTAGAGCAAAGCAAAGAGAAGTTTTGGCAGATCCTTCATGTACTCTAAGCCCAAATTTGAGACATACTGTTGAGCCTCTGCCACATCCCCACTGTGTCTGAGCTGAGCATGTGTGGGGTTTTCTGCCCACCTTCCCTTCCTTGCCCTGTGGTCCCGACTGAGAGGGTGAAGCTGGGAGCTTCGAGCTCTTCCTTGTCATCTTGTCTTAGAAACAGGATGAGTGGGTGAATGGGGAAAGTGGGCACTCTGAAATAATGCCCAGGATTGTACCTAGATCAAGGCCAGGGCCCAGCTGCTGAATTGGAGCCCAGGCCATCCTTTGCAGAGAAGCCAACTCTACAGGGAAAATTCTAACGGGCAGTTCTCAGTGTGCCCCTTCATCTCTTGAAAATGCCTGGCATTTAAATGCGATACCTGCCCTTACAGAGCTCTTCATTCAGATTGGCATTGAAAGGTATGTGGGAGGATTTCCAGCCATAGCCCAATAGGACAGAAGGCTCTTTCCCTCAGGGTCATCTGGTTCAGCAGCCCCTCGTTTACAGACAAGAGACTAGAGTGCAGAGAGGGAAAGCCACTTGTATAAGGTCACACAGCAAGGCATCAGCAATATAAACCAGACTTCCTGCCTTCATGTGGAGTTGTCAGTGGGGTGGCTTCCTGAGCTGTGGTTGCTCAATGGCCCCCTGGGGCCACTCCTGCCTCCCTGTCCTCTCAGCTGAAAGGAGGCCTTTCATTTGTGCCAGGTTCTTCTGCCAAGTTCAAATCAAGCAGAATGGTTTCTAGACAGCAGCAGGGTTTTTGCTTATAAATAAACCACAGGAGGGGCCAACTGCTGACCCAAGGGAGGGACCACTTGGCTCTCTCCAACGGAGTCCAGCGTTTGGAGGGGTGATAACCACTGATTTAGATGCTAGTAAGTTAATGCTTGTGATTTCAAGTGATGCTGCTTCTCTCGGCTCCATTCCCTGAAGGTTGTTTGGAAGTGCAAACGGTACTGCCCTTATCGGAGGATTGGTGCTAATTTGCAGTTGGGCTTGCCCATCTGTTTGGAGAGAGAAGCTTGGTGAGTGTGCGGAGTCCAGTTCGGCTGTGTGCCACGGCCCACTTGTGGCCCATGAATCGAGTGCTATTCATGGGCACAGAACAGAACGGACCCACCCCAACCATTTAGTTTGCTTGACATTCTCTAAATTCCACTGCCCTCTTTAAATGCCCAAGCTTGCGGCCTGTTTCAAAGGGCAAATATTGTAAAAGTGAGGAAATTATCACAGGTTGTACTTGGAAAGAGTTAAAGTGATACTGAACTACCCTGTCTTATGGTGTTATGTTTTCAAAGAGATTCACCTGAGTGGATTAGATTGTGGAGCAGTCAGTAACAACATGGCTATTTGTGTATTAAATGTGGACACCTCACCAGACAGGGAGTCTAAGGGCAGCGCTTTCACAGGCTGATTTTAGATTTGGGCCTATTGGGTCTGAGGGCAAAGGTTTTCTAGTCTAAATTGATGACTAAAAGGATACTAGCCAAAGTCAACTCCAGATCAGCCCATCGATACCCCTATCCCACATACACACATCCAAAACCTGCTTTTGCGGTCATGACTTGGCTCAGGAAGGGTGCTGAAACTCAAACTGGCCAACTCTGTGACACAAGAGCAGTCCCAGTGGCAGTTTCAGAGGGGAGAGAAAGGGAAATATGAGCTAAAAAGGAGAGCCTTTCAATTGCCTTTGGTTTTCTGTTTTCTAGGCCATCTATAGCCACCTTGCCATGGAAATCCAGAACTGTTGCACTGGACTCGACAGCAAGTTGCATCTTGATAAACTGACAGTTACCATATGCCCTAGCATTCCAGTGCCAGGTTTCTGCTCAAGAGAAATGAAAACATATGTTCATATAAAGACTTGTACATGAATATTCATAGCATCATTATTCATAAAAGCCAAAGTGGAAAGAAACCAAATGACCATCAATTGAAGGACAGGTAAACAAAATGTGGTGTAGCTGTTCAATGGAATATTATTCAGCCATAAAAACAAATATAGTACTGGTACATGCTGTAGTGTGGATGAACCTTGAAAACATTATGCTAAGCGGAAGAAGACAGGCACAAAAGGACAGGTATTATATAAGCCAAGGAATGCAGGCAACCTCTAGAAGCTAGAAAAGGCAAAGGATCAGATGCTCCTGTAGGGCCTCCAGAAGGAATGCAGCCTGACAGCAGCACCATGGTCTTAACCCAGTGAACCCGATTTTGGACTTCTGCCCTCCAGAACTGTAGGAGGGTCGATGTGTGTTGCTCAAAGCCACCACGTTGGTGGGAATTTGTTACAGCAGCCACAGGAGGCTAATGCTGAGTCAGAACGTGAAGTCAGGTCTCTCTGGCTCCAGAACTCACTTTCTTCTCTCCGCACAGCTTCCCAAGGGCCACTTCTTCTATGACAATTTCCCTCACCACTCCTTCCAAAAGAAAGCCCTCTCTTCTCTGTCCTTACACACAGAGGCAATGTAACCACTGAAGCAAGATGCTTGGCTGTTGCCTTTCAAAATGGAGGCAGGGCCCTTGAACCAAGGAACATAAGGAAGGTACCTGCAGATGCCAGCAAAGGTAAGCAGATTCTCCCCAACACCTCCCGAGGGACAGTGGCCTAGCCAACACCTTGATTTCGGCCCACCGAAATGGATTTTGGACTTCATAAGAGGTGGAACAACCTCTCTTACAGAAACATAGGAGAACAACGTGTCCTTTGAAGCCAGCAAGTTGGTGGTAATTTGTTACAGCAGCTAAAGGAAGTGAATACAATTCCCCTGATGTGATATGCTTTGAGAAGGTACTGTGATCGCAGAAGTTTGGGCCCAGGAGCAGGACATTCAATGCCCATTTGCTCCCTGCTGAGAACAGTCTATACTGGCCTGACCAAGTTCCTTTATGTGCAATGCCCTGGCTGCTCTGGATTTGCTGGAACATTCCATGGAATAACAATAAGCATGGTGGAAGGCCACACTTTTCAGTCCTGGCAGACCAGCTTCCCAGGGTACAGAATACTGCTCCTTTAGCCTGGACTTAATGGACAGAGCCCGTTCTTCCCGTTCTGCCCAGGCATCTGACAGTGCCAACTGCCCTTCTTGTCAGGGCAGAAGATAGTTGAAAGGAGTATTGGTTCATTGTCTCAACAAACCTACTCTGCAGGTAGTCATCTCCCAGAAATGACTAGAACTCCTGATCCAGTGGCTTTTCCCCAGGCATTTCTTGGCTTGTCTAACAATCATTAAGCCTTTATGAGTTTCTACTCTGTGTTCTCAGCTGTGCATGGCTTAAAATTGGAGGTATATTTGCTTACTCATTCACCAAACATTCACCAAGGGCCATGCTCCCTCTGAAGGCTCTAGGAAAGAATCTGTTGCAGGCCTTTGTCCTAGTTTCTGGTGGCTTCCAGCAGTCTTTGGTGTTCCTTGGCATTTTGATGCGTTGCGCCAGTCTCTGCCTCAGTCTTCAGATGGACTTCTTCTTGTGTGTCTCTGTATCCCTCTGTCTCCACATGGCTTTCTTACAAGGATACCAGTCGTCAGATTTAGGACCTACCTTATCTTAACACAGTATGAATTCATCTTACCTTGATTATATCTGCAAAAAACCTATTTCCAAATAGTCACACTCATAGGCACCAGGATTAGACTTAAACATATCTTTTGGGGGAACATGATTTAACCCTTAACACCTTCCAAACAGTCTTGGCCATATCTTGCTGCTTTGTGGCAAAGCTGACTGTTCATCACATTCAGTATTGATTGTGTTTCTCTTCCTTTGGCTGGCTAGAACACTAGGGTAAGAAGCAACCACCTCCAGGGCCTGGAGATTCAACACTGGCCAGTGGACCCAATGGTCCTTTCACTCTTGCTGGCAATAGGTGAAGAAATATGTACACCTACAAGACCATGGAATAATTGGTTTCCTGGCTGGCTTATGTCAAGTAGGCCTAGCTGACAGGGACTGTCAGCAGTGATGGGTATTCCTCTGACACAAACTTGGATCAAGTAAAACCTACACACTAATGTCTACATCAGTATCATTCATAAGAGCCAAAAGGTAGAAACAACCCAAATGCCCATCAATAGATGAATAGATAAGTAAACTGGTGTATCCATACAATAGAATGTTATTTGGCCAAAGAAAGAATGAAGTACTGAGGCATGCTACAACATGGATAAACCTTGAAAAGTTCATGCTAAGTGAAAGAAGCAAAAGACTACATACATATTATATGATTATATCCATGTGAAAGTTCCAAATAGAGAAATCTATAGGGACAGAAAATCAATTAGTGATTCCTTAGGGCTGGGTGGAAGGTTGGGCTGGAGGTTAAGAGGTAGTGACACCTCACGAGCACAGGGTTTCTTCTTGAGGTGATAAAAATGTTCTAAAGTGGACTGTGGTGATAGCTGCACTCTGTACATATTCTAAAAACTGTCAAATTATACATTCTATATGGGTAAACTGTGTGGTATGTGAATTATACCTCAATAAAGCTGTTCACAAACACATGCTACAAGTGCTTTCTATCTGTGCCTATTATTTAGTATACGTATCTAGCATATAATTCCCATTCAGCTATGCTAAGGTGAAGGTCTCACACTCAATTATCTTGTAATTATGTGGTTGTTTTGTTTAATTAATTTGGTTTCATCCCAGCCATATTTTAAAATTATCACTTCAATTCAGTTCACATGCAACAAAGAAATCTAAGTTTACTAAATAACCTGCATTTAGCTCTTCAAGATAATTAATATTTACCATCATTCTTCTGTTCTATAGTATTAAGGCTGGCCTTGAGCTTTGCACAGGTTTTACTTTTCTCTTGCTACTATAGCAAATTACCACAAAGTTAGAGACCTTGAATGACACAAACCTGTCATCCTATATTTCTGGATAGCAGAGGCCTTAAAATCAAGGGGTCAACAGGGCTTCATTCCTTCTGAGCTCTAAGGGAGTATCAGTTCCCTTGTCTTTTCTGGTTTTTAGAGGCCGCCCACACTCCTTAGCTCAATGCCAGAAGCAGAGCATCTTCCAGTCTCTTTTTCTTTGACTCTGACCCTCCTGCCTCCCTCTCATAAGACCCTTTGTGATTACAGGCCCACCTGGCTAATTCAGGATCATCTCTACACCCCAAGATGCTGCATTAATCACATACCCAAGGTCTCTTTTTGCCATGTGAGGTAAGACAGTCCCCGGGACTTATTGGAGGGCCATCATCCAAGCATAGGGAAGGTCCTTTTGAGGCAGAGCATTTGATGCAGTCTCTCACAGGACTACTGTGAGATCAGGAAGGAGGAGACTTTGCAGCCTGTGTGTTCTGTAGATGACTTGCATTTGGAAATGCCAGGAGGTAAGTCTCCTGCTTTCCTGTGTGCAGGGTCTCCATCATGGTTGACCAGAGCTGGAGGGCTCAGGACCTTCAGTTCCCATATGCTAGGTGCTCAGCAACCACTGGCTTAAGGCTGACTGGCTCCCTGCCCCAGGACAGGTGAAGGTCAATCTAAAGGGGTCCTAAGATTCATGCAAGCCCCATCAAAATACGGATAGCACTTTTCACAGAACTAGAGCAAATAATCCTAAAATTTGTATGAACTACAAAAGACCCCAAATGGCCAAAGCAATCTTGAGAAAGAAGAACAGAGTTGGGCATACCATACTCCCTGATTTCAAGCTATACTACAAAGTTACAGTGATTAAAACAGTGTGTACTGGTCAAGAAAAAAATGGATCAATGGACCAGAACAGAGAGCCCAGAAATAAACCCACGCATATGTGGTCAACTAATATATGAGAAAGGAGGCAAGAATATACAATGGGGAAAAGACAGTCTCTTCGATAAATGGTACTGGGAAAACTGGACAGCTATGTGCAAGAGAATGAAACTGGATCACTGCTAAATCCATACACAACAGTAAATTCAAAATGGATTAAAGCCCTAAATGTAAGGCACGAAACCATAAAACTCTTAGAAGAAAACGTAGGTAGGAATCTCTTGAACATCACCATGAGTAATTTTTTCCTGGATACATCTCCCTGAGCAAGCAAGACAAAAGCAAAAATAAATATGTGGGAACACATCCAACTAAAAAGCTCTGCACCTCAAAGGAGACCATCAACAAAACAAAAAGGTAACCTACTGTGTAGAAGATATTTGTAAATGACATATCTAACAAAGGGCTAATATCCAAAGTATACAAAGAACTCAGACAACTCAACACTAAAAATGCCCCCAAACAACCCAGTTAAAAAATGGGCAAAGGACCTGAACAGACACTTCTCCAAAGAAGATATACAGATGACCAATAAGCACATGAAAAGATGCTCCACATCGCTAATCATCAGGGAAATGCAAGTCAAAACCACAATGAGATATTACTTCAGACTGGTCAGAATGGCCAACATCCAAAAGACAAGTGCTGGCGAGGATGCGGAGAAGAGGGAACCCTGCACTGCTGGTGAGAATGTAAGCTGGTGCAGCCACTGTGGTAAGCAGTATGGAGGTTCCTCCAAGAACTAAAAATAGAAATACCATACGACCCAGCAATTCTACTTCTGGGAATTTACCTGAAGAAAACAAATCACTGGCTTAAAAAGATATCTGCACCCCTATGTTTACCGCTGCATTATTTACAATTGCCAAGATATGGGAGCAATCTACATGTCCATCAATAGATAAATAAGATGTGGTACATACACACAATGGAATATTACTCAACCGTAAGAAGAAAACAAATCCTACAATTTGCAACAACATGGATGCACCCAGAGGGTATTATGCTAAGTGAGATAAGCCAGGCAGAGAAAGAAAAACAAATACCATATATTTCACTTATATGTGGAATATAAAAACAAAACAAAACAAATGAACAAAACAGAAGCGGACTTATAGACACAGAGAAGAGATGGGTGGTTACCATGGGGTTGGGGTGCATGGGTAAAATAATAGGTGAAGGGAATACAGAGACACAAAATCTCAATTATAATATAAACTAGGCATGGGGATTAAAGCCCAGCATAGAGAATATAGTTGATGCTATTGTAATATCTTTCTATGTTGACAGACATTGTAAATACACTTATTGGGAAAAAATACAAAGGGGTCCCAGTTGATGGGCTGTTTCAAGTCCTCACTAAAAAATCTTAACAATTCCACTCTTAGAAGCTCTTCTTTGGAGCAAATTTAAATCTCTCCTCCCATGGCAGAAGCCCATTTTGTTTGCTCTTGTTTCGTTCTCAGGGCAAGTGTTGGATAGCTTCTGAACAGAAAACGTCTGTAGACTGGGAAAGCACCATTTATTTACTTACCCTTTGTGAGCAGGTGAAATAATTTCAAATCCTTTATGCTTTCTCTGCAGGGCCTTCTTTCTTAGGAATTACTCACACTGCAATAAACCTTACTCCAGCTTTCCTAAAAGACCCAGGAATTCTCCTCTATCCAGCGTGTCACTGCTAACAGATCGAGTGGCCTGGAGTGCGCTCACCGTCTTTTCACCTCTCTGCGTGGGCCTTCTGTCCCTGGCTTATTCGCTGAAGGCAGGCATCATGACAGAAGGGAAAGAACGTAGGATTTGGCATCAGAAAGCGTGAACTGGGGTTCAGCTGTGAACCTGTTGGCTGTGTGGCCTTGAGCCAGATACCTCTCCTCCAGAGCCCGGTGTTTCTATTTGAAAAGGGGTTGGGGCTGGGGGTAGGAGGTACTCAGAAATCCTTGTACACAGCCTCTGGTAAGGGTGGGGTGAGAGGCCCCTCAGGCCCTGATGATGGAGTCTTGCTTTCTCCCCGCAAGCCTCTTGATCAAGTTGTAGCTGAATGAGCACTGGCTAAACTTCACCTTCAGAAACTCAAAATGAAAGAGGAAAGAGCCCTAGCACATAAAGCTTTGAGCCAGACGGAATGTAAATCAAACCTGTCATACTTGCCATTACCTCACAATGGATCAGAGATTTAACTGTGAGAGCTACAACTATAAATGTATAAAATTCTTAGAAGAAAACAGAGGTAAATTGTCCTGACCTTGGCAATGGTTTCCTAGATATGACACCAAAAGCACAAGCTACCGAAGACAAAAATAGACAAACTGTACTTAATCAAAATTAAAAACATTTCTGGTTCAAAGGATACATCCTGGCAAGGATACATCCTTGTGAGGAGACTTCCTTGCTGTTATATTGTTTTGGTGGCCCTGAATAAAAAATTGCATGGGCACAGTACTGGCATAAGAATGGACATATAGATCAAGGGAATAGAACTGAGAGTTCAGCAATAAACTCTCAGATTTGTGGCAAATTGGTTCTTTACAATTGTGCCACAACAATTCAGTGGGGAAGAAATAATCTTTTCAATGAGTGGTGCTGGGAAAACTGGATATTGACATGCAAAAGAGTGAATTTGGATCCTCTGCTTCTCATTATATAGGAAAATAAATTCAAAATGCATCAGAGACCTCCATACAAGAGCTAAAACTGTAAAACTCCTAGAGAAAACATAGAGAAAACTATATGACCTTGGGTTGGGCAATGGTTGCTTAGATATGACACCCAAAGTACAAGTGACCAAAGAAAAAGTAGACAAATTGGACTTCATCAAAATTTAAAATGTTTGTGTTGCAAAGGAAACTGTCAAGACAGTGAAAGATAGGCACCATCCTATATTGTCAGTGAGAATGTAAAATGATGCAGCCATGTTAGGAAATGGGTGGCAGTTGCTCAAAAAATTAAACATAGAACTAACATATGACCCAGCAATTCTGCTTTTAGGTATATATCTGAGGGAATTCAAAACAGGTGTTCAAACAAATATTTTGTATACAAATAAATGTTCACTGCAGCACTAGTCACAATAGTCAAAAAGGCAAAAACAACCTAAGTATCCATCAACAGATGAATGGATGAACAACTGTGGTATATCCATTCCATGAAATATAATTCAGCCATCAGAAAGAATGAAGTACTGTCACGTGCAACACCATGGACAAACCATGGAAACATGAGGCTAAGTGAAATAAGCCAGTCACAAAGGGCCACATATTGTATGATTCCATTTTTGTGTGATGTCCAGAAGAGGCAAATGCACAAGGGACAGAGAGTAGACTAGTGGTCGCCAGCACCTGGGGCAGGGGAACTGGGGAGTGACTGCTTAATGGGTGTGAGAGTTCCTTTGGGTGTGACGAAAATGTTCTGGAATCACATAGTGCTGATGGTTGTGCAGCCCTGATACACCAAACATCACTGAATTGTCCACTTTTAAAGGGCAAGGGTCAGGCCACTTCAGTATAAATAAATTGCATATGGTGGAATGCAGAGATCAAGGGCATGGGCCTTAGAGTCACAGGGACCTGGGTTCAAGTCTCAAATCCTTCCCTTCCTAGCCAAGTGTCCTTGGGCTGGTTGCTGAACCTCTCTGTGTCTCAGTTTCCTTGTCGATAAAAGGTGTCTGATAACACCCACCTCACAGGGTTGTTGTGATGATTGACGGTGAGAGATTCCTAAATGTAGGCAGTGCTGTTAGGATTACGTTTGGGCTGCTGGTGGTTTTTCTCATCCTGGGCACGACAAGACTCAAGGGGGGCAGGTATCTGTCTTCAAATCTCTTCCAGAGCTATCAAGGAGATGGAAAGAGCTAGAACTTCTCCTTAGGCCTGAGCAGTAAAAACAGGAGCCATAGGAGGGTGGATGTTGGGGAGAATTCTCTACAGGGCTTTACCAAGAGGCAAAGGACTGCCTCCGGAGCTAATAAGCAGCAGGCCCTGGAGGTGTGCAAGCAGGGCCTGGAGGAGCCCTTCGTGGAGTCAGCACCGCACACAGGGGCTGACATCTGCTAAGCCTCCAATCTTGAGAAGCTTGGGTTTTATGGATTACACAGTGAGTCAGGTGATGACTCTCTGGGGAGGCTGCCAACATCCTCCGAGGTGTTCTCGTAAAGTGGAGAAAGGCCAGTTTGCTCTGCAAGGAGAAGGGAGGAGGCCAACAGCAAATTAGGTGTTGGCACACCCCCTCTGCGTGTACTCTGTAGGGAGGTGGAGGAGTCGCGCTTGGGGGGCTGCCTGCCTGTGTGCGTGTGCTTGCAGCCTCTCCCCTGGGCTCCCTCCTCCTCCTCCTGAGGATTAAACAGGCAGCCCTCCTCCTCTTCTCCTTTTGGGACAGCAGCCGGGGAAGGAGGGTAGCGGGGTAGGGGGTGAAGGCCCAAAGGAGGGGGTGGTCCTTTTCACTTCCCCCCAGTGCCTTTGAATGCGCCTCCAGCGACGGAGTTATGTATGGTCCCTCCCTTTTCTGGTCACCCTCCCTCCTCTCCATACCCAGGAACCTTGGCCTCCCACGCCCAAGTCCTTGGGCAATTTTCCTTTTGAAAAGCTGACTATTGAAGTCCACATATTCCATTTGTATGAAAGTCCAGACTAGGGAAACCTATAGGGACAGAAAGCAGATCAGTGGTTGCCGGGGACTGGTGGGATGGAGTGGTAGAGGGACCATGGTACATAAGGGTACAGAGGGACAAAAGGGTACAAGGCTTTTTTTTGAGGGGTGACAAAAATGGTCCAAAATTGACTGTGATGATGGATGCACATATCTGTGAATAGACTACAAATCACTGAATTGCATCCCTTAAATAGGTGAATTACATGGTGACTTAAATGTCAATAAAGCTGTGTTTTTTTTAAAGAAAGGCAGTCATTGGGCAGTCCTTTATTACTTGACCATCTCTTTTTAAATTTCCAAGAAACCCCAGCAGGTCACCGCGCGGGGCTGTCTGGGCCTGGCCTGCACCAGGGGCCCTCTCAGGCCTGTTGCTGGCGCTGGGTGCCGCACCGTTGGGCTGGGCTTCTCACAGATTGCAGAGGGCTGGCCAAATGCACCGTCTGTATGCAGCAATGAGAACTATCTGGAAGGCATTTACTACAGTGACTCACAGGGTCAGGCTTGGAAAATTAATTCAAATTGGCTTGGCATCAAGCCAAGGAAAACTGTCTGAAGAGGCTGTAAACAGACGGTAATGGATTGAGTTGAAGGAAGGATAGAGGGAAGGTGACAGGGGAGGGCTCAGTGGCATAGCCCCCAGCTGACGCTCTCTGAGCTTGGTTAGGGGCTGGGCACTGGGCCCTGAGTCCTAGACCTCTGGCTCATGCTGGCTCCTCTCACCTCTCTGGAGTCCCCAATCCCTGCCCTGTTCCCCCAGGTTACCCTGATGTACCCTGATGCTTGTCACTCCTGGGCGTCTCTGGCCTTACTGATACATCTGTGTATGCCTTATCCCCCTTCCTACTGTGAGGTACTTGAGGGCAGAGAGGGTGCTGCCCAGCCAGTGTCTGCCTCAGGGGGGCCTAGTGGGCTGCCCAGGGGCCCCACTTCTTCAACCCACACCTCCCTGGGCAAAAATATTGATGTAAGACTTAACTTCCAGCAGTGTGTGCTGGGAAAATGTTGGTTTCCTTATGGCTTTTCCAAAAAGATGTTATAATGCTTGTGGTTTGTTTTTTACAGATTTATTGAGGTTTAATGTAGATGCCATAAATTGTAGATGTACATTTCAGCGATTTTTAGGACATTTGTAGAGCTGTGCAACCATCCAACAGTCACTATTTAGAACATTGCCATCACTAAATATGACTTTTTAAACCCTGCATTGCCCCCTCCTTTCTTGACACCCCCTGAAATGTCCCCTTTCTCCATTCTCCCAGTGGGGAATGAAAGCTGGGGAGTGAGAGCTCAGGGACCTGGGGGCCAGCCACCTGGATCCTTAGCCCAGCTTTGCCACTGAGTGGCTGTGAGACCTTTGGCAAGACTTTCTCCTCGCTGGGCCTGGTTTGCCCTCCTGGAAAGTGCTGGTGTTGGGACTGGAGAGAGGACCTGGCTGGTCGAAGGGCCTTCCAGCTCTGGCACTGTGTGAGTGTGTCTGCCCTGGCAGGAGGGCATGGCAAAGGTCCATGGGAGTTGTTCTGGAACCCTGCAGATCTAGAGTCTGTCACCTGGTCCCAGCTGGAACCTGGCAGGTGGGAGCAGGGATACAGAAGGCTCCAGATGCTTCCTGGCCAGAGTGCTTAGGTCTGGGATTTCTTTTCCAGGCAGGAAAATGAATCCATCCCATCGCCCTCCCCAAAGGAACACATACCATTCGTGCAGCTGGAGGTGTGACCAGTCTTGGGAAAAGAGAGCAGAATGTCAGCATCCATAGGAACCCTGATGTCTTCAGAGGCCCCCAGGAGGCCTCACACATTGGCACACCCCTCCAGGCCTCACTGCCTCCCCTGAGTGCTCACTAGGGGTCAGGGTCCAGATGAGGAGGCCCACAGGGAATGTGGGCCTGAGCAGCACCTCTCAGGCCTTGGGGAGCCCTGTGCTCTCCACAGTGGAGGTGACGGAGGAGATACATTTCTTCTTGCTGCTGTAACCATTTGCAACAATTTAGTGGCTTAAGAAAATATATTTATTGTCTCTTGGTCTGGAGGGCAGAAGTCTGAAACAGGGCTAGCTGGGCTCAAGTCAAGGTGTGGGCAGGGCAATGTTCCTTCCAGACATTTTCAGAGAAAGTGCATTTCCTTGCCTTGTCCAGCTTCCGGAGGTGCCCCTGCTCCTTAGCCTGTGCTTACATCACTCTGGCCTCTGCTTCTGGCGTCAGCTCTCCAGGGATTCTGACCCTCCTGGCTCCCTCTTAGAAAGCCCCATGTGCTTTCACAGGGCTCATCCAAATAATCCGGGATAATTTTCCCAGCCCAAGATCTTTAACTTGATTACATCTGCTAAGTTTCTTTTACCATGTAAGGTAAGATACCAAAGATTCCTGGAATCAGGATGTGGACATCTTTGGGAACCATGTTCTGAATCCCAAAAGACGTCAGTTTCACAGCCCCTCTGGGTGCCACCCAAGTAGGCCAGGTGAGAAAACTCCAAACCAGGCCTTGTGTGTGTGCGCGTGCACACACACACACACACACACACACACACTTATTTTTTCCAAGGCTTTGTAAAGTGGCTGACATGCTGCTTGATTGCCCCTAAACACTTCAGTGTGTATTTTCTAAAATCCAGGACACTCTCCTACATAACCATAGTACTACACATGTCAGAACCAAGAAATTAACATGTAACACTACTATCTAAGCCATAGACCCCATTCACATTTCTCTGATTATCCAAATAATTAATGATCTTTGTAGCGAAAACAACAAGCAAACAAATAAAAACCATCTTTGCCACCAACAATAACAACCACCAACAAAAACCCTTCCTTTTTCCTGGCTTTCTGATCCAAGAGCCAATTCTAGACCATATGTTGCATTTAGTTTTCACGTGTCTTTTGATCTAGAATTGTGTCTCTGTCTTTCCTTGTTTTTTATGACCTTGATGCTTTTGAAGAGCGCAGGCCAATTACTGTGCAAACTGCCACTCCATTTGGGTTTGCATGATGTTTCCTCAGGAACAGCTGAGGAATGATGTGTTGTCAGTACATCAGATTGGGAGGCATACGATACAGATTTGTCCCATCATTGGTAACATCAACTTTGGTCACTTGATTAGAGTGCACTTTGTAGGTTTTCCCACTGTAAGGTGAATTAGCAAAGATTTTATATTTATTAATTTGTAAGTATGTGATAATTTGAGATACTTTGAGATTACATAAACATCTGTTCTTCATTAAACTTTCACCTACTAGTTTTAATATCCATAATTCTTGCCTGAATCAATTATTATTAGGATTGTTGCCAAATGGTGATTTTCTAACTCCATCATTCCTTCTACATGTATTAGTTGGCATTCTACTGCAGAAAGAGCTTTCCCTCTTCTCCCACTTGTTTACTCCCACTTATTTATACAGTATGGGCTTGTGAATTCCTATTTTATTCAAATGGATTATATATCATGTGTGACTATCATTTTTAATTTTGATACTCATATTGTCCCAGACTTGATCAATGGGAGCTCCTTCAAACTGGCTCCTGGGTCCTTTTAACACATCCCCATCATGCTCTGAGCCCATCCTTACCCTCTTGGCAGTGCAAGAAGGTTCATCTGGCAACTTCACTGCCTCAGGGAATCAACCATTTCTCCAAGAAACCCTGGTTCACTTAGTGGATAAAATTATTTAGAAACCAAGATCTGGAGGCTGGGTGTGCTCATTGCTCCTGGGATGTCATTGTTTCTAGGCCCCCTCAGCAGACAGAGCAAGGAAACGTGTGTGTATAATAACACGCACACACACACAACACATGCACACATCTACATCTGTATATATCTAAACCCATAAATTCATACCAATTCCTGTTGTTCGAGTCCAACAACCCAGAGTTTATTCTTGCACTCTACTTTTCTACATATGTACTTTCCTTTTCCAGGAATGAGAAATCTGATCCTCATTATCCACAACATATTTCTGTATCTGCTCAGCTCCTCCATATGGCACTGATCTCCTGGCCACAAAGACTGTCTTAGCTGTGGTTCCACTGGGCCTGCCTGCTACACCTTCTGAGGGACCCTGCCCTGGCACTGCCCCATTCCACTGAACCTGACACCAACCTGCTGCTTGACCTTGGCCCCTTCCCTTCATTCTCTTGTCCCCCCTGGGCAATGGGAGTGTCAGGTAGGACTCTGTGCCTCTTCCGAGCAATGCGCAGAGCTCCATGCAGGGCTGAGCCTAAGGAAACGTTGGGGGACTGACAGATGTGGATCCATGCTTCTCAGACTGGGGCTCACATACCCTAGGGGCAGCCGCTGATTGTCGGAAAGGAGTGGACAGCTCCGTATTAGTTAGGGGTTTGGAACTGGGTCCTGTGGCCCATGTGGAGCATTGAGAAGTGTGAGCTGGAGTGAGCAGATCAAATCTGCAGTTTCTTCAGAGGCTCTGGCAGGCCAGTGAGTATATAAGGGCAAGGGATGAGCAGATGGGGGAAGGATAAGAGTGGAGACAAAGACCAGTTAGGAGGCTGTTGCAGGAGGCCAGGGATGGGGAGGAAGTAGGAACTAAGGCAGTGACAACAACAGAAGAGGAGGCAAACAACAGGGATGGCCAAGTTCAGGGAAATCCTTTCCTTTCTGCAGCACATAGAGACCAATCTGAATGGTGAGGCTCAGGCAGAGACTGGGAGATCGGGAGGAGGGGCTGTAGGGGGATGGGGAGACCACACAGAGGTGAAGGAAGGGTTTCTTTGATTGGAAGGTGACAGTGTGGCCTCAAGACGATGCCTTTGCACCAGGCAGAAGGTACAGAATGCAGAAGAGGCCCTCTCCAGGGGCTCACTCATCAAGGTCATGGGAAGGTGTAAGCTCGGCAAGGTGCAGGGAGTGTGGGGCCCAAGGCCAAGGAGAGAGTGTAATGCATCCTGAACAGAATCCCCTGTGGGAGCCCCTAGGGGGGAGCCTTTCTGGGTCTTCCTGGACCTGCAGAGTGACCCTTGTCCTTAAGCTCCAGGGAGCATCCAATCACCTGTGAGATCATCCAGCACCAAGATCCCTCCCTGCCTTCTCCCACCCGAGCAAGGCTCATCCGTGGGACCCCACTCAGCCCTGTGGATTCCGCAGTCTTTAAGTCCCCTCTCCTCCAGGCCAGCGACAGATTTGCTGGAGGATCTGAGGATTCGGTTTCAGAGGGGCAGTCCTTTCACACCACCTGGCACCAGGGATGCTCTCGGCACCTTAGCTGTCAGTGTTTCTGCTCTCCTGCCTCTTGCTTGGAAGAAAATGGCCTCTACATGCACCATGACACCACCCCAGGAAAGCTGCTGGCTGAGCCAGATGGGCTGACATCCTTCTGTAGGGTGGAGAATGCTAGTGGTGGCCTTTTGGAGTCCTGGTTTTTCTCTAGGGGGTGTCCTAGAGTGGCCTGGAATCAATAATTGATGAGCCTGTTCTGGCCTAACTCCTGCTTAGGCAGTGACAAGGAGATGAGACCAAGCCCAGAAGTGATGTAATAGTGTAGGTGGTCAACAACGAAGTCGGTCCTGTCCCAGCCTGGTACTCCCTCACACCTGGGGCTACTCTTCCCCCACATTCCTTGCCCTGTGTAAAGCCTGGAGCCCACCTCTACCCCCACCCTCCTGGGAAGGTCCAGCAGCCTCTTAGAGGTCACCTTCTGCAGGGTGCTCATGACAGCAGGGCTGTATGTAGCCTGGGTGGAGGGTGCAGCCCCTACTGCCCTATTATCTTCCTTGCCTGCAAGGAATTGTTTTCCAATTGCTCATCAGAAGCAGGCAAGCACATCCTGCAGCAAGCAGGTGACAGGCCTTCCCTGCCCAGCAAGGGTCCCAGTGCAACAGAGCTCCCAGGCCCTGTTGCAGTGCCGCTTCCAGTAAGCAACAAGCCGCCTTAGGTCCTGTTGGATTAGTCTGGCTTCTACACAAGCGTGTGCTTTATAGACTGTCAGCAGTCAGTGATCATTTGTTGCTGACTGTGAAAGCCTTATCATATCCCATTTAGCCGGCTCAGGGCAGTCAATTCACTGACTGGTGTGGAGCTCAGGGTGATGCCAGGCCTTAGGGGAGAAGCAGGGAAGGGCACAGCGGATGGGGCCAACACTCACTGCGCCTGTCCTCAGGCCAGTCGTTATTGGCGGCAATTCCATTCAACCCCCATTTCCTGGCCGGCCTCTGAGGGAGAGAGGCCCTGGGCCAGCAGGGCCAGCGCTGCAGGAATACACGCTGAAGCAGAGGCTCTGGCTGCTGACCTTGGTTTGCTCCAGGCTCTGAGGGCCAGATGGGGTGCGCATCCACCCAGGCCTTAAAGCCCGAGTGCCCACTGTGTCGCACGTGGCTGGTGGTCACACTCCCTCCTGTGCAGCAGAGGCCAGCCACAAGCTGTCCCTGTGCATCCTTCTCCCCGAGTGTGTGCCTACCTCACTCATACCCTCTCTCACTTGCACACCCAGACACACTCTCACACTCACACACGATCACATACATACCATCCTCATATGCCCACAGCCACTCTCACATACATGTGCCCCCATGAACCCACACACACATGCTCCATACATAACCACATACATGTGCCCCCCAGACCATACACATGTGCTCCCCATACTCACACACATGCCCCACTCCCCAGGGGCCCCCCATGCACCCCCCCACATGTGCCCCCACATCCACACACGTCCCCCACCCCCCATGTGTGCACCTCCATACTCACACACATGTGCCCCCACATAGATGTCCCCTCTCATGCACATGTGCCCTCACGGACATCCACTCTTACACACTCACAGAGGCCCACAGTCACATACTCTCAGAGAAGCCCTCACACTGTCACACTCACACATGCTCACAGACACCCACACTCACTCACATGCATACACAAACCTACATCCATTCGTGTCCTCACACACCAGTGGAGGTGGGGAGAGTGTCAAGGACTGAGCGCAACTCCAAACACTTAGGGCTGCAAAAGACCCTGCAGAGGCCACCTGCTTCAAGACCCCAGAAGCAGCGAGGGATAAGAAATAGGAATAATGAGGGTAGGTGGGCTGGCAAGATGCTGAGACAGGGGAAAGAAGTGGCTCCTCCCACACTGGGCCAAGACAAATAATGCCACTATGAGCATTCACATGCCATTCCTGTTTTGGTGGCCAATGCTTGAATCCCTGTTGTCAGTTCCTTGGGGTCTGTAGTTTGGACTGGAAGTGCTGGGTCTTATGGGAACCCCCTGTTTACGCTGCAGAAGCCCGCTGCCCTGCTCTCCCCAGCGGCAGCTCCAGTTTACACTCCCCTCCATGGGGACTGACGGGTCTGGTTGCTCCACATGCTCACCACCTCTTGTCATTTGGATGTTGACGTCTAAAGGATAGGTTCAGGAGGAGGAATCTGAATGAGAGCGGGAGGAGGAGCCCCAGGAGATAGGTGCTGTCCTGGAAGCCTGGGAGGCTGGGCTTCCCGACAGAGCAGGTAGTAGCGGGGTTTGAGGGAGTGTCTTGGTCAGGGTGGTTGGAGCCTGTGCTGAAGGCCCAGAGGCCCTCTGGCCTGGCAGTTTGCTGGGAGAGAGAATGTCCAGAGCCAGCCGCCAGGAAATGTGGCTGAAGCAGCACCAGGGGAGCCTGGGAAGAGAGGATTTGAGGAAAGGACAGGATGTCAAGAAAGCAGGGGCAGTGCAGGAACCATCCCCACATTGAAATGGCAGGTCTCTGTCTCCACGGGCAGAAAGGCCCTGTGCCCAGCTGAGAGGGAAATGGTGGGGACTCAATAAATGTGCTGGGATGAATGGAAAGAGACAGTGAAGCAAGTTCCTCACAGGTTCCCAGGAGTGCATTTGCATGGGATCCTGTGAGGTTCCGGGGGAGGCCAGCAGGACTCAGGGGAGGGGGTGGGAGCAGCTGCTGGAGCCACGGGCAGCCAGGGGGCCTCAGGAGATAGGAGGGTGGCAGGCCAAGTGGTTCAAGGGTCACTCTGGGCCACACCCTCCTGCCCCCTTTCCCATGGCCTGCTCCCTACCACCTGGTGTCCGGGTCTGCAGTGAGGGTGCGGTCTCACAGCAGCTCTGTGGCCTCGCTGAGCACCAAGTCCTTAGCCCAGCTGGCAGGGCCCATGCCTGACCTCACTCTGTGCTGCCATGGTGGGGGAGCCCAGGGTACTGGGGCCTCTGAATGTCCAGCCAATATCCCAGCCTGGATAGTTTTTATGGGACCCTTGGAGGGGTGGACATCCAGAAGTACAAGTAAGTGTGAGCGTACAATGTGCTGGGGTGGGGAGCAAGGCCGGGGAGGCGGGTGTGCCCCGTGGCGAGTTTCAGGACCATCCTGCTTTTCTTCCAGAAAGTACGTCCTGCTTTCCAAAGCCTTTCCCATCTATCCCTCAGCCCAAACTTGCACTGAGCCAGCCTCCTAATGCCTGTTATGGCTGGGATACTAGGGGCCCTTCCCCCTCATCCAGCTGCCTCCCGACATCCTGGGGGAGGCCCACTGGGATAGGCAACCTCCCGCCTCTTCGCCTCCCACCTCGCCCCTCCCACCCCACGCCCCCTCCTCTTCCCCTCCCAGCCGGCTCCTCACTCCCCTTCTGTTTCCTCCCCTCACCTCCCCCTTACACTCTCCCCACGAGCCCCTCTCCTTCTTCTTGATTCTCCTCCCCAACCTTCCCTGCTCCTCCATGTATTTCTTACCCCCTCCCCTCCCCCCCACCCTCTCCTCACTCTTCTTCCCCACCCCTCTCCTGCCTGAGTGGGCAGAGCACACGATGCTTCACCTGCCTTCGGCCTTCCTGCTGTCCTTCACTCTTTGCTGCCAGCCCAAGGAACACACCATCTCCTTCCCTTGCCAGGTGGAGGGGGAGGCTGGACCTGCATCTCCAGGCCTTCCTTAGTGGGAGGGCAGATGGGGCCAGGAGACTGGCAGGGAGGTAGGGGTGGGAAGGAGCCACCCGTCCGGGCCTCAGGAAGCCTGGTGTCAGCTCTGGGGTGGGAGAAGTGAGCAGGGATGGAACCTCCTGGTGGGCCCTGTCTACACCTCCCTGTCCACCACTCCCATGTTCCCTTCCTACACACATTTGATGGCCACCGGCGCCGCTCGGAGTGCCCCAGAAGGGAAGAATGGGTGACGGCAGAGCCGTGACGTGTAGATGCTCTCTAGGTACGTCTTGGCCTCTTCCCGCTGGCCTTCCCTGTATACTCGAGTGGCTCTTCAAGGGTAGCCCCTGAGCCGGCAGCAGCAGCTTCACCTGGGAGCTGATCAGAAATACAAATACTCTGGCCCCGCTGCAGACTCACTGACTCAGGAACTTTGGGCGGTGGGCCCAGGAATCTGGGTTCCAACAAGCTCTCCAGGCCGTTTGAGTGCACACAGAAGTCAGAACCACCCTGCCGGTCCATTTGTATTAGCGGGGCTGGTGTGGCAGGGTGACGGGAGCCATTCATCCCAAAAGGGTGAGCAATGCAGCCAAACGTGGCCAAGGTTGAACATGTATGTGTGTGTGCATGCATGCATGCACACACACACGCGTTTACTCTGTTTGCACAACAGTCCCTGAGCAGTCCGCCCCTCTGTTGTCAGCCTTGCTTTAGATAGATTTGAATACAGCAAAATTAAGGCTTTCCATGAAGACACTACAGATAGTTAGCAGACTGATGACAGATGGGAAGAAGATATTAGCTGTGTAAAGCTGACAAGGGATTGATGGATAAAATCGACAAGAAAATTCTGCAAAGCAACAAGAAAAAGACTGAGCAGGAAAATGAGCAAAGCATATGAATAGGCAATTCCCAGAAGGAGAAACCCAAAAGGCTATCAAGTAAGTATGTGAAGAGATGCTCAGATTCATTAGTAACTAGAGAAATGCAAATTAAAACAATGAGACAGGATACACACGTCAGTTTGGCAAAAACACCTACAGGATGCCAAGGATGGCCTAGGATAAGGAGAAAGGGGAGCCACTGTGTGCTAGTGGGGGGAGTCTAGCTAGACAGATGCAGCTGCTTCGGCCAGCCAGCTGGCAGCATGTGGCCACACCAAGCATGGCTCCCCACACAGACCCAGCAACCCCTTTTCCGGGTGTGCCCTGGAGAAATTCTCCTGTGGGCCCACAAGGGCGCTATTAGTTTCCTGTGGCTGTTGTAACAGATTAGCAAGAACGTGGTGGCTTAAAACAACAGAAATGTATTCTCTTAGTTCTGGAGGCCAGAAATCCAAAATCAGTATGGCCCAGCTGAAATCAAGCTGGCAGCAGGGCACACTCCCCCGACAGGCTGTACGGCAGGAGCCTTGCCTGCTGCCGCCGACTACTGGGCTCTCTGGGCGCTCACTCCAGCCTTCAAGACGGGCACCTCCACACCTCTCTCTCATCCGTTTTCACATGGCCTCCTCCTCTGTGGGTAAGTAGTCTCCCTTGTCCCCCTTTTATGAGAATACATGTGTAGTAATGGTTGGGTGTGTTCCCAAAATTCATGGTCCCCCCAGTACCTCAGGAAATGCCCTTATTTGGAAACAGGGTCATTACAGAAGTAATTAGTTAAGATGAAGTCACCCTGGAGTGGGGAGGCTACTGAATCCAGTGATTGCTGTTTGAACAAAATGAGGAGAGGCTACCGGGAGACATAGGGAAAGCCATGTGAAAACGGAGACAGAGACTGCAGTGATGTGGCCACAAGCCAAGCGATGCGTGGGGACCCCAGAAGCTGCAAAAAGCAAGGAAGGACCCCCTCTTGGAGCCTCTGCAGGACATGTGCCCTGTGGACAGCTGGATTTTGGACTTCTGGCCTCCAGAACCACAAAAGAGTAAATTTTTCATTCTTAAGCCACAGAGTTGGTGGTACTTTGTTAGGGCAGCCCCAGGAAACTAATACAACATGCGATGGCACCACAGGCCCACCCTGATAATCCAGGATAATCTCCGTACTGCAAGATCCTTAACTTTAGCACATCTGCAAGGCCCCTTTGCCATGCGGAGCACCATGTGCAGCTTCCAGGGATCAGAACCTGGCGTCTTTGTGGGCCATCATTCAGCCTGCTACAGGGGCCCACACAAGGACTTCATCATGCATGACTGCTAACAGGGGGATGGAGGCAACCCAGGTGTCCAGCACTGGGGAGGAGTGGTTATAAGCAACCAACTCACGAACACTCCCAGCGTAAACAGGTGACATGCATAGGGCTGAGCAGAAAGGCACCCAGGAGGACACCGAACAAGGTGTCCAGAACAATACAACTTACACACACACACACCACCCTACACGTGCCAGAGCACACGCTCAAGTGTTTGCTGTTGAGGGGAGGGGAACTGAAGTGGACAGCAGGGATTACAAGGACTGGATGGATAGATGTATTGATCCAGCCAGAGAGGGACCTCACAACCCAGGGATAGTGACGCCACGAATCGAGGAGCATCTTCACCTGCAGGCCCAAATAAACGACAGGAAAGAGAAGGCCCCAGATGGGTGCTTTCCAATGAAGGCTGCCCTGCTCCTGAAGCCCCTGACCACATTTCGCATAGACACACTGTCTCCTTAGCTGAAGTGGTAGCGGGTGGCAGCCAGTGAGCTCCAGCCTTCCCTTCCTGTTTGGGAAGGGAGGAACCATGTGGCCTCCAGAGTGGAGGGAGGACGCCCTCCCTCGCACCGCCAAGAAACAAAGAAAGCCACACAAATGCCATTTGCTGGGGCCTGACAGTTGTTTTCCATCTGCTGCGCTAAGGGCTCCCTCCCAGCAGCCTTGAGAGGGCAGCTGACATTGGCGGCTCACCCATGGGTCTTGGCTGAGACCTCCCATGGTTTTGTTCGTTCTCGGAACACACTCTGCGGCCCTTTTCCAGATACAATACTTCCCCCAATGCCATTTGATCAAGTCCCAGGAGCACAAAATAGAATGAGGCTAGCCGCCCTGGAAACAGTCATATAAATAATCATGAATTCTGAATCAGCTTGGTAAATGATCAGCCATTTTAACCCCTGGGGAGGAGGACTGTCTTACTTGTTCCTTTCCCTTTGGGTTCTCCTTGGTTCCCTGTAACATTGCCTCTGAAAGTGCCATCTTTTCGGGCTGTGCCTGGGAAGTAAAGAGAACCCCACTTCTACTGTTTTGTTTGATAGTACCAAGCCCAGGGGGAAAGAAAGAGCAACACTTTATTGTAACCTTTTCTTTATCCCCAACAAAGGGGATAAAGCACCTCCCAGAACTGAAAATGCATACCTTTTAGCAGAACTGACCGTCAACATTTCCTAATGTGGCAACAACAAGAAAACTCTGATTGTGGCATTCAGCCGCGCCCTCTTGTCTGAGCGCTTTGATCCACTTAAAGATTCATAGTTTCAGGCTCACGAACAGTTGCTTAATTTTGTTGTTCATTCCTACCCCCCACCTCCCTCCTGCTGTTACAGACACACTTGGGAGACAACATTTCCAAACCAGGTGAGGCAACAGGCAGTGTGTTTTCATCGCTGAAGATGCTTTAACAGTCTGCTCGAGGTCTGTGCTCTTCATGAACAAATACTCCATTCAAGCCTTGCCACATCTGACACAGTTGGCAGTTTTTGTTCATAACAGAAGCTGGTGCTAAAACTAAAATTCACCTAGAGACTCCAATGTATTCTTAGTCATTTGCTTAGGAGACAAGGATTTAGTCCAACCGGGAGAGGGAAGATGAGACAGCAGGCAGAGCTGGCTTGCCTCGGATTCTCCTTTCAAACTGTCCTTGCTTGCTCACCAGGAGAGGCCCTCAGCCAATTACTCATCCCTCTAGGGCCTCAACTTACCCACCTGTACAATCAAGTAATTGGAGCTAGGTATGCATTTTCAGTCTGTTGGTAGAAGCTTCTGGGAGGTGCTTCAGGAGCCACCATGGACATAGGAGGAGACCTAGAAGGTGGGACTCCTGCCCCACTTCTTCAAACATTGCCCCTCTACTGGGTGACTTAAAACCAAGTTCTCATTCCCATTAGAGTTTCACAGAAATAAAATCAGCACAAGGCAGGTGGGGCTGTCGAATCTACACTCTTTCATGATGAAGGAATAAAGTTTGGGCTTCCAAAACAACATGACAGCAAGACTGCATGTCACCAGGATATGACCCCCCTGCCCCACAGCAGGTATCCCCACCAGGATATGTTCTTGCAAGAACAGATCCTTGCCGGGATTGACTATATTCTGTCCTGCTCAGTCTTACCCTGTGAGGCTGCGGTACTGAGTGTCTGGAGGGGAAGTTCGGTATTCATCTGGCTACCAGTTGATCAAGAGGCTTGGAAAAAACAAGATGCCATCAGGAGGGCCGCTGCACATGCTCAGGAGCATCAGAGCGGCACCTCCACTAGGGAGCGGATTTGCTGGAGCAGGGGCCAGGTTGGGTGGTGGGAGCTCACGGGCACTTCTCTTGGTGTTAAATGAACAATCATATTCTCCACATGCATGTCCTTTCCCAGAGAATAACCTGCCTACCTTTCCTTTGCTGCAGTGTAAACATGACCACTTCCATTTCCAAAGCATCAGGAGCTTTCTGGCCCCCACTCTGGTGGGAGAGAAAGGCAGTGTGGGGCAGGGGACACAGCTCAGGGTGGTGAGACAGGGGCCCTGGGTTCCAGACCGAGCTCTGCCACCAACACCCATGTGACCTTCAGTCAGCTTCTGGCCCTGTCTGGGACTCAGTTCCCCTGAAGGAAAGCTTCATACTAGATGCTAATGGCCCTTTCACCCGTAAAGTTCTGTGATTAATAGAGTGCCAACACTCTGGAATGCTAAGAGGTAATTTGAAAACCCATTATGAATATGTAAACTAGCTAGCAACATATGCTGAGCTCATCACATAGTAAAGGGCAGGATCATGGGGCAGGATCTAGAAGCGAGAGGGCCACCCGTAATTTGACACCCTCTTCTCTCTAGATCCCCCCAATCAAGTGTTCCAGGAGCTGGATTTCTGTGTGATCCCTGGTTTTTCATCATCATCATCATCATCATTCAGCCCTTAAGATTAAAGGCAGGAAGCTAGCAGGAGGCATTTCCCAGACAGAGGTCACGCCAGGGCAGCAACAAGGCCACTGCAGAGCTTTCTCTCTCCTCACCCTTGTTGTTGGTTTTTTCATAGCTTTTAGGTAGCTGCATTTATTACCACAACAATGCTGGCCTTCATCTCTCAACACCGTGAAGCCAATTCGATTCCCTTCAATTATACTCTGAGATACTAGTAGGGGCCAGACCCTTGGCCAGGCAGTGGGTGGTGCAGAGCTGCGGCGGTGCTGGCCCCAGGGCCACTCTAGGTCGGGTGGAGGAGCCAGGCGGGTGTGTCTGAACCTGAGATGTCAAGGGGAGGGGCTGGCTTTCTTGCGGGCTTGCTTCTGCTGGAGCAGGGAAGAGAGCCGGCTGTGGACTGCAGTTTGTAGTTGAGGGGGACAGCCGGTTCTGCTTCTGCTGGAGCTTGTGAGCAATAAACAGATTTTAAACTTTTTTTCTCCCTTTGACTGATTTTGGTTTTTAGAGGTATTTTGCCCCAGGATTTCCTTTCCACGGACTTACATCTGGTGCAATGGGTAGGATTCCTCTGAACGCAAAATCTGTCATAATGGGTGCGACCTTTGAGAGGGCCACCCCTAGAAATGATGGGGAGAAGTGGCGCTCATGCCGAGGGACATGTGTTTACACTCATGTGGTTGTGGAGGTACCACCACTGCTGCTGGCCGCACCAGCCCTGGCCCATGGCCCAAGCCTCAGGCTACTGCTTCTGCCACAGATGCTGTTCCTGCTGCCAGCTGGAGCCTGGTCACAACTATGGAAAGGAGCAGAGGTCCGGGTCACCTGGATAAAATGGACGTGGCCCTGGACATTTCGACACATGGACCAGCGATGGCTGGCTCTTCTGGCACCTTGGGGAAATGGCCTGGAAGCTGGCCTCCGGTGTATTCTTGGAATCACAGCAAAGTGGCCCCCCACAATCACAGTTATTTGCTTCTACAGTCCTTATGTCCTGGATGCACCCCCTGTCTGCAGCTGCCACATGATGGCTGGAATGGACGAGCTTTGGACTTAATCTGCATGGGACTTTGAACCTAGAATTATCATGATTGGTTGCTGTTGTCAAGAAAAAAATGCTCAAAGAGAGGCTTGACTTTGTCTAATGTTTGGTAAAAGTTTTGTGAGCAATCTAGCATGGTTGTTAGGAATGAATAAACAAGTGTAGAAACATATTTTGTGCTTAGTGAGGGATTGTGCTGTAAAGTACATCTACTTAATCTGCATAGGCTGAATCCTCTGGCTTGAGGATTATCAAGATTTTATTGCTGTTGCTATAGTACGTTATTAGATTCGTTGGAAGAGGGGGAAGGAGTAAATTATAAGGCAAGATTTCTTGAGGGGTGGCCTGTAGCCATTCAGGCGAGCAGGTGAGAGATGATGGCGGCTGGGTGGTGGGAGAGGGGAGAAGCGGCTGGTTTTGAGAGATGTTTAGGAGATTGAATCAATGGGATATGGGGACAGCACGTATGTGGGAGATGGAGAGTGAGGAACAGGGCAGGATGCTGGAACAGTGGAACCGCTCTCCAAGATGCACATGGGGGAGGAGTGGGGTGGGGAGCTTGTTCGGGACTACTTGGGGCAAGGTCCTGGAAGGTCACTCTCTGATGGCTTCAGCTATTGCCCTCAGGCCTTTTGACCTTTACTGCTCTTCTCTCTGTGGCAGGCAGGAGTCCTGGCTGGTCATTGACACAGTAAATGCTTTACATGGATGCCCCCTCTCCTTGTTTGTTTGCCAACTGACAACAACCAGGTGGTGAAGCCTTTAAAAAAGACTGGGAGCCAGGAGATGTTGATTCTAGTTGCAGTTCTACCCCTCATGGCCAGGAGCCCTTGGGAAAAACATTTGACTTTCTCTGGGCTTCAGTTTTTCCAAAATCTGCTCAAATGTCTCATGGGAACTTTGTAGGGCACAGGTTAGATAGTAGGTATGCAAGCACCTTACAAACTGTTAAGAAATAAAATGCAAAGTAGCATTATTATTCTCATTTAATTATCATCATGTTCTATAGTCTGATTTGGGCCATTTGTAATTTATGTTTACAGTCCCTTATTCTTACCATTTTATCTGATTGTCCTTTTCTCTGATAACCAGTAAATCTTGCAGGCCAGGTACAACATATCCAAAAGTAAGTGGAAAGTTGAGATGATAATCTAGATAAATCATGTAAACAGACAAACAAAAACACTCAATTTAGGCTGATCTGAGAGTCATATATTTAAAAAGCTGTTACGAATCATTAGAAATGATCACCAAAGGAGATCTATTTACAAATACAAATGCCTTTTCCACTTTGCTGCAAGATCATAGAATCAGAGCATCTTCATCCATTCATTCGGTAAGTATTCACTGGGCATATGCAGTGTGCTCTCTTCCAGGCATCTGGGGAGCAGGGTTGGGGATTGCTGCTTGGAGGTGTTTGTGTTCTCCTCCAGTGGACATTACTGTGAAATAGGGCTCTGGAGGTCATCTGGTCTCTGCTGCAGCTCCCTGACTGGACAGAAAGGGAAACAGGACTGCTGAAGCTCAGGGATTGTCCAGGGGTTTTCCAGGGCCCCTTGAAGCTGAAGAAGAGCAGAGAGCAGAGCCCCTGCCTGTGCTTTTCTGCTGCTAGTTCCTCTGCTTTACCTCTGTCGGTTTGTATTTGGAAACGTAGAACTACTTGCCCAATACTTCATGAGGCGCTATCACACACTAATTCTGCAGTGGGCAAAACTCTCCCTCACAGAAAACATCGTGTGAGGCCTGGGGCTGGGCCCCATGGAGGTGTAGCCATTGCAAGATGAGTGGGGCTCAGTTACTGCTCAGAGGTGCCACAGGTCTATGTGGCAATTACAGTTTCCTGGGCTAAGTGCCCCCTCTCCAGGCTTCTGGCCTGGTTGCCCCCACTCAGGACAAGCTACACAGGACTAGGACCCCACCAGGTGTTTGTGGAATGAAAGTTTGTGGAGGTAGGGCTGGCGTGGGTGTGGGTGCATGCATTCAGAGGCACTGGTCCAGACTGTCTTAATCCTACAGCTCAGGTGTCACGGACAGCTCAGAGAGAGGTGATTGCCTAGGGAAGGTGCAAGTCCCAGCAGGGGCAACTTTTTTCCCAGCTGTGGGCAAATATGGCTCAGGCTTGTGTCACCGATGTTTGCATTGTCCTCCAAGTGCTCTTCTGCATTGTCTGAAGAATTAGAGTGAAATCAAAGGTCACCATTGGAACAGTGAACCCTTGTGAGTGCTTAATTTGTGTCAGGCCTTGCTCTAAGTGCTTTATATGATCCCCACAAAAACTTATGACCTGGGCACTATTACCACCACCCAGGGAGAAATTGAGGTACAGACAGGTGAGGTTCCTTGCCTGAGTCACACAGTTAGCAAGTGGCAGGGCGCAGATTCCAGCCCTGGCAGAGCGGCTCTGGCTCTTCCCCACACACCTTCTCAACCTAATTGCTTTGGGGCGCTATTTGGACTTTGGAGCTCCCTTTGCAAGCCGAAGTCCTAGTGAGCGCCACAAATCAACCGGGAAATTAAGGACTGGAGTACTCAGCTTCCCTCCAGTTCCCCGGCGCGGCCCTGTGGCACCAGGCAGCCGGAAGGGAGGGCCCTGGTCTCCTCTAGGAGTGCGGTGGGTGTAGAGGGACGCCCGTCCTCGGTTGAATTGAGTCCTTTGTGGAGTTCGCCCTCGTCCTCTAGTTTTCTCATCAGCCCTCCCCCCAGTGCGGCGCGGGCTGTTGCCTCCTCCCGCCCCCCGGAGGGCGTGACCCCCACACCTAGCAGCCAATAAGGCGGCTCTCCGCTTCTCAGGCCTTCGGGCCTCAGCTAGTATTTCTGACGGTCTCCCGGGTCCAAACCCTGTGCTACTTGCAGGCAGACATTCAACAAGCTATCACCCAATAAAACAGTGGCCAAATGGCGGCTGTGAGCAGTGCCACAAAGAAGATCAGAGGGAGAAAGAAAAGTGGCTGGGGGATATCTCTGGGAGCCTCCCTGGGGGTGATGGGGCTGAAGTCTTGAGGGTGGGTAGGACTTGCCTAGGTACCCGAAGGGAAGGGCAGCGGGAAGGGCAGGTACACATGCACTCCACTCCTCGGCGTGGGGGTGTGGGGACGTGGTGGTCCAGGTACGAAATCGGTATTAGGAGTGAAGGGGAGGCCGGGGAGAAGAGGCTGCAGAAGCAGGCAAGGCTTGCTCCCTGGTCTGGAGAAGCCAGGAGGGTCCTCCTCCCTGCGGAGGTGGGGGGAGGCCCCTGGAAGGCTGTCTTGAGGGTTAGATTTACACTTTGAAGAAAGGTCACACTTACTGTTGAATGGGAGGTGGGTGGGGCACAAATCCAGCTAGTTTACCCCATCCTCACTGCCGAGATTCCAAATCCTGGCCCACATCAGCTTTCTGCCTCTCCCTCTCTGCACCCCCCCAACACACACAGCAAGAGCAACCCTCAGATAGATTGAGCTTTGATTGGATTACTATCTGCTCAAAATCCAGCAATGACTCTCCATTGCCTAGGGCCTGTGAGAACCTGCAGATGACAACATCTGCCAGGACACCTATCCCCAGAGGGCTCTTACTGCACCCTCCCCCAGCACTCTAGCCTTCCTGTCGTCCCACCAGCTCATCACCCACTTTCACACCTCTGGTCTCAGGGTCTGCTTCCCCACAGCCTGCGGTAATTTGCTCCTTTTCTGCTGGTGGAAACCTCACTACCCCTCCATGCCCAACTCAAAGTGACCCCCTTTACTCAGAAAGCCTTTCCAGACTCTTCTCCACCCACAATCAGAACTAAAGCCTTTCTCTTGACCTTCGCTGGCTCTACTTTGCTTGTCCCTCTGTCTGGCATTTATTTCATCCTAGACTCTGTTTATGGCTGCTGGTGTGGCTGCTCTCTCTAGATTGCAAGTTGCTTGAGGGTGAGGACCCTGCCTTGAGAAAGGAAGGATGTCCTCCTGCCCTGGGGATTACCTGGAGTGTGGTAAAGGTGCAGTCAAGGTCAAAGGAAAACTCATTCATTCGTTAACAAATCTGAATGGAGTGGCCACTGTGCCACGCACTGGGGAGAGAGCTGAGAACAGAACAGGCAGAGGTTACTGCCCTCAGGGGGCCACTGCCTAGTAGACAGGCCATCATACAGCAAGATAAATGTTTTAAAGGTATATAGTACTTTAGGTCTTGCAGAGAAATGAAGCAGGGGACAGAGGGGAGAAAATGCAGGGGGTAGAAGGGAGGCAATGCTGGGTTGCGGGTTTCATTTTCAATAAGGTCGTCAGGGAAGGTGATGTTGGAGCAAAGACTTGAAAGGCCAGGGTGAGAGCCTTGCAGATTTATGGGGGAAGAGTGTTCCAGGTAGAGGAAAGGGCAAATGCCAAGGGCCTGGGGTGGCTATTGGTGAGTGAGGTGGGGACAGGGTGAGGAGAGAAGTGAGAGATGGACTCAGAGGTGTGTGTTGTGGGGGCTGGCCTTTGTGAGCCTCTGACGGATACTGGAGAGACTGAAGAGACGGTAAAGTTCTGAGTGTTCTGAGCAGAGGAGGAACAGGGTCTGACTTAGCAGGATCCCTGTGGCTGCTGTGCTGAGCACAGACTGACGCTGAGGGAGTGGGGATGACAAGTGTGGTCAGTGTTAAGTGCTGTCCTTGTCAGCGTCTGTTTCTTTCATCCTCCAGTGGCCCCTAGTACTGGTTCATGAAGAGTGCCACCTTTCAGGCTTGTTTTGTTTTGGGGTGGGGTTGGGGGCGGCTGAAGACAGGAGCCTCGTTCATTCCCTTTGTGAAGCCCCACCAGCAATACTAAGAACATGGATGCCCCAAGGGACCCCAGGGAAGAACCAGCTCCGGCTTCCCCTTTTCATTTTGGGAAACTGAGGCCCATAAACAGGGTGTCAGGAGCATTTAAAAAATAGCAACTCCAATGCCATTTGAAAGAGAGGCAGTCTTCAGCTCTCCCTCTCCCCACCGCAGGAATCTTTTTGGTTTAAGTGAAGAGAAACAGCTTGTACCATTTCCCGAAGAGGGGTATGCTGGCCCATTAGCTGCTGGGCAAGTCAGAGCTGGGCCTTTGCATTTCACGGGGCAGGTGCAGAGGCCTGCGTGGGTAGCTGGTGGCCACTTGGGGTGTGGGGGTGTGGGGGTGGGACAAGGAGAGCCTGCCGCGTTCTGGTTGCCAGGTGTTGGACAGGTAGTTTAGACCAGGCAACCCAGCAGCACAGGAAAGGGTGGGGCCTTTCTGGGAATGGGCTGGGGACCAGTGGAGTGTCCCCTCCCTTCGCTGCCCTCTGCCCTGGCCCCTGGGTGCCTGGACGGCAGGGACTCTGCCTTCATTGCCATCTCCCCCCAGGACCAGGCATGCCCGGCCGTGCCTGGCCCCCACGGCCTGGCATTGATTAGGCTGGCCCCAGGCTGCGCTGTGGGGGTAAAATGTAGGCATCCTTCGGGAGCTGACCCACTTCCCACTCTCAGTGCTAGTAAAAGGAGCGGCGGGCAGGCCGCTTGGCGCCGGGGATGTAGCCGGACTGGGACCTGCAAACGCGTTGCTTCCGCTCTCGCTTCTCCACCAGCCCAGGAGCAGGGGGAAGCCGGCAGCGCCTAAGCGGCCTGCGGGAAGGCGAGCGCGGGCCGCACCAGCCTGGACAGGCATGCGCCGCACTCCCCGAGGTCCCCGCGGCCTTACCTGTGCCTGGCGCCATCCGCCCCGTTCCCCACGCGCCTCTCTGTCTGGCGGCCGCCGCAAGCCTGGAACCCCTTCTCGAGGGCTCTGGCTGCTCCTGCCAGCTTGCCGTTGGCCGTAGCACCCACGGTGGAGCCAAGCTATTAAGAGTAGGACAAGCGTGGCGCTAAGGACCAAGAGACAAGGCTTCCAGACCTGGCTCAGCCACTGACTCCTGTGGGAAAAAAGTCCCGTGAAATGCAATTCCCGCCTAAGAGCAGAGCGGGGAGAGATAGGGGGCTCCAGGCCTTGAACCAGGTCAGGTGGTGGTGAGCAGGGCGGGCAAGGGCCTGGGGAAGGCCTAGAAGTCTGCAGTTAAAGACTCCCTACCTGTGATGTGAATTACAAAGGCTCTTAGATCCCTACTAAAAGCGTATGCTTCCTTGCAGGACCCTCACCAGTATCCTTAACAGGTTTTAAATTCAACAACTGGCCCCACTCCTGCCCCATATCCCTGCATTTCCACAGATTTTCATAAGGAGGCTGGTCTGCTTGGGACTCACGGATGTTACCTTTAAGCCCTAGGTGCCCAAATGAAGACCTGGGGTAGGGTGGTGGAGTGGGGGATGGGGAATGTTTCATCTTTGATAACTGATGGGGTCTCCCCTTAATCTTTTTGGGGTCTTGAACTGACAGGAACCAAAAACCTCCTTAGGGAGCATTTGCCACACTTTCTCCTATTTCCCGTTTGCTTTCACTGTTTTCCTAACCTCTCTAGGCAGTCAAGCAGGATTCTGGTTTGAGGTTCCCCTGTGTGGATGGGTTTGGCCTGGTGCTAGGCCACAGGGGCGGTTGGTGTGGCTGAATGCTTCTCAGAAGGGCCAGGGAAAAGGCCCAGAGTGCCCTCCATCACCTGGAACAGCTGGAGCTATCCCCAGCTGGGCACTGGGCTTTGCTGTAGACAGAGAGGCAGTCAGCATTGGGCCCACTGAGTCCAGGACATGCCTGGGCACCCCTGACTTTCTGTTATTTTTTTCATCTTTCAGACTGTTCTTTGGGCCTCCTCTGGTTAGCCTTTTACTGGTGACAACCAGAACACTTTCACACACAAGCAGACTGGACAGTGCCTGGAGTGGATAAGATGGGTCAAATCACTTTTGACAGATGCCCCTGAGGCTGGGAGAGTTTAGGTGACACGGCAGAAGGCACACCAGGAAGTCAGTGACAGAGCCCAGATCCACTGCCTTGCCGTTGCCTTCCAGCGCCAACCCCACTTCACCTCATCCCCCTTCTGTGATTAGCAGGTATTTAATACATGAACATGGAGTTGAATTATGAGTTTCTGCTGAGGTAGGAGCCTGCTGGGCCACAGCCTGTGCTCAGGCATGGTGCCACAGACAGGCCGTGCTGAGGGGAAAACCGTGCTGTGAGGACTCCCAACGGAGGCTTGTGGGGAAGGGACAGAGGAATCCAGGAGGTTGGACCTGAGAAGACATGGAGACTTGGGGTGATACGTGTTTGTTGGGGGCAGGAGGAGGGAACCATGACAACCACCTTCAGCTCTCTGAGGTGCTCAGTGATGTCATAGTCACTGTCCGTGAAGTTCTGATGAGAGCGACCATAGGTTTAAGCTTCAGGCCAAGTACTTCTGTTTGATAGAAGGAGGCACTTCTGCAGGAGCAGAGATGAAAATATTTCCTTTGAAGAGTAAGAACAAATCTTTCATCCTTTGAACTTTGTGCATGGAAATAGGAGCCCTTTGGGCAGGGCTGTGGCAGTGGGGGTGGGGAAGAAGGGGTCTTAAGGGCGGTGTCTGGACCCCACTTGCTGTAAGGTCTCTTCTGGCTGGGAGGTGCTCTTATTTCTCGTTTGGCCTTCAAGCTGCCATCTCTGGGAATGCCCCAGGTGTGCCTGGGTGTGTGTGTGCACATGTGCTATTGTGAGTTGCCTGTGCTTTTGTAAATGTGATCCTCACCATCCACTCGGGGGCCCACCAGGTAGTACCAGGCTGACCACTCTGGTCCCTGCCCCCACCCCTGCCTGGCAACTGTGAAGTGCAGCTTCCCAGTGTGGTCAGGATGCCAGGCAGTGGCTGGACCACAAGGAGATCCCTGTTCTGCCTGAGACCCCAACTCACATGTCTAGTGTTGGGATGCCAGGGCACTCTGGTGGAGGGAAGGTACTGGTTAGATCACATGCAGAGACCCTGGTCCCCTCTGGGAAGGGCAGAGACAGGGGAGGAGGGGAGGAGGGAACAGCCTGGCCGTACTGCACCCCGAGAACCTGGTTGATGAAGAAGGTGAAGCTGTCTGTTTGGTGAAGAGGCCTGGCCTGCCATGAAATCTCTGAAAGGTAAGGGATTGGGCTCTATGTAGGATGGTGACCTCAAGGCTCAGAGGCTGCTGGAGATGGAAGGGACAGCACAGAAGGGAGGTGGTATGCTCCCTATGAGTGGAGGTATGTAAGCAGAAGGTAAGCTACCACTCCACTATCTTCAACTGGGCAGAGAATTAGAAGAGGTGGCCCTAAGATGTCAGATTGCCTGAGAGTCTGCAAACTGGGGACTTCAGAGAATGACTTGGTATGTGTTGGCCCTGTCAAAAGCAGAACTATTTGCCTTTTGGTCTCAACTGGATTCCTAATGATGGAAACCTAGCAGTGCCAGCTGCAGGAACCTGGGCTTGGCTAGGAGGCTCAGAGGAGTTGGCAAGTGTGGGGGTGGAAGGCAGGTGCTTTGTGAGGTCAGCTTACTTGTACACTTTGAAACAGCATCTGGAGAACTCATCTTCTGGTGAGTCTCATTTCTAAATAATGGGAATTATAACTAGCTGGCTATCTTGGCCTTTCAAAGTGCTTTGGAAAGGGAAATGCCTATAGAAAAACTCATGCTGCCTCTTCCATTACTTTCTCCAAATTTCAACCCTTACAATATACTCCTTTTTTCTCACTCTTCCTTTTCTCCCCATTCTGTCCAGGAAGCTTGTGTGGGACATTTCTTCCTTATGTGTGACTATCCTGCCCATTGCAGGACATTTAGCATCCCTGGCCATGCCCCCGTTTTATTAATTCCAGCAACGACTCCCAGTTATGGGGCATTTCCAAGCAGTGTCACTTAAATGTGATACTGTCCCCCACCACACACTTTGAAAACCACTGTCTGAATTCTCCCCAAAAGTGACTTGCTCAAGGCCATACCACAAGCCAGTGGCAATCCGAGGCCAAGTCAAATCTTATTCATTCATTCCAACAACTTTTATTCTTCACCAGGGTATCAGGAGAGCAGAGGGAATGCGGGCCTGAATTAAGGCAGTGAAGAGGGGCCTCCCTGCCCACAAAACTAGAATTTCTCACAATTACTTTGCTTTTGCCGAACTCCGTTCTCCTCCTCTAGCCCAGTTAGCTTGTCCTTTTCGCAACTACAGGCACAGACTTTCTGGCAATTAGTGGAAAGAGCCTAGCCGAGCACGATCCGCACTAGCGCAGTAGGACTCCTTTTGGGAGGGACAGCGAGGTGCAAATACCTAAACCCCGCTGTCTTGGCAAACAAGCAGCTGCCATCCACCGGCATCGAGGAGTGAGATGCGGCCAGGCTCCTGCCGCGGAGTCGCGGCGGAACTGGGTAGAGGTGGAGGATCGTCGACTCTCGCCGATCGGTCCCCGGAGGTTTTCTGGAGCTCGCTGGCCAGGGACCGGGGCCGGAGCCCCCCAGGCCGCGGAGGGGCGGGAGCAGAGGGCAGCGCAGTCGGGCTCTACCTCGCCTGCCCACGCCAGAGGCCGAGGCCGCCGGGAATGGCGGGGCCACCTCTCCAAAGTCCTTGGAGATCCCAGCCTCAGTTTGAGGAGGGGGCTGAGAGGGATGGGAAAGCGAGAATATTAGCCCTCTTTTTTGCCTCCGCAGCAAGCGCGGGCGTGTTGTTCTATTTGAATGAATGATCTTAGTGGCCGCGCCCAATGGGCGCCCGCGCCTGTTTAATATGCATGAGGTCCACAGCCAATGACGGGGCGAGGAGGCTCTTTTAAACGGCGGAGCCCGCTGGCCAATCAGGCGGCTCTCGTGGAGGCAGCTAGCGCGAGGTTGGGGAGCGCTGAGCTGCGCGTCGTGTTCTGTGCTGTCCAGACTAGCGAACAATACAGGTACGTTCCGCGGCGCCCGCCGCCGCCGCCGCCGCCGCCGCCGCATCCGCCTCCGCCTCCGCAGCGCCCGCACAACTTTCCGGCCCGCGCCGCCGCGAGCTCGCTCGCCCCGCCGCCGCCGCCGCCGCCGCCGCCCCCCTGCCTCTCCTCCCCCGCGCCCTGCCCTCCCCCTCCCTTCCCTCTTGCTAGGTGGCCGGGAAGGAGGAAGCAATTCAGGTGTTTCAACTTTTCACTGCTTCAGCCTGGGTTCCCGCTGTCGGGGCTGGGTTCCCTCCGGGAGTCACGGGCGGTCGCCGCCCCCGGGCCAGCGGGCGAGAGGCCAAGGCCCTCCGAGGCCAGATGTTGGGCAGCTGCGGGGGCGGCGGCGCGAGTCCGGGGGCGGCTGCGGGCTCGGGCGGCGAGCGTCCCGGCGCCAGGCGGCGGCACTGGGAAGGGGGCCCGGTGCTGCCAGGCCCGGGACGGACTCCGCGGGGAGCGGGCGGCCCGCTACGGCCAGGGGTTGCGGCGCGGGCAAAACTTCGCTCCCGGGTTCGGCCGGGCACCGCGCGGGCCCGCGGGCTGCCCTGCTGCCTCTGCATTAACATGGCCGTCGCGGGAGCGCCCGGCGCCGGGGGTGGGGACGCGGGCCGGCCGCCCCTTGCTCTAAGCCCGCCCGCCGGGCCCCAACCCCGCCGCTATCATGGCTGGCGCGGTGCTGGGCTCCGGCGAAGGGAGGACGGGCGGGCGGCGGGGGCCGCCCGGCGCGCTGACTCTGGCCTCAGCTCCCGCGGCCCCGGGCTGGCGGCGGGGAGGGCCGGGGGCGCCGCCGCGGGCTCCGGCGCGGCCGAGCGTCATGGCTGCACGGGCGTCTTTGTTATCCCAGAGAGTGTGCCCGGCGCCGACGGGGGGTGGGGGGGCGTCCGGCTCGCCGCCCCCGTCGCCCCCGCAGCTCCGCGCCCCAGGCGGCCCGGGCGGGGCGGGGCAGGGCGGGGTGGGGGCTAGCGAGCGGGCGCGGCGGCGGGGCCCGGACCGCTTTGTTCGCCGCCGCCGCCTGCGCCGGCCGCGCGCCGATCAGCCATTTTAGCGAGCGGGGCTCGGAGACACGGCGGGCTCCGCCGCCGCTGCCCGCTCGGCTCCGCGACCCCGGCGCGCCGCTGTTGCTGCCGCCCCCGGCTCCGCGCGTCCCCCGGGGGTGACAGCGGTGGATTTCAGGGGCACTTTCTTTCATCAGGAAGCTTTTGACAAAATGGAAGGTGAATTATGGGTGTCCGGGTGACCCAGCACGGGGCCGAGCCCGGCTGCCCGTTGCCAGCCGGGGGCTCCCCGGCGCCCCGTCCCGCCCCACCGTCGCAGCCACTGCGGGGCCCTACTGCAGCCCTTCGGTTGGTCCCTGCAAAGGGGCGCGCTTTAGTTTTACATGATGACCTTGGGTGTGGGAAAAGGAAAAGATGGCGGGAAGCTGGGGGGTGGGACAGGGATGATGACACGCCGCAGCTGCATTTTTATTTGGAAACTTTGGAGAAAGTATTCCTGGCTGGACATGCGTTCCACTTTTCAGATGAGCAAGACTAGCCCTTTTGGTATCCCCTCCCCCTTTAGATAATGACGAAGTGACAGATTTGAACTTATAGTATAAGAGATACCTGCGCCCGTGCTAGCTCACCTTTCTTGTAAAAGCCGTTTTTATTTTTATAAGCCAGGACGCATCGACAATAGTGACATTTCAAATATTTCCTATTTATAGTTGTTCTTTGATCTGGTGTTTTGCAGTGGTGATAGGATTTCTGTCTCAACACAGGAGTTACACAGACGACAGCTAGCCTTAAATCTTCGGTTTCAAGCTTCTATCAACAACCTGCACCCCTACAAATGTGTGCTCCCGGTGCCCTTCCCACTTTGTGGTTGTAGTTCCTAAAACATAGTAGCTCCGAATCGGAATGTAGTGCCGAGCCACCCTACTTGGGTAGGTTCCGTTTGGAGAACTTGATCGCTCTCAGAGAAGTAACTCGCAAACCAGCGCGCTTCATGCTGGTGAAAAGTTAAATGACAAGCGACAGTGAAGCTGATTTCCACCCCCACTCTGCTCTTCAGCTGCCAGGGGCATCAGGCTTTGCAGGGAGGGATGCTTCCTAACAGGCAACCTTAATTTTGGTTTTGCTCTGCCTTTGATGTAATATTTGTGGGTGGCTTCTGTAAATTGTATTTGTTTTTCTTTGTCTCTCTCCCTTGCATCCATCACAGTCAGGATGGCTAAAGGTGATCCCAAGAAACCAAAGGGCAAGATGTCTGCTTATGCCTTCTTTGTGCAGACGTGCAGAGAGGAACATAAGAAGAAAAACCCAGAGGTCCCTGTTAATTTTGCAGAGTTTTCCAAGAAGTGCTCTGAGAGGTGGAAGGTATTTTTTTGTTTTGTATCCCTCAAGCTAGTCTTAGTTGGATTTCACACCTTGGAGTTACTTACCTTCGTTGTAGCCCCGGGTGACTGTTTTCTTCCTCTTTACTTAGATGCATCTGGCCTGTTTTTGGAATCTGGTGTGCATGCTTTTATTTCTTAAGATTCTACAACGGTTTAAGGCTGTTGAAACCCTTTTGCAAGTGGTTATAGCAGCTGCCACTTTAATTACAGGTCAGCTGAACAGGTATGTGGTCACTGCATTAGGAATTTAACAGGTCCTGTTCTTTGCAGACAATGTCTGGAAAAGAGAAGTCTAAATTTGATGAAATGGCAAAGGCAGATAAAGTACGCTATGACCGGGAAATGAAGGATTATGGACCAGCTAAAGGAGGCAAGAAGAAGAAGGACCCCAATGCCCCCAAAAGGCCACCGTAAGTGACTAGGATTCAGGAGAACAGTTAGGAGATCTCTTGCTTGAAGGATTTTTAAAAAGACACCTTACCTAAAAAAGCATTGAGATAACCTCTGCAGAACATTCTGTCCTTGGAGCTGTGAAGTGCAGTGCGGGGCCAGCCCGTGGCTGAAGTTGAGGTGTTGGTGAGCTGTGTGCTCATGGTGGTTGCTTTTTGGCCTCTCCACTGGGAAGGAGGCAGCTCAGGCCTGGGTGTTGGGGGCCTTAGCTATGTTCTCTACCCCTTACCCCGTAACTGAAAGACTGAGAAGGCCCCATGTATTTCTGAAGCATCTTCAATATTTTAGAAGCTCCAGCTTTGTAACATATGTAGTATCCTCACTTTAGGGAGGAGTTTTACTCCAGGAAGTAGGTGGGTTCAGGAACATGGAACATTGACTAAGCTCACATGTTCTTGTGGGTTCTCATTCAGTTTATGTAATCTCTACCCCTAGGTCTGGATTCTTCCTGTTCTGTGCAGAATTCCGCCCTAAGATAAAGTCTACAAACCCTGGCATCTCTATTGGAGACGTGGCGAAGAAGCTGGGTGAGATGTGGAATAACTTGAGCGACAGTGAAAAGCAGCCCTACAACAATAAGGCGGCGAAGCTGAAGGAGAAGTACGAGAAGGTGAGGTGGAACGGAGTGTGAGCTCACTCAGCCTGGGGCCAGCCTGCCAGCCTGGACAGGCAAGCAGCCAGCTGCCCTGGGTACGAGGGGGCTGGGGTGTCAGTGCTAACCCAATTCTTCCACCCCAGGCTGGCCACAGGGACTGGTGTATAGGCTTCCGAACAGAGTTTTGTCTGGAACAACTTTAGGCAGGCTATGAAATTTGATAACATGGGATCCCTTGGGCAGGGGACTGGATGGTGCTGTTAACAGGCCTGAAAGGACACGAGTACCCATTGACTTTTTAGATTGCATGGCCAAGGCAAATTTGTATCTGGAAGTTACTTGGAATAGCAGCAGGTCTGTGTCTGCTTTTCAATTCCTGCTCTGTCACCCTGAGGCAGGGGGCAGCATGTTTCCTTCCACCCTTTGCTAAAAGAGCCACAGGAGAGCTTGGCTGTTCATTTGGAGCTTGTCCTTGTTCCCTCTAGGATGTCGCTGACTATAAGTCTAAAGGAAAGTTTGATGGCACCAAGGGTCCCGCTAAAGTTGCCCGGAAAAAGGTGGTTGAGGAAGACGAGGATGACGACGATGACGACGACGACGAGGAGGAGGAGGAGGATGAATAAAGAAACGGTTTACCTGTTTCCTTGTGAGAATACCTTAGAGCGCTGTAACAGACACCTCTCTTATTTGAGGCGTGTCTGTTGCCCTCATTAGTCTTAAATACACAATTCGATCATGATCATACCGTAGTCTCTCAGAGTGCTCTAGGAATTGTCAGTGGTTTACATTAAGTGGCCATGGGTGTCTGGAGCACCCTGAAACTGTATCAAAGTTGTACATATTTCCAAACATTTTTAAAATGAAAAGGCTCTCGGGTTCTCCTCACTTGGTGCACTTTGCTGTTGGTGTGACAAGGCATTTAAAGATGTTTCTGGCATTTTCTTTTTTAATTTTAAGGTGGTGTTAACTATATGGTTATTGGCTAGAAATCCTGAGTTCTCAGCTGTACATATCTATAGTTTGTAAAAAGAACAAAACAACCGAGACACACCCTTGATGCTCTTTGCTGCGCTGAGGCCGTAGGGAAGATGCCTTTTGGAGGGGCCGGAGCTCGGAGCTCAGGGCGTGCACTGTGAGGCTGGGCCTGTGGGCACTGCGATGAGCATCCATGTAGCTTCAGGTTGTCTTGTTTTTGTATATAGTGACATAGCATTCTGCTGCCATTCTTAGCTGTGAAAAAAGGGGGTCAGCTGGCATGAGAAGTGTTTGGATTGTTTTTAGTTAAGTATGGTAGTTTTAAACTTTTTTTTTAAACAAACTGTAGAACTCTTCATTGTCAGCAAAGCGAAGAGCCACTGCATCAATGAAAGTTCAAGAACCTTCTGTACTCAACATAATTTGCAATGTTCTGTTATTTTTTTTGTATGTTTAGAATGCTAAGATGTTTTTGAAGCTAAATAAACAGTATTACATTTTTAAAACGGTTCTCTATGATAACAGTCTTAATTTCTGGCTCACAGCAGTCTTAGGATACCAACCACCCCATTCAGTGGCATTTGGGGACTGGCCTCCCTATGGATCTGTTGACCTCTCTTTTACTTAATGTGGCCAGCTTACTTAGGGACAGAGATGAAGAGGGTTCCTGATGATGCCACATGGTTTTGTGTCTGGGTGGCATTAAGTTGAAGTCTGCACTGTTGAATGTAGGAGCAAAGATAACTTGAGCTGCTTTCAGCTGTGAAGGAAGGTGGGTGGGTGGTCAGGACGGAGGCTGACTACTATGTAGGTTTACTTCCCTGCACCATACCGCACACTGTGGGGCCCACTTCATTGTTAAAACAGCAGGAACGCGGTTAGGGTGTGGTCTGAAACTTACAGGCCTTGTATTTCATCCTCACCACCCTGCACGCACCTGGAGCAGAATGTTTGTTCTGATCAATATCTCCTGGACTCCAGTGGGGGTGGGGTGGGGGCAGGGAACAGTACCCCCTGTTGGAAGCCCTGAATGCCTCAGGTGAGGATAGAATGGCCTACCCACAGTTTGAGCTCATGTAGTAGAAACGTTAATTACTGCTCAGTGTCTTGAAACTGGCAGAACTGAGGTCTGTTTCAGTGGTTATTTGAAGTTGGTGGATGGTACATTCTGTCCAACTTCGGGTGAGGGGTGATGGTCACAGTGGCAAATAGTGATATGGGATACCATTTTGAGGGCTGATATGTGCATACATTGTAACTTGGCAGTAAAGCAGGGTACCGTGCTGCCGGCGAGTGGAGTACTGTCTAGCATAAATACTCAGCTATGCAGGAAGCTGTGAAGCCCTTGGGAGTGTTTTAAAGACATTGCTCAGGAGAAAGCAGCTTTTCTTATATCACTATTTGGAACCTTACATGTCTCGCCACCTTGTCAGGTCCTGGATGGGTACAAATCATGGTCACGGTCGTCAGTCTGATTTCTAATCTGTAGTCAGAGCCATTATTCCTTCTCACAGAACTGTTTGCCCTGAATGTGTTTTTTTTTTAGTTGTAGAAAATGAGCGCTGATTAAAAAACCCAAGGTCCTGAGGTGTTCCCAGAGGCACTTGTTCCAGGATTGCCCCAGGCCCTTGACACTTCACTCCAGCCATCCCTTAGCACTGTAGGCTAAAGCTGCTGCTGCCTGACAGTGTAGCAGGTCAAGATTGGAGAGCTGTGGCCAACCTGGTCAAATACAGAAGAGAAGCTCAACCTGTAGTCACAAAGGAGAGATTTCTAAGCGGAGCTCCTCGATCTGTAACCAGTTCAACTCACCATGTCAGCCGTGGAAGGGGGAGGACTTCCTTTTGGCTCCATAGAGGCAGCGAAAGGGAACTGTTAAGTGAGCTTTGATTATGCAGACATTTAGTTCTAAAGAGAATTGGGGCTGCTTGGCCCATGAGGTTGCTCCTCCTACGGCTTCAGCTTAGCTTGATTTCCTGGCCCACTGTGTGTGCTTGCAAAGACAACCTGTTGCTTTTTTTTGTTTTGTTTTTTTAAATCAAAGAACAGTACCTGCTTTCTCTAACCACCTCTCTCTTCCAACCCCTTTGCCCCATCTTGAAAGATAACCGTTGGAAAGAACAAGGCTGTGATGTAACAACTATTGTCTATGTCTCCTGTGTGTCTGTTTTTGCACAAATGTATTTGGGGATGTTGGATGCATTCATTTTCTGTAATAAAGTTTCTTAATCAGTCTTCTCCAAAAGTAATCAGTGGGCTGTCTACAATCTATTTGAGATACTGAACCTCTGTATTTTGGGTTGATTATAATCAAGGTTTTGGAAGTACAAGCTTGCTGTAACCATCGATCTGAACTAACATTTACTGGGAAGATAACACCAAGAAGGGCAAGAGTTAAGGATTCTGAAGTCCCTGGATCAACCGTTCAGCCAGAGGGGTAGAGGGGCAGTTGGCTCTGGAGTCTTATACAAGGACAAATATGCAATTTGCTGGATGCTAATGAGCTGCTGTTGATAAAGTGATTATGTACTTGTGATCAGCCATCCCTGCTCACCTGGGCTCCCTGGGGCTGAGGGTTGGGCCAGAGTTGGCTGACAGAGGCAGGCCCAGCAAGGGATTTCGGATGAGAGCCATGGGGGCTATTTGCTGTTCTTGGCCCCTGGCTTAATTTCCTGCAGAGCCCAGGACTACTTGCGAGGGAATGGCTGGTGGGGTGGGCCAGCTTGGCAAACCCAGGCTTCCCTTTCCACTTCAGATAGAGAGCACACTCCCCTCCCCCTCCATGCACCTTGTTTTGTATCTTGAGCCATCCTCCCAAGATTTCAGCTTTAAAAACAAGTTGGGATACCATACTGATAAAGGGAAAAAAACCTACATCATCTCAATAGGTACATAAAAAGTGGCTGATAAAATGCAGTAGCACACTTCAGTGATTAAAAAAAACAACCTACTCAGAAAACAATGGAAGGGAACTTCCTCAACCTGATGAAGAGCATTTAGGAAAACCCACAACTAATATACTCACTGAAAGACTGAAAGCTTTGCTCCTGAGTTTAGCAAGACAAGGGGCCCAGTTGTGCCTCTTCTATTCACAATTGTACTAGAAGTTCTAGCCAGGGAAATGAGAGAAGAAAAAGAAAAAGCCAGACTGGAAATAAAGGAATAAAGCTATGTCTATTTGCAGATGACATGGTTGTGTATACAGACAATCCTAAGGAATTTCCCAATAAAACTGTCACAACAAATAGATGAATTCGGCTAAGTTGCAGGATATAAGATCCAACGTGAAAATTTGTTGTATTTCTGTATATTAGCAATGAGCTATTTTAAAATGAAACAATTCTATTTACAACAGCATCAGAAAGAATAAAAACTTACTGATAAACTGAACAAAAGAAGTGCAAAACTTATACAGGGAAAACCACAAAATGTTGTTTAAAGACATTAAATATCCAAAGAAATGGAAAGACATCCTGTGTTCATGAGTTGGAAGACAATATTGTTAAGATGGCAACACTCTCAAGATGGGTCTATAGATTGAGTTCCTACCAGAATCCCCAGGTGGCTTATTTGTAGAAATTGACAAAGTGAGCCTCCCACACCCCTCTCCCCACACCCCTCCCCTTTGGTAACCACTAGTCCCTTCTTGGAGTCTGTGAGTCTGCTGCTGTTTTGTTCCTTCAGTTTTGCTTCATTGTTATACTGCACAAATGAGAGAAATCATTTGGCACTTGTCTTTCTCCGCCTGGCTTATTTCACTGAGCATAATGTCCTCCAACTCCATCCATGTTGTTGCAAATGGTAGGATTTGTTTCTTTCTTATGGCTGACTAGTATTCCATTGTGTATATGTACCACCTCTTCTTTATCCATTCATCTACTGATGGACACTTAGGTTGCTTCCATTTCTCGGATATTGTAAAAAGTGCTGCAGTAAACATAGGGGTGCATATGTCTTTTTGAATCCGAGAAGTTGTATTCTTTGGGTAAATTCCAAGGAGTGGGATTCCGGGGTCAAATGGTATTTCTATTTTTAGTATTTTGAGGAACCTCCATACTGCTTTCCACAATGGTTGAACTAGCTTACATTCCCACCAGCAGTGTAGGAGGGTTCCCCATTCTCCCCCTGGCCAGCATTTGTTGTTCTTAGTCTTTTCGATGCTGGTATGGCCAATTGATTTTCAACAAGGGTATCAATACTGTTGTGCCCAAAGTCGCAAATCCCAGAAGACCACCAAGGAGCCAACACCGATGCAAAAGCAAAGAGCCTTTATTCGAGCTAGCTCAAGCTGAATCTCTCATCTACACCAACGCAGTGGCAAGATGCCAGAGAAAGAGAGTGCGTTTTCCCCAGAACAAAGGTTTTATGGGTTTTCAGGGCGGTTTGGGGGGTGATGGCCGTGGCCCTGGCTGATTGGCTGGGCCTGGGGGTAGTTGGGGGTGATGAGTCGTGGCTTTGGTCAATTGGCAGGGTCCAGGGGTGGTGGGTGTACTTCTTGCTGACTGGAGGGGGAGACGGACTAAGCTCCGATTGGGTGAAATAGGATCCAGGTCCTGATTGGCTGAAATAGGATCTGGGAGCTTGCCCTTTCAAACACCATTCTGTGAGGGAAAGAATAGTCTTTCAAACAAATAGTGTTGGGACAATTGGGACAACTCATGCAAATGAAAGAATTTTGAGCCCTACATCACACTACACACAAAACATTATTCAACATGAGCCAAAGACCTAAATGTAAGAGCTAAAACTATAAAATTCAGTAGGAGACATAGGTGTAAATCTGTGTTACCTTGGATTTGGCAATGGTTTCTTAGGACACCAGAAACACAAAGCAAGTAAAGAAAATCGATAACATGTCACTCAGAATGAGCTTTGGGGTGAGGCCTGGGAGTGGCATTGCATCACTCTTGTTCATATTCGGTGATTCCCAACTGAAGTGCAAGGGCAGTTGGGAGACGTGGTCATTCTTTGTGCCCAGAGAGAAATCGATGTGTGAACACATAGCATTGCCTCTACCATTCAGGGAGATGGGCTGGGGGTGGTCATTGGAGTCTAACTAGATGAGGGATGCTAGGGGCTTGTACAAGAGTGGTGGTGAGGCAGGTAGAAGACAGTAGCTGGATTCAAGAGATATTTAACATTGCTGGGACTTGCTGGGGGATTGGATGTGGGGGATGAGGAAGAAGTTGAGAACGACTATTTTTGTCATGTGGGGCACTGGAGGGATGGCAAAGTCTTTCAAAAGGATAGAGCCCCCGAGGAGAAGCAGGTTTGAAAGGGGATCGTCTCAAGGCTTAGCAGTGTTCAGAAAGGGTAACAGGTCTAAGCTTGCATTTCCCCACAAGGGAAAGTTTATAACTTGGGATCACAGACCATTCATGCTGTCAGCCTCAGTCTTTCCATCTTCGGACTAGTCTGGAATTTGTATTTTCTTCACGCTTTTTAAAATTGGTTTCCCTGCAGGGAAATCTGCAGCTCTGACACCCGGCTAGGATCTGTCTGCTATGGCATGATCTTACCAGAGTGTCAGAGCTAGACATTTCCCTGGAGGGCAACTAAATCCCTTGGCCTAGAAGGGGACTTCCCCCTTCCACACTCACACTTCTAAATGTGTTTCTAAACCAGGAGCATTTGAGGGAAAGCTCAAAGAACCTTCCTGTTGTTGGCCTCAGGCCACAGTTGGTGTTTTCAGTCCACACAGGAAATATGAGATACACATTTTCCTGGGCTGCATATTTTGTTCCAGGCCTGTGGTGGGGTTTTGTTTGAAAAAACTTCTGGAAGCATGTCAGCAGTGGTTCTGTGACCATGTTCATCGCAACACTTGACAGTTCCCCCTGCAAGAGATGGGGAACACATGATGCTTTTGTCCTCTGTCTGAACTCTCGGCCGTTTACATGAAAAGGGGCTGATATTTCAGGGATGAAACATTAGCAGAAGGCTGAAATATGTCACTTAAAAATATTGGGCTAGCCATGATTTTTTTTTAATCCTCTTGTGCTGGAGCTGCTCTTCTATATCAAGACTCTCTCTTCCACATGTATTTAATTTATCAAATAAAAGCAGCTGATTGAGGAGCACAACACCCCCCAGAGTTGCTACCTCGATTTAGTTATTGAAGATCATCCGCAGACTGAGAGGCCCCATGGGATTGTAGAGAGAACATCACATATCTAGCCTGGTGCCTGGAATGCAGGAGAGGACGAACATGAATTCCCCTTCCTGGTGCTGCTCAATCCCCTCCCCACTCCAGGAATGAGACGGTCTGGGTTCTGGAGGGACTAGGTGACTTGTCTTACATTACACAGATAGTCGGCGGCAGAGCTAGGATTCAAACTGAAGTCTACCGGCTCCAAAGTCTGCCTGTGGAGAACACACGTTGCGTGCCAAGTGTGCCACACTGGAAGCTGAGGATATGGAAAGTGCGGTGCATCAGCAGGATCCTGGCCCTCCGAGTGGTCACGGAGGGCTGTGAGTTAAATAAACAGGCAATTGAAATTCAGTAACAGTGCTGCTAAAAGTCAGCAGTGAGTAAGGAGGAGGAGCAATTTATGCAGTGCCCAGTTAGGGAAGTCTTCCTGGAGGAGGAGGTGCTTGCACCATTTGTTAGACAGAGGAAGTCCTAAATGAAGAGGGCTGGGAAGCGGAGTTGGCACACACACAGGCATAGAGAGAAGAAGTGGCACAGTGTATACTGGAAAACTGCAAGCACTTTCCTTTAGTGGGAGCTGTAGTAGTTATTTGTTGCTGTGTAACAAATTACCCCAAACTCTGATGGCTTAAAGTACAACAACCTTTAGTATCTCTCAGCTGTTTGGGTCAGGAATCCAGACTGCTTGCTGGATCGTCTGGTTCAGAATCTTGGCCAGGGTTGCAGTCATGTCAGGTCCGGTCTGGAAGAGGATTGCTTTCAAGCTCAGTCACAGGGTTCTAGGTAGTGTTTAGTTTCTCACTGTTGGCTGGAGGCTGCCCTCATTTCCTCCCCACATGGGCCTCTCCGTAGGGCAGCTCACAACATGGCAACTTGACATTCAGGGAGAGCAAGTGAGAAGAGCCAGGGGGACTGTATGTAAGCAAGATGGAAGTCACTATTTCTTTGGAACCTAATCTCAGAAGCAAAATCCCATCCCTTTCGCCCTATTCTGTTCATTAGAAACAAGTCACTAGGCTCAGCACTCACTCAAGTGGAGGACGTCACGCGGGGGCATGCATACCAGGGGTGGAAGTCATTGGAAGCCCTGTCAGAAACTTGCAGTTGTACTTCACTTTATAGGAAGGCACCATTCTATTTGCATTCTTTTAAGGGTTATTTCTTTTCCACATAAAATTACATCACAGAGATTCATGCATATTGTTTGTGTTGCTTCAGTTCATTTATTTTGACCGCTTGTATTCCATTGTGTATATACACTGTAGATTATTTATTTCTTCCTGGGGATGGGCATCTGAGTTGCTGGGGCTGAGGAAGGGTCATTGGGGAAAACGGGAAGTGACTGCTCATAGGTTTGGGGGAGGGGTAATCACACTATGTGCTTTAAAAGGGGGAATTGCATGGCACGTGCATTATATCTTAATACAGCTGTTATAAAAATCTATGGCAATGCATTTGAAAATATAGAGAAAAAACATGATCCTAGCAGAACGTACAATACCAACCAAGATCGACCCAAGAAAAACTAGAAAGCTTAGAGACAGAAATAATCACTAACAGATCAGAAGGGAAATTAAAGGTCTGCCATTAAAAAAAAAAATCCCGGTGTCTGATCAACGCATGAAAAGATGCTTCTTAGCTGATAGGGAAATGCAAGTTAAAACCACAGACACCACTGCACACCCGCCGGAATGGTGCAAGTGAGGATGTAGAGCAAGTGGTAGATCCATTCTCCTGCTTGGTAATACTAAAACGCAACATTTGCTAAATTTGAAAGTTGTTAAGGGTGTAGATCCTAGGAGTTCTCATCACAAGGGAAAAAACATTTTTTTTCTTTTTTTGTATCTATATAAGATGATGGGTGTTAATTAAACTTATTGGGGTAGTCATTTCACAATATGTAAGTCAAGTCATCATGCTGTACACCTCAAATTTACACAGCGCTGTATGTCAATTGTATCTCCATAAAACTGGAAGAAGTATTCATTGCAGCCCTCCAGACCCAAGACCCTTTGAGGCCTACAATGTGGTAATTCCGCTCCCAGGCACACCAACAGAAATGACGCTGCGCCCACCAGCCGTGAACATGATGCTCATCGCGGCCATATGCGTACAGCCAAAAACTAGAAACAACAAAATGCTCATCGACAGAAGAAAAGGAAAATCAGTGGAGGTAGATCCATACAGTGGGACACTGTGCAGTAATGCAAGATAATGGAACATAGGTCTGTGCACTAAATGGGCGAATCTCGCAGACATGATGATGAATGGAAGAAGCCAGACATAAGAAGAATGCGTCCTGCATGATTCCATTTATATGAAGCTCCAAAGAGGCAAGGAGAATGGATAGAAATAGTGGATGTTACTGGGAGTGGGGTACACATTGGGAATGGGAATGAAATATTTTGGGGCACTGGGAATGCTGTGCCTTGAGGAGAATGCTGGGTATATAGGTGTATATGTATATAAAAATGCGTCTATGTGTTAAGTTTAGTATACTTTGTACGCTTTATTGTATGTTTGTCATCCCTTACTAAAAATGTCCTATTTTTTCTCTTATAAAGGACAAAGATATGCTTGTTCTGGACTTTGGTTCTGATAATGAAAGATTAGGCGGTTTGAACAACCCTTCTGTTGAAAACACTAGATGAAGTATTTTAAAAAATCACTTTGAAAGCATCAACGAGCTAAATAGACAGTGAGAAAAGAATATTGAGCCAAGAACTGGGAGACAAGGGAATCGAGAGCGGTTGGCCTGGTGCTTGGACTGCTTTTGCCCTGGGATGTTTGCTGACCTAGCAGAGGGCTTAGGACAAAGAGTCACAGTCCAGACTCCACCAAGAGAATATATGGGTGCTTGATCTGTGGCAAATGTGTCACTGTGCTAGGAAAAATCCATGAGAGTGCTAGGACAATGAAAGATCCATATGAAAAGGTGAAATAATAGCCCTGCCTGGAACCACACAACAACAAATTCTGGGTAGAGTTTAGACCTGAGGCTAAAAGGTAAAACAATAACACTTTTAGAAGAGACTATCGGAGAAAGTCTTCATAAAATACAGTAGGGAAAGACTTTGTAATCAAGACACACAAACCAAGCATTAACCACACAAGACTGATACATTGCACTACAATAAAATCAAGAGCTTCTGTTCATCAGAAGACATGTATAGTCAAGCCAGAGTGGGAGGAAGTATTTGCAACGCACACAACAAAGGGCTTGTGTCCCGAATATATGAAGGACACCTTCAAATTAATAAGAAAAAGTCAAACAACACTGTGAAAAAATGGGCAAAAGATTTCAATAATTATTTCATAAAAGATGATATCTAATGGCCAATAAGCATATGAAAAGGCACTCAATCTCATTAGCAATAATGAAAATGAAACTTCTGATCACAGCAAGATACCATCAGAGGTACTCATCAGATTGGCTAAAATGACCAAGTCGGACAGCCCTGAGCACTGAGGAAGATGTGGGGCAAGGGGAGCATGTGCGTGGCTCCTGGGCGTTTCGGTTGGTATGACCACTCTGAAACACGGTTTAGCATCATTCAGTGAAATAGGTGTGCACCCTACAGGGGAGCAGGCCCCTGGGGGCCAGAAGCAGCACTGTTTGTGATGGGCACAAAGTGGAATCAACCCACAGGTCCATCTACAGCAGAGTGGATAAGTAATTTCAGCTACATTCATACAATGGAAATGAATAAACTTCAGATATCCACCGCCACAGGGATGAATCTCACAAGCATTGTGCTGAGTTAAAGAAGCCAATTGATTCCATTTATACAAAATTTGTAAAGAGACAAAACTAAACTGTTGTTTAGAGATGCACAGGGAGATGGCTCAACCATCAAGAAAAGCAAGTAATGGATACTCTTAAAGTCAAAATGGTGTTTACCCCTGGTGGGGGATAAAGATTGTTATCATAAGGGATGTTCTGGGCTGAGTTGTGTCCCCCCCAAAGGACTATGGTAAAGTCCTTACCCCAGGACTGCAGAATGTGACCATATTTGGAGTGAGGGGCTTGAAGAGGCAATTAAGTTAAAATGAGGTCATTAGCATGGGCTTTAATGCAATCTGACTGGTATCCTTAAAGGAAGAGATTAGGACTTGGGCACGCACGGAGGGAAGATCACGTGAAGACACAGGGAGTAGCAGGCCATCTACATGCCAAAGAGAGAGGCCTCAGGAGCAGCGGAAACTGCAGACAACCTCAGTTCAGCCTTCTGGCCTCCCAAATTGGGGGTAAATAAAAGTGTGTTGTTGAAGACCCCTCCCCGTCTGTGGTGCTTTGTTGTGGCAGTGCGGGCAGACTCATAAAAGGGGGCATTTGGGAGGACTTCTGGGTGCTCCAGTTTTGTAGGTCTTGACTTAGATGATAGCTGTACAGGCATTTGCTTTACCACAAATTGTTATGTTGTATATTTAAGCTTTCTTTACTTTTCTGTACATGCATTAGATTTCACAGTAAAACAGCAAACCAAAAAAAGAATGGCTGGGCCTGGGCAAGGAAAAAAGAAGATTTTGTTCCCACTGGATTATCTCACTAGTCCTGTGAGAAAGACTTGGAGAGGACTCTTTCCTTGGTGTAGAGGTATAATTCACATCCCACACGATTCACCCACTCAAAGCGCGTGATTTGAAGGTTTTTAGCATAGGTAGAGAGCTGGCCAGCCATCCCCACAGTCCATTTTAGAACATTTTTTAACCTCAAAAGGAAACCCTATGCCCTTAGCTGTCACTGCCACACCCTTTACCTCCAGCCCTAGGAGTAGATTACTGGGGCATATGGTCATTCTCTTTAACCTAGTGAGGACCCACCAGGCTTTTCCATGGAGGCTGTGCCATTTTCCATTCCCACCAGCAGCGTCTGAGGGGTCCTACTTCTCCACACCTTGTCAACACTTCTTATTCTCTGTCTGCCTGTTTGATTATAGCCGTCCTCGTAGGTGGGAAGTGGTATCCCTTTGTGGCTTTGATCTGCATTCCCCTAATGACTAATGACGTTGAACATCCTTGCATGTGCTCATTGGCAAGGATTGTTAACTCCATTTTCCCAATGAGCAAATGGAGGCTCAGAGAGGTTAAGTGACTCACCCACATCATGCGGTCCAAGGCTCCTTTTTCCTTCAGTATCCATGGAAGGGAGGGCTCTCAGCAGGTTAGTGTGAAGGTCAACCGTAGTTCTTCCGAGCCTGCCCTAGCCCCACCCTGGGGCTTTTGCGGTTTGGCTGGGTCAGTTTCTGTTGCTGCCACCAAACCCCTGAAATCTTGGGTCTCTGGCATCACTTTACAGCACCTGCATCTGTCTGTTCCACCCGAAGACTTCTTGGTGCCCAGGACTTTCTCACAGACAGTATCTTGGCTTTTCCCAAACTGGGGACTCAGACATCCTGGCTTAGCAAACAGAGAATCCCATAATGCCAGGGCTGGCAGAGCCCTCTGAGAGCATCCAGTCCAAACCCTTGTCATTGGGAGTGAAACTGAGGCTCTGAGAATGTGGGGAACTGTCTGAAGTCTCACGGAATGTTCCTGACGGAGCTGTGGAGAGGGCAGAACTCTTCCTGCTGTGCGCAAGAGGGAAAAACCAGGACAACATTATTGCCTTTACTCCCTTCTCAAGCAAGGGGGTGTGCAGCCAGGGCTGCCCTGCGGGGGGAGGGCAAGCGGCTGCGGGTTGAGCTGAGCACAGAACCAGGCCAGAGCTTCCCGTGGCTGGGCAGATGGGGAGCGGCCGCCGAGAGCTGGATCTGACCCGTGCTAGCAGGTGCCCTGATCTGGTAGAGCAAGGTCTTCTGCCCTGGTGACAGGTTAACCACAGTCACTTGAGAAAGGTAAAGATAAATGGATTTCTCCTCCAAAACCTTTGACCTCTGCAAATCAGGTGCAAAGTATGCTCAGCCCCAGCAGAGTTGCCAGGTGGTGGGGGGGAGAGGAAATGATAGGCCTTTTCTTTTTCAGTGTAACAAGCTTTGACCTTCAGCCAGGCCACTTGTTTCCTCATGGCCATAGTCTCACTGTGGCCAGTAAGGGAGGAAGCCTGCATCTGCTGGGACCGCCTCCCCTCTCTCCACAGCAAGTAATGCTGTTGCTGTTCTCCTTGGAGGATTGGGCTGCTGGGGCTAAGCTCCAAGCTCAGATTGCCGCCCCATGAAGGTCAGCTGTCCGTCTAGAATGTCAGGGCTGCAAGCTGGCCTGCAGCACCGAGGTGGGGCCCTGGGCTGGGAGACAAAGCCTGCGCTTTCCCCTCAGCCTCTCCGCTAATGCTCGGTTGCCACGGGCACACACTTTGCTGAGCCTGTTTCCTCTTCTATAAAACAGGGTTAAGAACAGCCCTATCAGCCCTATAGCCTCACGAAGGTAAAACCAGATCACGCATCTTGACGTACTTCTAAGTCCTGAGTGGACAGGTAACAGTTAATACCCTTAACATAAAAAGAGCTACCACTGACAATAGGCAAAAGACAAACCCCACAGTTAAAACTGGGAAAAGGTTATTAAAAGAAAGTTCTCAAAAAATAGGGGCTGCAAATGACCATTTATCATAATGAAAAACTTCAAGCTAATAAAAAATACAAATTAAGACAAAAAGATATTTTTACTTACTCCGGTGCCAAAGCTACGAAGAGTAGTAATACTTGGAGCTGGCCAAGGTGTGAGAGAGTAAACTAGTACAGCATGTCTGGGGGGGCCGCTTAGCAACATGTATGAGATTTCTGAAAAGTGCACATCCTTTGCTCTTGAGGCACACACTAAGTAAACAACCAACACACGTGCAAAACTCTAAGTGCATACCGTCGTTTTATTCTTTTTAACATTTTAGGATCATTCAGATTGTGATTTGTATGGAAAGCAAACTTCTGTAGTGCTGTAAAAAATGTAGCCGATTCAAAAAATACTTGTATTAAGGTAAAAAACATTTCCTTTCTAATTTCTCTTCCAACTACTTAGCCAAGTTAAAAAATTTCAGGAAATTGACAGATTTTTCCATTTGTATTCCTTTGCTGTGGAATCCAGAACTATCCAAATTACATATCAAATCTGTGTAAATGGCAGAAGCTATTAAATATATTTAAATGACAGCCTATTAGGAAGTGGATGCATTTTGCACTATGTCCTACAGATGTAAGAACTCCACATCTTGATCTGTGCATGTTTATACCTATTAGAGTCTTTCTGGGTGTTCTTGACTCTTAATTTTTATTTAATTTAAACAACATAATACTCAGAATGGCTGTAAATTAGGTGCGAATATTTTTTGAAAACCCTACACATCTTGAAACCTTGTACACCTACATGCATGTTATTTTTATACTTCTTGTATGCATGGAATACTTCACAACAGATTTGTGAAAAGAAAGAGCATTATAAGTGAAAAATTATGGAATAAGATTGATGATCACAGCCTTGCTTATAATGGTAAAAGGTTTCGAAGAATTTTCGTGTGGTATATAGCTGTAATAATGTCCCCAGTGAATTATGCCTCCCTGGGTCGTGCCTCCTTTGCAATGTAACGTTGTTGCTCCTTCCATTCAAGAGGTAGAATGGATTCTCCCACCCCTTTGACCCAGGCTAGACCTGTGACTTGCTTTGGCTGATACAGTGCCTCAGAAGTGCTGCTCTGTGACCGCCAAGGTGAGGTCTTAGGAAGCCCTGCAGCTTCTGTTTCCACCGTCCTGGAATCTGCACAGCACTAACTGGCAGACACCTGAGTGTGAACTCTAGGGCCTTTGAGCCCAGCCAAGCTGGGGAATGTCTGTAGCTGCATGAGTGAGCCCAAGAGAGCCCAGCAGAAGGACCCTCAGGACATCAGCAAAATCATGTGAAATAACGTCTCGTTGTTATTTTAAAGCACTAGGTTTTGGGGTGATTTGTAGGCATAGGCAGCTGAAATAGTAAATGATCAAAAACAGGCAAATAACTAAAGAAAAAAGATCATAGAGCTATACATTGAAATGCTAAGATGTCTTTAAAAATGCTGACATAGATTCTGTACATATTGACTTGGAACTGTATCACTATATATTTCAAGTAATGAAACATGGTAAATAAATATGTATAATATCCCATTTTGAAAAGGAAGTAATATATACGTAACTATACCTAAATGTGTAATTAGGATAAGCCCCATGCCATTGCTGATAGACAACCATTTTTGACCTACTGAAACAGCTGTTTTCTGTGATTCAAGTCATACAGGAGATGGGTGGAAGGCTCCACACACGTTAGGGCTGGAAGGCTCCACAGCAAACAGTTAACTGTGCCTCTCTTCTGCTGATGAGTAATGGGCACTATTTTCTTTATGCTCATCTGTGTTTTCTAGATCTTGGACATGGACCATGTATTTCTTGTAGTGTTCAGGAAGAACCAGAAGGAAGGTCTTCTATTTATACAGTGCTGATGAGTGTGTGAGCAATGCCACTGGGATGAGGAAACCAAGCTGGGCGGGGGTGTGGGGCCACGTGTCCCATTAGCCTGAATGCCCCGTGGTTCAGGTCAGGTTCACAGAGGCTGAGAGCAGAGGCTCCGGTGTGGGGTGGCTGGCCGTCGAGCTGGGCTCACGCTGTGGATCAGCTTGCCTTGTTAATCATTGCCTTTTGTTCCCCACGGGCATGGTCGGCGTCCATCCTGCTCAGGCAAAGGGGCAAGGGGCAAGGGCCAGCTTGCCCCTTGGGTGGCTCGGGCAAGTGTAGGGGGGATGGCCCAGGCCTGTGGCCTCCTTCACATGATGGAGGTCACACCCAGGTGACTGCCTACCCCTTTGAACTGGCGTGTCTCCGGGGGCAGGGGACCTCTGGAGGAAGCCTCGGAGATCATCTGGTACCATCCCTGCAGGATGCAGAGCTCTTCCCAGCAGGAGCTCCGTCCCTGACCCCCGAGAGGTCTCCATCCTCTGCCTGTTTAACCACAGCCATATGGTGATGGGGGCTCATTACTCTCAGAGGCAGCCACCCCATGTGGCAGTGACCAATAGAAAATCCATCCTCCCTGGGAATCCCCAATCGGCTCCACCTGCCTCCTGTCAGAATCCTCTCTTCCAACTTTGGGCCAGTCCACTTCTCCTTTGTGTGCGCAGCCCGGGGCAGAGTCACTTTCTCTAAGTGAAAAACATCCTCTGAGAAACACATCTGTGCTGACCACATGGCATATTCCAGCATGGGGCTTGGTACTGTGGTGTACATATGCTACTTCATTTACTTATCCAGACAACCCTGTGAATGAGGTACGGATATCTACATTGTGCAGATGGAGAAACCGAGGCCCAGCAAGGGAATGTGACTGCCCAAAGGAACATACGAGGAAGTGGTGGAACTGGGGTTTGGTCCTGGTCTGTCTTTTCAAACCACTGTGTTCTATAGCTGCCTTCATTTCACTGATTGACACCTGGCTTCATGTGACAAGGAATTTGAGACAGCTTAGAATATCCACAATTTAAGAAAATAGAAATGGAGAAGTAGGCCGAGAGAAAACACAAACAGCAGTGTAAGATCAAAACAAAGTGAAGAAATGTGTCATCATGTAGAACATCAGGGCTGCAGTTAACAGGAAGGGTTATCAGAGGCTCTGAATTGCCAGGCTGCCAAAGTGAAAGGGGAAAGCCAATTATCCTTCTAATTCCCATTACCAGTAAGAGATTCTTTAGACAGCTGGCAAAGGATTCTAAAAGCCATTTATGAGTACTGTTGATGATACTATCAACTGTTAGCACTTGGCACCTTCCAGGGCCCATGAAACCCCTGTTTGGGTTCTGATGTCAATGATGGTAAGAGGTATGTGTGTACCTGCATCTGTGTCTGTCTGCATCTGTGCTTTTACCCATACCTCTATGTGTCTCTGTACCAGTAACTGTCTCTATAAGTACCTGTAAATGTATCTCTGTACCTCTTTCTGTGTCTCAATCTGTACCTGTATCTGGGTTTATATAAATACCTGCATCTGTGCAGTTACAAAAGTAACTGTATGCCGTGGTTAGCCAAGGCAATTTATACATACTGCTCCAGCCTAAGTATTAACAGTCTTAAAACAGTCCCCGTTTGGACATAGATTCCCCCCTCTTTGGTGGCATGAGATTAAGGCTGTCTGTGTGCCAGGAAGTAGATGCTGTTAGGAAGGGAGATACTCCGGTGGGCCCTATGCTAAGGTGTGAAGCTACTTCTGGTTATATGTTATTCTCTGTGTTTATTTACTTTTTATTACCCTTCAGCTTGCAGGTCACGCTTCTTTTGATATAAAACATGGTGTCAGTTTTGTCTTGGGGTGAGGAAAAGGAGAAAGCATCCTTCAGAGGCCAGCGTGGTGGTGGAGATGGTGGCGAGCAAGGGGCCTCTATGGGAAGGCAAATTATCAGGGTGACTGTCAGGGGCCTGTGTCGTCTTCTCCTGCCCCAGAAGTCTCCTTTTGATGACCATGGAGGCTTGGGGCTTGCTCCTTCAGGGCTGGCAGGGAGCCCCTTAACATCTCATGCCAGGACAGGGAATGGGGAATGGAGCCTGCTCCTCTGGAAGGGCAGGGTTGCCAGCGCCACCTCCTGGTCACTAGGAGGTTGTCCTTTCTCTCCCCACTCCGTCCTGCCACAGGGTCTTTGTACCTACTTCTTCCTTCTGTCTGGAGTGTCCTTCCCCTACTTGCCTCCTGTCTGGCTTCTCATCCTTTTGCACTTAGCTAAAATGTCCCTTTCTTAGAGACACTGACCACTCCTGTCCTCTCAGTAGATTACTCTTTCCCTCCATCTTCTGTCATGTCACCCTATTCACTTCCTTCAGGACAATTGTCATGGTTTGAAAAACTATTTCTTTGTCCAGTTTTTGTTTCCTCCCTAGACTATAAGCTCCATAAGGGTAAAAACTATGCCTGTTTTATCCATCACTGTACCCCACGGCCTGGCACAGTGCTTGGCATTTAGTAGGCCCTCAGCATGTATTTGCTAAATGAACGAATTCATGCTTAAAGAGATGAATGATTGTATGCAGTTGAACTTGATTTTTAAGGAATTGCTCATTTCCCACAACAATGTAGGAAGATGAGAAGCACTCTGAAAAGCCAAAATTGAATTCTAATTCAAAATGACCCTTCCACAGTCAAATACACAAAACTGAAAATGATCTGGAGGTCAGAATAGAAGCCCAATAAATATACAGAAACATCATATTGGAATATATCAGAGGACAACAGGCCTCTTGGAACATCTACTGATGCTTTCAGTAATGCTCATTCCCCGTTGCTGGCAAGTTCTGTCGCCCATGAAGATGGCGCCAACTCATGGGTGACATGTGTGAGGCCAACCAGAGATGGAACCAACCATACAGAAGGAAGCACGTCCATCTGTGGAAGTGTGAGAGTTCAGTGGTGAGACACAGTGTGCTGACAATCTCTCTTGGCCAGGCTGAGGGACAGCATGTGTGACTTCATTCTGTGTGCACACACTCTAACTCACACACTTGCATACAGAGATGAGAGTGTGTTCAGGTGCTTTTGTGGCACACAGACATCCTTCCTGCATGCAGAGACTATTCAGAGGCTCTCAGTGCAGGGATTGTTAGCCCCATTTTTCTGGAAAGGAAACTGAGGCTCAAAGATACTGTGTTCATTGTCTAAAGTCGTGCCGCGAGTATGTAGACAGCAGGCAGGCCGACCTCACCCACATGTCTGCCCAGGGCTGGACTCTCAATAGGTGGTGGTGGGGGCACTGGAGCCCAGGGCTTGTGATTGAGCACCGCTGTGGTTGGCAGTGCAGATGCAAATGCATCTGCTTTGTGATCAGCCATGGGAGGGTCTGAGTGGCTGTGGTGAGCGAGGGTATTTACAGTGAGAAAGGCCTCCGGATAATTTGTAGATGTTCCTCCTCCCAAGAGGGTTTCCCCCAACCCCTTCACCCCCTGAGAACCACTGCATTGGAAGGCACATGGGAAAACAGTCCTTAAGGATCTGACTTTTATTTAATGAGCTCATTATAAAGGCCACTGAACATGTTCCCAGCCAGAGGTCAGTTAGACCTACATTTCCCAAACTTGCATGATCACTGGCAGTTAATAATCCTCCAGGCGGCTGTGAGGAGCCCAAGCGCCTCCTGAGTGAGAGGAGGAAGAGGGTTCTGTCTGGGGGAATGCTGCTGTTCTGCACGCACAGTGTGTTTTCAGTTGTCTGGGACAAGCCCATCCAGGCCCATGGGTACCCATCAGTTCTGTCTGCCAGACGCTTGTGCAAACTGGAACATACCATCCTGTCTCTCAGGCCACGGCAGAGGTTTTATCAAAAACACATTCACTGTCTTTCCTGGTCCTTTCTCACACATGGACAACTCAGCTAGGACTCTGCCTGAATCCTACCCATCACACAAAGGGCTTGTCTCCTTTGGAAAGGGCTGCCTCAAAAAAAGTTTAAAGCAAAGATTTCTGTTTACTATAAAACCTGTTTAGTGAATGGCTTTTACATATGTGTGTGGGCCAAGGAACCAGGCTCCAGGGCCTTCTGCCTCCACCCACATTCCCAAAGTGTTCATACTTGCAAAAGAAAAGAAAAAAAATTTTTGTTTCTCCTGATTTATTTTGGGGTGTGTGTGTGTAAAATAAATTAAATGGAAAATCCTTTAGTTTTAAATGACCCCAAAATCCACGATGGAAAGCTCACAAATCAAACTGCCATGCATTGCTTCCTGGAAGCTCCTCAGAACAATAACCCTGGTGATTATGATTCCCTTTCATGTTCAGCTTGGGTGGCACCTCCTCAGGAAGTCTTTGGGCACCCCTACCCTGTGTGCCTCCCATCCCCATATGGATTGGCTAGTCATTCATCCATTTATTCATTCAATAGGTATATGCCAGGCACCGATCAAGGTGCTGGTAAACAGACAAGACAGACACAGACAAAATTCCCCACTGTCATTGAGCCGACATTCTAACTGGGGGACACCGACAGTATGCGAGATAAAGAAGGGTACTGCAGAGTCCGCCAGAGGGCAGTAAACGCTACGGGTAAAAGTACAGCACCGAAGAGGCCTGCAGGTGCCAGAGGGTGCAGGTGGTGCTGTAATTTCAGACTGAGGGAGAGTGCCATGTGGCTGAGAGAAATGTGTTCCAGGCATGGGGAACAGCATGTGTAAAGGCCCCGAGGAGAAGCGTGCTTGGTGTGTCTGAGGAACAGCAAGGAGACACACGGGGCTGGAATGAAGTGCGTGAGGGCGGAGCTGGGGGGAACAGCATCACACAGTGATCCCTGCCGTAGCACCATGGAGGTGCTCTGCAGCTGGATTCCCTGGGCACCAGACTCTGAGCTGGGGCTCAGTGTGCTCTCGGGATCCACACCTGGCTAAGCAAAGGGGAGGGAGCAGAGTGGGGATAGGGAGAAGCTGAGCTGTGGTGAGGTCACAAGGACTCTGGAGTTCAGATGGCCCTTGGGGGTCATTCTGAGCTGCGGAGAGGCGGCTGGCCCATTGTTTTCCTCCTGACAGTCACCAGTCACTGGATGGGGCTGCCCCGTAGAGGCTATGTGACCTGGGACAAGGGTGCTCTCTAGCTGTGGGCAGTTCCTGCAGAAGCTGACACCTGGGGAAGCTGACGCTCAAGGAAACTGACAGTTGTGAAGCAGCATTCCGAGCACCTGGGAAATAAGTGCTTCAGTCACGAGAGAGCATTTGGGTGGTGCACCTCACCTCCTCTACAGCCATCGCTGAGGATTTACCGTAAGCCAGGCACCCTGCTAAGCACTTTATAAGAATTTTCTCATTTAGTCTTCACACAAAACCTGTGAGTTGTGTATTATTATTAGCTCCACTTTATATATGAGACTTAGAGAGGCTGTGTAGCCTGCTCAGTGTCCTCACTGCGGCACAGCTAAGTGGGGGCTGCAGTGCTGATGTGCCTAACTCTACAGCATGGGCTCCTAAGCACTAGATTTATCTCTTTCGTTCTGAGCTCCCTGCCTCTGTCGATACAGCCCAAGGACAAGACCACCCCTTCCCTACAGTGAACCCTACCAAAGGGCTGAGTGCTCCCCCACCTGCCTGGCCTATCTTCCTGTCCTACCCTGTGCTGTTGAATTTCTGGGTCCTGAGGCAGAGTTCCTAGTCCCCCCTAACTAGCTCCTCCCCTCAGAGTCAGCCCCTGCTCCAGCCTGCTTGGGTCCCTTGGAAACATGTCCAGCCACAGACCTCTGATGAGAGGGTTCATGGCATCAAGGATATGAGAGGTGAAAAGAGGCTTGGAGACCTGGGCTGATCTGAGGCCTGGCATCTGCCTGAGGATGACAGGAACCAGACTGAGTTGTATCCCCTTCAGATCATATACTGAAGCCCTAACCCCCAGTACCTCAAAATGTGACTGTATTTGGAGATAAGGTCTTTAAAGAGGTAATTAATGTAAAATGAGGCCATTAGGATGGGCCTTAATCCAATATGACTGGTTTCTTTATAAAATGAGGAGATTAGGACATAGACATGTACGGAGAGAAGACCATGTGACCTCAATCTCAGACTTCTAGCCTCTAGCATTCTGAGAAAAATCAATGTCTGTTGTTTAAGCCACTCAGTCTGTGGGACTTTGTTATGGCAGCCCGAGCAGAGCCACGTACCAGTCCTCCCAACTTGCTGGCTCATGCTCTTTGCTCAGCACCGATCACTATGGCTTGGCACCATTCATGGAGACTTAGCTTGATATAATGCCAAGAGCGGTGGCCTTGCGCTCAGAAAATATGGGGCCTTTCTTCTTTTCTGTCCAATGGGGTGACCTTGAACAAGTCACTTTACTGAACTTCGATGCCCCCATCTGGAAATTGGGAGGAATGCCGGAGCATTTCCTTCCTAAGGGCCCATTCAGTGTCTGGGCACAATGTTGGCATTTTCAAGGGCTTGATGGAACTATTGCAGGATCTGAGGAGAGATAGCCTCTTGTCATCATAACCTCAAACACTTGACCAGAGCTTCATGTTACACGAGGGGAACCTGTTCTGTAATGGAGGGCACCACATGCCTGATCCATCCAGGGACAAAAGAAGTATACACACAAGTGGCACCTGAGGGGCCTGACTTAGTGCCCTGAGGTACTGGCAGCTGTTTGAAGGCATGCCCTGCAGGTGTCAGGGGCAACTAGGCCCGACTGGCCCAGAGGGGTCTGAGAGTGCATGGGCCTTGTGCTAGGTGCCGGTGTCTGGAACAGCCTGACTCACTGCCTAGTTGCCTTCATGCGACTGGTGCACCTCCACCCCTGGCAGTGAGGAGGGAGGGAGGGAGGGAGCAAGTATAGGAGGAAGGGGAAGGAGAAGGAAGAGTGGGAGAAAAAGAAGAGGGCTTGGGGAGAAGGAGAAAGTGTGAGCAGGCCATCCATGCTTCTGTGCCTCCAGAAGTAAGGGGTGTGGTCGTGTAGTACCACTCCTGGGGCTCCAGAGGAAGGCGGATCATTAACCTCTCTCAACCACATGGAATGCGTAGGGATGTCACTGAATTAGCATGACACCAATACTCACATTACTAGTTATCACAGGGGAGGTAGTACATCACCAAAACCCATGATTTTCCCCTTCGGATTTGCAGAGCCCACATATTTCTCTCGTCAGTTCACCTTGAAGTTTGAGCTTCAGGATGGGAGTGAGGTGATGCAATAACTCACTCTGCCGGAGCCCTCAAGTGAGTGGTGTTTAGACTGGAAGCCAGAAAATTCATCCGTCCCTGGAAGAGATCTGTATAGCGATGGGAGCCTGATGGTCAGTGTATCCCCATCTCACTCACAGGGCACCTGGGTATCAACTTAGTACAGCTTTCTCAGGAACCCAGGGAGCTGGCTGATCTTTTTTTTTTTTTTTGTTCTTAAATTTTTTTTGTTTTTTTTTTCTGTAGATAATTATTTTTTATTGAAGGGTAGTTGACACACAGTATTATATTACATTAGTTTCAGGTGTACAACACAGTGATTCAACATTTATATACATGATAATTCTAGGTACCAGCTATCACCATACCAAGTTGTTACAACATTTTGACTATATTCCTTATGCTATACATTACATCCTGGTTATTTACTTATTTTACAATTGGAAGTGTGTACTTTTTTTGTTGTTGTTGTTGTGAGGGCATCTCTCATATTTATTGATCAAATGGTTGTTAACGACAATAAAATTCTGTATAGGGGAGTCAATGCTCAATGCACAATCATTAATCCACCCCAAGCCTAATTCTCGTCAGTCTCCAATCTTCTGAGGCATAACAAACAACTTCTTACATGGAGAACAAATTCTTACATAGTGAATAAGTTCTTACATGGTGAACAGTACAAGGGCAGCCATCACAGAAACCTTCGGTTTTGCTCATGCATTATGAACTATAAACAGTCAGTTCAAATATGAATACTCATTTGATTTTTATACTTGATTTATATGTGGATACCACATTTCTCTCTTTATTATTATTATTTTTAATAAAATGCTGAAGTGGTAGGTAGATACAAGATAAAGGTAGAAAACATAGTTTAGTGTTGTAAGAGAGCAAATGTAGATGATCAGGTGTGTGCCTGTAAACTATGTGTTAATCCAAGCTAGGCAAGGGCAATAAAACATCCACGTATGCAGAAGATTTCTCTCAGAACAGGGGGGGTGAGGTTCTAAGCCTCACCTGTGTTGATCCCCAATTTCTCACCTGATGGCTTCCCTGTGACTGTGCCTGTGTTAGGTTGTTCCTCCCTTGAGGAATCTTACCCGTCTCTGGCTAACCAGTCATCTTCCGGGGCCATACAGGGAAATGTAAAGTTGGTAAGTGAGAGAGAAGCAATATTCTTTGAAAAGGTTAGCTTTTTACTTCTTTGTATATTTATGCCCTGTGGCTTCTATGCCCAGCATTTGTCTTGAGGTATCTTTACAACTTGGAAGAATTATGATACTTGGTAAATTTGATATGAGGCACGAATTCTATTTAAGGGTTGTAATTAGGAAGGAAGAAGAAAAGCTATAGAAGTAGCAGGTGGAAGAAAACATGGGAAGATTGATTATTTCTTTGACATATCTTCTTGTAGAGTAACTTCAGCATGTATAGGTTTTAAACTACTAATTAAATTGCGCACACACATTAACATAATAGGAGTATAGTTACATAACCAAAGCATATCTGTAATTACCAGCCATCTCCAGTGAAACCAAGAAAACCAGTTAGGCACCTTAGGCATTTGTGAAAACTTATCTATGATATGGTGGATATTGTCCAACTGAGCTTGAACAGTCTGAGAGAAATCAGACAAATTAAAACAACCCATTCCTGGGGACTGTTCACATCCCACATGTTCTTTTAACAGTAAATAGTCTGTAGTTGTAAGATTTTGGAGCACTACAATTTGCACTTCTCCTAATTCTTGTTTGAGTTCCAACAGTATAGATCCAGTCAAATTTGTTGTTTTACTGTATGCACAGGCCAGCTTAGATATCTCCTTCTTCATTCCCATGGCAAGTCCAGGAACTGGTGGGATGAGTGCATCTACAGCTGTAGCAGTGCGTGGATCTTTGTTGGGGTTTTTTGATGATTATCTTCTGGCATGAGTCTTCCAGAGAGTGCTGATGTTGGAAGTTCTTTTTCATATCGTATCTTAGTTCATTTTTGGGGTAGCCCAATTAGGCTTTGATCCTCTGTATAAACACAAACAGACCCTTTGCCTACACTTTTATGTGCCCTTTATACCCTTGTGTAGAACTCACTGGAGGTCTCCACGCAGGAACTGCCTTTTTTTTTTTTTTTGGTATCATTAATCTACACTTACATGACGAATATTATGTTTACTAGGCTCTCCCCTATACCAGGTCCCCCCTATAAACCCCTTTACAGTCACTGTCCATCAGAATAGCAAATGTTGTAGAATCACTACTTGCCTTCTCTGTGTTGTACAGGAGCTGGCTGATCTTAAACAGTATTTTGAAAATCTTGATAAATATTCCCAGTTCCATAGCAGAGCTCTGAGAATTTAATTTGCTAGGAGTCAGCACCCCAGGATCCTTCCTCATAGCTACCAGCTTTAGTTTCTCCATTTAGAAAGGGAGGCTAGTAATAATACCTACCTCCTAAGGTTGCTATGAGAAATAATACTTTACTCAAATAACACAACACACACACTTAATACATTAAGTGCTTAGAAGAGCACTTGCAGCACACTAGGCACCCCCCATAGGTATTATTAGTAGGAGTATGATGACTGGTACATAGTATTCCTGCCCATTTCCTGTGGTTCAGAGTGAATGATCCCCACCCCCTTCAGCCTTAGAAATGATCCTGTGTGACTGAGTGTGGGTCAGTAAGAGTACTCCATCTCCGCCAAGGTGAAGTCAAAGTAAAAGAGCAGGGATTGCAATCTAATTATCAGAGAAGGTTGAATCAAGGAACAAAGGAAGGGATATTTTCCACAACGATCTCATAGTTCAGAAACACTGTGAGCCAAACGATAGAGTATCAAAATTCATGCAGAAAAAACGTACAGAACACACAAACACAAAGAGAAACAAATACATTTGTAGCAGAGAAATTGACCTCTCTTAGCATAGAGCAGAACAAGTGGACAAGAAATAAGCAAATACACAGAAGACCTAAACAATATGATCAAGGCCACCTAAATCTATCATCATTTTCTAGGTTATGCTGTAGTAAGAAACAACCTCCAAGGTCCAGTGGCTTGCAATGTTTATTTGATTTATTGCTTAATGTTTATTTATATATTAAATAGCAAATGTTTATTTCTTGATCACATTGCATGTTGGTTGGGGTAGGCTTTGGCTTTGCCCCCTCTGTTTTCTTTGTTCAGAAATCCAAACTAAAGTCCTGATCATGCTGCTGCCACCCCACTCAGCTCTGTCTTGGGTCTCACGGGAGCTGAAGATCTTCCCCAAGAACTAATGTATGGGGAGTCCCATGGCACCGTGATTTCAGGAGAATGGATAATACAACAATATAAAATTCCGTATCATTGAATTTCACAGGCAGCATTATTTTGCATGCCCCTCAGAAAGTGAAAACGTAGCCTGCTGAACTATAAAATACCATTGATTGTAAGGTACCTCTCAACTTCAGGGATGTAAAAAGGGCATCTCAGAATCGTTAAAATATGGTATTTTATAATTAGTGTAATGATTAAGAGCCCAGGCACTAGAGCCAGGCTGCCTGACTCTGAATCCCAGCTCTGCCGTGTACAAGTTATGGGGTCCTGCGCCAGTCATTTATTATCATGGTGCCTCGGTAGCCACAACTGTATAATGGGGATAGACCTACTTTCTAGAGTTGCTGTGAAGACTGAATATATGTGTAAAACATTTCAAACAGTGCCTGGCACATAGTAAGTGCTATGTGTGCTTGCTATTTTTATTTTTAAGTATTATATCCATCACACAGGCAAATAAGGGATAAATAAATGGCCTTTGCCATCACCCCTACCACCTCACTGCCACTCCTCTTACCAGGTAAGTGGGGCTCTTGCCAGCCTTCCATAAACCTCTCAGCAGCCTTTGCCAAAAACGGGCTCCTTGCTGCCCCATTGCCACTTTGCGGCTGTCAGGCACAAGTGGGGCCATAGCCTATCCCAGCATGTCTGAGGCCGGTCATCTCCAACCAGACCTCTCTTCATTGTGATCTCCAGACACTTCAAGCAAGACAAGCCCCTTCCCACCCATGCTCGCCATGAGTGGTCTTACCCCGGTTCCTCCCAATGATCACCCAGTCCATTCCACTGCAAACAAATGCCACTACTTCCCCATCCCTTCCCAGAAGGCTTTCCTCATTTCTTTGCAGCTTTAACTGGAAAATGCCTCCTCCAGTTAGGGTGCAGCCTTCCCCACTGCATCCCATCTTGGGGAGAGAGGGGGCAGATTCTTCTGGCTCCCTGCTGCTGGGGCCAGACTAGAGCATGATTCTTCCACTTTCAAAGCTGACCCTTCTATGAGCCTCAAACTATTAAGCTGAATATTTTGTCTTAAAAACAAGGGGGTTCAAATTACGCAGTTAATACTTGATAATTCCTCCTTTTCAATAAGCCATCTACACAATTGGAGAATTTGGGTGTGTGTATTTTTGACAGAGGTACAAACAGCATCCTGCTATAAGTATTGTTCTGTTACTTGCTTTTTTCACCCATCTGTCCTGGCGATCTTTCCATGTGCAATTCTACTTCATGCTTTTAAGTCACGGAGTAATAGCTCTTTTTGGAAATGGCACAGCGTTTCTTTAACCTTTTCTCCAGAATGAGCATTTCTGTTGTTTTCAGTTCTCCCTAATATAAAAAACTGCATCAATAAACAGCTGTCTGTGTGTTAGCTTGTAAACAAGGGAGAATGTTTCTCTATTATTAACAATTTAGAAAGAATAATGACTTTATTTTTTTTTTCCAACTACAGGAGTTTTTTTTTTTTTTGGTATCATTAATCTACAATTACATTTGGGATTGTTCTTCCTTCTTTAAATATGCCTGGATTGCTATATACTTCCCTCTTAAAACTGCTTTTGCTGCATCCCACAGAAGTTGGGGCTTTGTGTTGTTGTTGTCATTTGTTTCCATATATTGCTTGATCTCTATTTTAATTTGGTCATTGATCCATTGATTATTTAAGAGCATGTTGTTAAGCCTCCAAGTGTTTGTGAGCTGTTTTGCTTTCTTTGTACAATTAATTTCTAGTTTTATACCTTTGTGGCCTGAGAAGTTGGTTGGTAGAATTTCAATCTTTTTGAATTTACTGAGGCTCTTTTTGTAGCCTAGTATGTGGTCTATTCTGGAGAATGTTCAATGTGCACTTGCGAAGAATGTGTATCCTGCTGCTTTTGGGTGTAGAGTTCTGTAGATGTCTATTAGGTCCATCTGTTCTAGTGTGTTGTTCAGTGCCTCTGTGTCCTTACTTATTTTCTATCAGGTGGATCTGTCCTTTGGAGTGAGTGGTGGTTAAGTCTCCTAAAATGAATGCATTGCATTTTATTTCCTCCTTTAATTCTGTTAGTGTTTGTTTCACATATGCTGGTGCTCCTGTATTGGTTGCATATATGTTTATGATGGTTATATCCTCTTGTTGGACCGACCCCTTTATCATTATGTAATGTCCTTCTTTATCTCTTATTACTTTCCTTGTTTTGAAGTATATTTTGTCTGATACTAGTACTGCAACACCTGCTTTTTTCTCCCTGTTGTTTGCATGAAATATCTTTTTCCATCCCTTGACTTTTAGTCTGTGTATGTCTTTGGGTTTGAGGTGAGTCTCTTGTAAGCAGCATATAGATGGGTCTTGCTTTTTTATGCATTGTATTACTCTATGTCTTTTGATTGGTGCATTTACATTTAGGGTGATTCTGAAAGATACATACTTATTGCCATTGCAGGCTTTAGATTCATGGTTACCAAAGGTTCAAGGTTAGCTTCTTTACTATTTTACTGTCTAACTTAACTCTCTTATTGAGCTATTATAAACACAGTCTTTATTTCTCTCCCTTCTTATTTCTCCTCCTCCATTCTCTATATGTTAGGTGTTTTATTTTGTGCTCTTTTGTGTTTCCTTTGACTGCTTTTGTGGGTAGTTGATTTTTTTTTTTGCCTTTAGTTAGTATTTGGTTGGTCTGCTTTCTTTGCTGTGATTTTATTTTCTCTGGTGACATCTGTTTAGTCTTAGGAGTGCTCCCATGTAGAGCAGTCCCTCTAGAATATCCTGTAGAGGTGGTTTGTGGGAGACAAATTCCCTCAACTTTTGCTTGTCTGGGAACTGTTTCATCCCTCCTTCATATTTAAATGATAATCGTGCTAGATACAGTATCCTTGGTTCAAGGCCCTTCTGTTTCATTGCATTAAATATATCATGCCATTCTCTTCTGGCCTGTAAGGTTTCTGTTGAGAAGTCTGATGATAGCCTGATGGGTTTTCCTTTGTAGGTGACCTTTTTTCTCTCTCTGGCTGCCTTTTCTACTCTGTCCTTGTCCTTGATCTTTGCCATTTTAATTATTATGTGTCTTGGTGTTGTCCTCCTTGGGTCCCTTCTGTTGGGAGTTCTGTGTGCTTCTGTGGTCTGAGTGACTATTTCTTCCCCGAGTTTGGAGAAGTTTTCAGCAAGTATTTCTTCAAAGACACTTTCTATCCCTTTTTTCTCTCTCTTCTTCTTCTGATACCCCTATAATGTGGATATTGTTCCGTTTCGTTGGTCACACAGTTCTCTTAATATTGTTTCATTCCTGGAGATCCTTTTATCTCTCTCTGTGTCAGCTTCTCTGCGTTCCTGTTCACTGATTTCTATTCCATTAATGGCCTCTTGCACCTCATCCAGTCTGCTTTTAAGTCCTTCCAGGGATTGTTTCATTTCTGTAATCTCCTTCCAGACTTCATCCTTTAGCTCTTGCATATTTCTCTGAAGCTCCATCAGCATGGTTATGACCTTTATTTTGAATTCTTTTTCAGGAAGATTGGTTAAATCTATGCCCCCAGGTTCCCTCTCAGGGGATTCTGGGTTAGTCTGGTCTGTATCAAATTCTTCTGCCTTTTCATGGCAATAGAAGTAGTCGTGGGCAGTTGGTGCATGTGTTAGCTGGGAGAACCAAGTCCCTACTTGCTTGTTGGTCAGCTTCCTTTTCTGTGAGAATGGCGACCCCTAGTGGCTTGTGCTGGACAGCTGTGCGCCGTCGGGGCCTCTGAGTCTGTTCCAGGCAGGCGGCAGCAGAGGAGGCTCCGCACAGTTGCTGTGGGCATGGCTGGCCTCAGCCTGCTGCTCCACTCTGGCTGTTTATCGCCGTGAGGGCCCTCCAAGCTGTGCTGCCATCCAGGGGATTAGGGCGCCTGGAGTTCCCTGGGATTCCCGGCTGCTGGGCCGAGTGTGCCGGGATGCTTCTGTCCAGCTGGGAGGCTCCTGTCCCTTTAAGACTTTCAAAAGCACCCACTTTTCTTTTGTCCCGGGGGCACTGGCTACAGGGACCCACTCTCAGGTTTTACTGTCCTGTTTCTCTAGCATCCAGTGCACGACGCACTGTGTGTCTGCGCTCCCAGTGCGGACGCCTAGGGCTGGGTATTTAGCAGTCCTGGGCTCCCTCTCCTTCCCCGCTCTGACTCCTCTCCTCCTGCTGGGAGCTGTGGTGGGGGGCACGCTTGGGTCCTACCGGGCTGCGGCTTGTATCTTACCCCCTTCGCGAGGTGCTGGGTTCTTGCAGATGTAGGTGTACCCTGGCTGTTGTCCTGTATCTTCTGGTCTCTCTTTTAGGAATAGTTGTATTTGTTGCATTTTCAAAAATATGTATGGTTTTGGGAGGAGATTTCCGCTGCCCTACTCATGCCGCCATCTTGACTCCTCTCCCACCACTGGTTTTGCATGGCCTTAACTTAAGCATTTTAACTATGTAGCTAATATAAAGACCACCTATGGTCCTTCTATGCAACTTGAGAATGAAAACATTGCCTGTATCTGACATCTGGCTTTGTGCTCATCTTCCATCCCCATGCCTATCTCTCCCTTTCACTCCAAAGTAATCACTTCTCTGAATTTTTGTATTTATAATTGCAATGCTTTAATATACATAATTAAATCATATATATATATATATATGTATATATACATATATATATATATATATATTTATCCCTGGGCAATAGATTGTCTTTGTAGTCATTTTACTTCTTTTGAATTTATAGAAAGAGGATCACACTATACATGTAACCTCCTTGTTTTGCTCAACATTGATACTAAAATTTTTCCATATTATTGTTTAAGATTGTAGTTCATTCATATTCACTACTGAATAGTAGACCATAATTTACTTATCTGTGCTCCTGTTGATGGTCATTCAGGTTGCTCTTGTTTCCTGCTATTGCAAACATTGCTGCTGTAAATGTTCTTAGACATGTCTCCTATTGTACCAAGAAGTGGAATCGCTACATTGTAGGGTATACAAACATCCAAGTTCACAGTATTATGCCAAATTTTTCTGGCCAAGTGATAGTAGCAATTTGCACTCCCATTAGCGAAGGATAAGATATTCTGTTCTTCTCTCCAACACTTGTCAGACTTCTTACTTTTTGTCAGTTGAATGAGTGTAAAACGGCATCTCACCGTGGTTTTAGTCCCATTTCCCTGATTGCTGATGAGGCTGAGCATCTGCTCATGTGCATGTGGGCCATATGTGTTTCCTCTTCTGTGAAATGTCTGTCCATGTCTCCTGCCTGTTTGCCTGTTGAGTTATTTGTTTTTCTCTTCTTATTTATTTGTAGTTCTTTATATACCAATCCTTTGTCAGGCATGTGCATGGCCAAATACCTTCTCCCAAGTTGTGGTTTGTCTTTTCATTTTCCTTAAGGTGACTTTTAATGAACAAAAGTTCTGTGTTTTAATGTTGTTAATTTGTTATTCCTTTTATCATTCGTGGTTTTTGTGACCAGTTTAAGAAACCTGTGCTGGCTGTTTGCCTGTTTGCTCTCATATTTATTCCGTGCCCTCTCCCTGCTCTGTTTTAGTCACCAGGAGCTGGCATCCCTCATGCTCGCATGCCCATCAGCTGCCAGTTAAGTTTGCCCAGTGGGAGGAACTGGCCTGATGTTAAAAAGCAAGAGGTGGGAGAATCCAGGGTATTTTCACCCCTTCTCTCCTGCTCTGGGTGGCATCTTCAGAGTGGCCATGTTTCCTCTGTGGCTACAGTGGCCTCTAGGCTCCTACTGGGTGACCCAGCTTCTGAGCTCTGGTGGTATCACCTCTTCCCCCTTTGCCTCAATCCTCAGTCCCCAGGGGTACAAGGGGCTTTTTGCGGTTGTTCACCGCTGGGTCTTTTCACCTTTCTAAGGCCTTTGCAACTAGTCCCCTGTCTTATCTTCCCTCTGAGGATCTACCTCGTGGTGGACTTTGATTTTATAATCTTGATGGATACAAATACTTCCTCACTCTAAGGCGAAAAATACATCCATCTATAGTTTGAAGAAGTTTAAAGTTTTTCTTTTGATATTCAAATTCTAACCGAGCTGAAGTTAGTTGTTGTGTAAGGCAGTTCATTTCACTGGGGTGCAAGTAGTGATCAAATTTCATCTTTTCATCTGGCCACCTGTTTTTTTTTCAGTTCCACTTAACTGAATAAACCCTTTTCTCTACTGATCTGCCAAGCCCCTGCTCTCATACAGCAAGTGCCCATATATGTCCGGCTCAGTTACTGATCTCTCTAGTTCCGCAGGTCATTTGATTGTTCCTGCAGAGAACTTTAATTCCCCACTGTCCACAATGGAGATCACTGAGACAGAAAATCAATAAGGAAACTTCAGATTTAAACAACACTTCCGACCAAATGGGCCTTACAGGCATATACAGGTACCCCTGCTTTCCAAGTTTGTGTTATGCTACTTGGCTTTTAAGAAAGACGTACATTAATGTGGTACTGGCTTTTTTCATAAAAGCAAAAATCCTCTTCGGATTTCTTTTTGATGAAAGCAAGTCTGTATAGTATGGAATTTTGATGCAGCTACCTTCGTGGAAAATTTTTCTAAATGTTTCTAATATATTTGAGAGAATGTGATACTCCAATTATTGATGTTATACCTCTAGATGTGTCCATCAGATCAAGTCTGCTAATTGAGTTGCTCAAATATTTTATATGTTTGTTGATTTTTTGTGGGCTTGGATATGAACAATTAAGGCATGTCTGTTCTCTTATGAGGGCAGATTTGCTATTTTCATGATGCAGTTCTATTAATTTTGCTTTTTGTATTTTGAGGCTATTTTATTATACACTATTGTTTTGAATTGCATTACTTCCTCGCAAATCAAACATTTTGTTATTATGCAGTGATCTTCTCTATCCTTAATAATGTTCTTTGTCTTAATATCTGTTTTGCTGGAAGTTAATATAGGTGCACTATCTTTCTTTCTGTTAGTATTTGATATATCTTTTACTATCTTTCTATTTTCAAACTATGTCCTTAATATATACCTTATGGATGTCTTTCATAAAAAACACATATCTGGGTTTTCTTTTTGTTATTCAACATGAAAATCTCTACATTTCACTGTCAAGTTTAACCCTTTTACATTTGTTGTATTATTGATATATTTAGATTTGTTTCCATGATCTAACTTAGATTTCCAGTTGTCGTGGTTTTTCCTTATGTTTTGTTTTCCTCTTCCCCCATTTAAAACATTTTTATTCCTCTCCCTGCCTCTTTTTCCCCCTCTTCCTCCCTAACAATTTGTAATGTATATATCCCTTTTCTTTATGATTACTGTTGAGTTTTTGCCATCTACCTAAAGGCTAAAATCAAGCAGTATTTTGACTCCTCTCATGAACAATACAAAAATTGCTCAACATCACTAGTCATCAGGGAAACAGAAATCAAAACCACAATGAGATATTACCTCACAGCTGCCAGAATGGCTAGTATCAAAAGTACAAAAAATAACAAGTGTTGGTGAGGATGTGGAGAAAAGGCAACCCTCCTACACTGTTGGGAATGTAAATCAGTGCAGCCACTGTGGAAACAGTGGAAAACTCTTCTGAGTTTGGAAACAGTATGGAGGTTCCTCAAAAAATTAAAAATAGAACTACCATATGATCCAGCAATCCCAGTTTTGGGTATTTCCAAAAAAACGTATGAAAACACCAATCTGAAGCGATATATGAACCCCTATGTTTATCGCAGCACTATTTACAATTTTACAGTATTTTACAATATTACAAGATATGAAAAGCCCCCAAAGTGTCCATCGATAGAAGAATGGATAAAGAAAACATGGTACATACATTCAGTGGAATATTTCTCAACCATAAAAAAGCATGACCATTTGCAACAACATGGCTGGACCTAGAGGGTAGTGAAATAAATGTTAAGTGAAATAAGTTAGACAAAGAAAGACAAATACCATATGATTTCACTTACATATGGGATCTAAAAAACAAAATAAATGAACAAGCAAAACAAAACAGAAAGAGACTCATAGATGCTGGAAACTGTTGGTTACCAGACAGAGGAGGGGTTGAGGGGGTGGGCAAAATAGGTGAAGTGGGTAAAGAGCCACAGACTTCCAGTTATGAAACAAGTAAGTCATGGGCCTGTAATGTACAGCATGGGGCAAATAGTCACTAATACTGTAATAACTGTGTATGCTGACAGAGGATAACTATACTTATCAGGGGGATCATTTTGTGATGTTTAAAAATTTCAAATCACTATATTGCACACCTGAAATGAACAGGATATTTTAAATCAATTATATAATTTATATCAATTATATTTCAATGAAAAAAAGAATCCTATGGAATGCTTTTAAAATATGGATTTCTAGACTCCAACCCAGACTCCTTAGATCAGAATCTTTAGCATAATTTGGTTTGAAAGTTTGAAAATGACAGTCCAAAAAGAAAAAAAAAAGTGCAGCCCAATACAATTAAAATTCCTAAAAAAAATGCTAGCAAATAGAATTCTTCAGCATGTTACATGAATGAAGAGACACACCCTGTAAGTGCTGTGCCAGATACGTGTATCCAAACGCCCAGCTGAAATCTTCTCCTGCATGTGCAACAAGCATCCCAAACTTAAGAGGCCCTGAACCAAACTCCTCTCTGCCCCTCAAAGCCTGATCTTCCTGCCGGCCCCTCGTTTCCACAGAGGGCCACTCCCTCCTATTACCTGTGACTCTTCACTTCTTCTATTTCACTCGCCACAGCCCATCTGTCGAAGAGTCTTGTGGGCTAAATTTTTCCTTCAAAACATATCCAAATATGTCCAAGATGCACCTCCACTCTAGCTCCAAGCTGAAGTCCCCCGCTAGCTCACACTGGCCGAGTGCCAGAGCTTCCTAAATGGTCTTCCTCTCCCACGCTCGTCCTTGTCCGACCCAGTTCCCAACATGGCGGCCAGAGTGATATTGTTAACACCTAAATCAGATTGTCAGTCCTGTGCTTAATACTCTTCAGAGGCCTGCCAGCCACCCAAGTCAGCTGCGGTTCCTCAAATGTGCCGAGTGCATTCCTGTCTTTTGCATGGGTGTTCTGTATTTAGTTGTGTCTTTTATTGACTCCTTCTACTGTTAGAACGTGAGCTGCACAGGAGCAGAGACTTGGTGTGTCTTGTGCGCTGTTGTATGTCCAGAGCCTAGAACAATTCCTGGTGCATAGGTAGATGCTTAATAGGTATTTTCTGACTGACTGAACATGCCAATGTAATGGTTACCCAACACTAGAATACTCATTGCTATAATCCATTACCTCATCCAGTCGTTGAACGGTGACTGAACACATGATAATTTCAATAGATGCCAAAGAGATATTTGATAAAATCAAATACTCCCGGTAAAATATTTGGTAAACTTCCTGATCTTAAAAAATCAACTGCAAATGAATAGTCCAAATCACAGCTAATTGCAGAAACCTAGACACAGTCCCATTAAACTCAAGACAGAGCAGGAAGCTCTTTGTCCTGAGAGCGCATATCACCAACTTATTTTTCCGTGTTGTACTTTTACTAGGACTTACTAAGCACTAAATACTGTGATAAATTCCTTACACATACCATGTAATTGATCCTGTGGGGGCTGCAGGAGCGTCTGTTTATAGTCAGTGAAATGGTGGCTCGCAAAGGTAAAGCCTGCCCCAAAGTCACTCAGTGAGTATGGAGGCAGCTGGCAGAGGCTGAGGATCTGGCTCGACTGTGCCCCAGAATGATAACGAGCACCAGGATAACGAATTCCAAATGGGCCACAGATGTGAAAAATAGTTCCTCATCACTAGTAAATAGAAAAATGCAGTAACATCTATCAGATGGGCAAATATTTATTATTATTATTTTTTATTTTGGTATCATTAATCTACAATTACATGAGGAACATTATGTTTACTAGACTCCCCCATCACCATGTCCCCCCACATACCCCATTGCAGTCACTGTCCATCAATGTAGTAAGATGCTGTAGAATCACTACTTGTCTTCTCTGTGTTGCACAGCCCTCCCCATGCCTCCCCCAACATTCAGGTGTGCAAATATTTTTAAAAAGGTACAACGACCAGTGCTGGTGAGTGTACAAGATGGTGGGTGCCATCTTTCAGCACTGGAGAGTGAAAATGGTTGTCTTTCTGGAAGGCAATTGTTAGCGCAGCGCTTAAGCTGTGTGGCTGTTCATTTGCTTTGACCTAGCAATTCTGCCTCTAGTAATTTATCCTCAGGGAATAATTCAGGATGTGGGCAAACACTGAGTTACACGGATATTCAGTGCAGAGTAATCATACAAAATAGCTTGTACAGCATAAATTCTATTTTTTTGAGGCGTCTGTGTGTCTCTATATATGCATATTTCTGTACATGTCTATCTCTCCCTATCTAGAGAGAAAAAACACATCAAAATAGTAACAGTGATTTTTCTCAGAATAATCAGATTACATGTGATTTTTTCCCTTCTGAACACTGATCTATTTTCTGAAGTTTTGTAATAATCACATATTATTACCCTTATAATTAGAGGACACAATCAAACTGTTTTCATTTTGGAAATAAGGTGAGTGCTTTCTTTTCTTGTACCTGACATTTGAGGTGGGATTACTTCTGCTTGTTCATTCAACAGTTGGGCCCTGTGCTGGGGATGGGATAGAGCAGTGAACAACAGAGGCTAAGCCCTGACTCTCACGGAGCTGACATTCTGTGTGGTGAGACAGTAAGCGGTCAGACACATGGGAGCCCTGTCTGCAGGGGGTATGCCTTATTGGCATGATCAAGATGCAGCAAAGCATAGCTAAAGGGTGCTCTTTGAGGTTCCATGGCCAAGGACAACCTCTCAGGAGGGGCCGTTTGTGGAGGAGGTGGGGAGTGAGCCCTTTGGATATCCCGGGGAAGAGGATTACAGGCAGAGGGGACTGCAGATGCAAAGGCCCTGAGGCAGGAGTGTGCTTAAAATGTGCGAGGTATAGCCAGGAGGCTGATATCACTGGAGCAGAGGGAGTGAGGGGCTTAGGAGGAGGTAACGTCCTAGAGGTTATGGAGACCAGATCAGGTGAGGCCTTTTTGGCTAAGGGAGGGAGAGATGTGGCTTCTGGCAGCCTGGGCACTGCTTGTTCCTGAGGCCCTCTCTTCCCTAGTCCCTTTTTGTGGCAGCAGATACAATGTTGGCGCTGCTGAGAGGACTGCGAATTCCAGCAGAGACATGCATCACATGTCAACACTGGCTGGTCACAGAGACATGTATATGTTCTTTTTGTTTCTGTGGGCTTCCTCCCTTCTCCAAAATGCACATTACCTTCCTTACCAAAAAAGGTTATTTTAAAAAAATGACAATGGCAAAAACTGTAGCAACATGGAAGTATTAATGATGCAATTTTGGGGGAGAAAAAGCAGAATATGAAAGCTTTTGTACCTGATGTTAATAACAAAATAAGCATATGATTGTTTATGGGGAGGCCTGAAAGGGAGAGAAATAAGGCTCTGTTTGAATAAGGGATTATGGATATTTTTAATTTCAAAATTGTCTTACTATTGTACTGCTTTGCTAGTGATGAGGCAGGAAGTGACACATGACAGTAAGGACCTTAAGCTACCTAGCCTGGCATGGCAGCTCTGAGATTCCAGGGAATGGGGCTTCTCCCATCATATCCCAGGGAAGGCTCCCTGCCTGCCCCGCCCTCAGGAAGGAGGGAGGGAGGGATGGAAACGGAAGGAGGGGAAGGAGGCAGAGGGGCGTCCACAGGCTCCCAGAGCTGGCCTTGCCAAGTCCTCCTTCTTGTCCAGCAAGCTGAAGGTCAGGGGGTCACACATATGCCACCTACTCCCGGCTTGCCAGGTGCCAGCAGGCCCCGGCAGGGAGGCACTCTGCCACGGCATAGGGCAGAAGCACAGGGTGGGCCCCTTGGAACTGAGTGGCGAGGCCTCTCCTGGGGCAGAATGGCTCTGATGGGCAAAGGAGGTCCTGCTGGCATTGCAGACACAGCAACCTCGCTTGCTGTCTGCAGTGCCCTGTGGGCATGGCGCCCACACCTGCAGCCCCCACGGCACTTAACACAGGTCCAGATGAGACCTGTTTAAGCACCAACATGCAGCAGTAGAGGCTTCTGGAGAGTTCTGTCGGAGGCCCCGCCCACAGGTGTGCCTTTAGGGGTGGGGCACAGCTCGGGTCAGACCTGTGTCTGCAGTCTGGTGCCAGCATGTGCTGAGCAAAGCCCCTGAGCCTGTCTGACCTAGCCTCCTCCTCTGTAAGATGAATGCCTTGTCTGGGGGTCCTTCTGAGGATTATTGGGACAACACCTGCCAAGGGCTCAGCAGGCCTGGACCCAAGTTAGCTGCTGTCACCCCACAACACGGCCTGGCAACTCGGCCGTGGCCTGAATCAGGCACTAGGTTCTACTCCCAGGCCCTTTCCCTGTGTGCTGCGTGAACTCAGGCAAGTCCCTTGGCTTCCCGGGTCCTCCCAGCTGGCCTGGGAAAGGGGTGCCCTCCTGCCCTGGGGCTCTGAGGGTCAGCTGGGGCAATCTGCATGAAGTGCTGCACAGGGCATCTCAAATGCCCTCTGTGTTACCTCCTTTCCTTCCACAGGGGCCCCACAGGGATGTGTGTCCTGACCTTGCTCTGCTTTCTTGTTTCTGTTCCTTTCGTCCCATTTGCTGTTCTCACCTGATGTGGCGGGGCCCCTGATAGTACCCATCTGCCAGCCCAGGACATCGTGCTTCAACAGAGCCGAGCGCATGGGCTGTGTGACTGCTGGTCCAGCCCAGAGGCCCTGCTTCTTTCCGGCAGCCCTCGGCTGAGGCCTGCGTCGGGCTGGCTGCATGCACTCCTATATCACTCACTGCGGCCACTGTGCAGACTCTCTTTGGGCCCCATTTTACAGGTGGGGAAACTGAGGCTTGAGTTGGTGAAGTCCTCCAGCTCATATGTTCAGGAAGCAGTGGCGCTGGATATGAATCCCAGTCCAACAGCCTCTACCTCAGTCAGAGCCCCTATCCCCCACCGCCCAGAGCTGCTGCTGTGTCTATGTCGGGGGGCTGGCTGGGGTGGCTAGAGGGTGATCCCTGACCAGGAGGCCCACCCTGCCCTTTGCCTGACTGCCAGCCTGGCCATGTCTATGTCCACAGAATTCCTACCCCATGACTCCATCAGCCTTCATCCAGGACGGCAGCATCAGGCTCTTGCTGCTGTGTGAGGAGGCCCACGGGGTCTCCTGCCAAGGGAAGGGGCAGGTGGAGTTACAGGAGGAGGCCCCTCCTGGCCCACACCTGGGCATGCCCAGGTGGGAGGCGGAGCCCAGCAGGCAGCTCTTCCCTGCGGGTCATGCTGCATCGGTGGCTGTGAACAACCGTGTGGCAGTACGACCTCATGCTGAATGGCACGTCGATTGTCTGCCTGGAGCTCTGGCTCGGCTGGGTCCCTGGCCAGAAGAGTGGGCTGGTGCTGCAGCCCAGGCCCGGGCTGGGACAGCTGGCTGGGAAGGGCACACTTTCAGAGCATGTGTCGTCAGCCTCCTGGAATGAGCCAACCTGGCCGTGGAGGATCTGGAGAGGGGCTTGTGCCCTCAGCGATCTGGGCAGCTTTGGGGCAGGAGGGGCTCTCAGGGACTCGTGAGCCAGGCCTCTCATCTCATGTTGGGCACCTAGGACCAAAGGGTTTGGCGGACTCCTCAAGGTCAGACGGCTTGGAAGGGCAGAGCAAGGACTCATACCCATTCCACTTTCTGTCTTTTCCATCGGTCTCCTCTATTTTCTACTCTGGTGTAACTTTTTCTTTCTTTTTTTTAAGTTCTTCCTTTTTTAAATTGAGGTGCATACAGTAAAATGCACAAATCTTAATGTACAGTTTGATGCATTTTGACAATCTTTTTTGTCTTTAATATGACATATATTACCATGTGACTTCACATCCGGAAGCCCAGCATTTAAAAGACTGGTTCATTTGAATTCCAGGTATGCTATTACCAGGTGAGGGTGACTCCAGTCCAGGGTCTGATCTGCAAAGGTGATGTTCTGCCTCCACACAGACTTCTGTAGATTTACATTGTTATAGATCTGTATCTTTACTAAAATCATTGAACGTGAGAAACATTAAACAAATATTACACTTAAGGATGGTACTTTGAAGCATCCTTTAAGGAATTAAAAGCCTAGATATAATTTGGTATCATTCTCACTAATCCTTGAACTGTCTTCTGATTCTACTCACAGAAGCTTTGATGAGAATGTGCTTTTAAGGTTCTCCCTGCTTCAGTTTTATAGCCCAAACCTTCCAAGGCCATCAGCAAGCAGGTAGGCTGTTGTTCACTCATGCAATAAGCATTTATTGAGTACCTGCTGTGTGCTGCATGCTGTTGATGTATAACCCCGTCCTGAAGGATTTCTCAAGGGCTATCCTTTGGGGAAACATGCTCATCCGGGTACGGATTCTAGGTGGTGTGGAAGTGGCGCTCAGGAGAGGGCCTGGTCATATGGGTCTGGCGGAGTCTGAGACCACAAACCAGAAGATGTGGATCAACTTCAAAGGATGTCAGTTGAGGTTCTCTTGTTTGGGAGTAACAGAAACTGAAGGGGCAGCTAGTTGGGCAGAACCTGGGAAACCCGTGTGATCCACGAAGGAGCTGGACAAGAGGCCTGGGAGGTGGGAGGCAGGGTAGCAGGGCCTCTGGGCATCGGATGTTCACAGATGTCTCTCCCAGGACTGCCAAGAGCTGCAGTTCAGGAACATTCTTCAAGCCTGCTCAAGTAGATGCCAGGAGACCATGCAGAGATTCTTTGGTATGAACTAGTCTAGCTGCAGTACGGAGCCTGTGTCTTGGACAAGGTGGCTATTTATCCCTGCCAGTGAGTGACATCTCCACCCAGGTGCTTGGTCTGTGTCATGGGTCACTCTTACTAGCTATGGACCCCACCCAAAACCCTCAGCAAAGTTGGCAGGTTCTGATGGCCCCAAAACTGACACATCGGGGTGACAATTACACAGCTAAGATAAGTAGGACAGTGTTATTATCCTCCCCATTTTATTTTCTAGGACACAGAGGCTAAGAGAAGCAGTAATCTACCCAGGCTCATGCAAGATATTAGTAGGGGAGCCAGGACTCAGTGCCAGATTTTCCCATTGTCCTACTCTGCCACCCTGCCTTTTAGCCACGGCCCTCCCACGCCTTGTCCTGTAGCCCTGGAATCCATGTCCTCACCTGAAATGTGTGTCATGATGTCAATCAATGTCTCCCAGGTAGGGTCTGGAGTGGCGTTCCCTGGGTTTTATCGACTAACTAACTAATTCCTAGTTTGATTTCAATTTAAAAAGTCACTTCAATAGAAATTGTCTAAACATTTTCCTCTTTTAAACTAGCCTAGTTTGACAGTAGCTCACTGAGTAAGTAAACATGTGTGGGGTTTGGTGTAGATGTGATTAATATCAGGTTATAGTTCAGCTAAAAATCACTATCCATCATGGTCATTTTGACTCATTATACAGTTGTAAATTGATTTTATTCTTATGGGAATAAAATATTGCTTGTTTTTTATTTGTAAAGGGCTATTGCTTAAGGCATATGTGTAAGGAATACTGACCTTCAAATGGAAGTTAATGAGGAAGATACTAATGTTGCAAATTTACCTCAGGATGATTTTCACCAATATGTAAATTATATTCATCTCACCAAAATTCCTATAAAACACACCAAGAAGTTGTATTACTTCAAAAAACAATGGTAAGAAGAGAAAACATAATGGCAGTTATAGCCAATGTGGCTTTTCATTTATTTGGAATAAAGACCAGCAAATGATGTTTGGAGGAAAGTCTTTACAACTAGCAGCCTTAAATGTCATTTCTTAGCTAATCGTTTAGACATAGATCCATAAATTAAACACAGTAATTACATGATTTTTAAAATTCACATGAAAGAATCCCACGTGAGATCACAAAGAGTTTTCACAGCTATTTGATCCTGTAAGATATGTTGAACATAATCAACATCTTAATATTCATTTGATCTTTAAGCCAATCATGCTCAATGTCATTTAAAAGGTATTTGTTGACAATCCGTATTTTGTGTTTCTAAAGGAAATAAATTAAAATGAAGAGTACATATTACTTTTTTAAAAGGGAAAGTCTAAATTTGTCTATTTATTATGGATGTTATTATAGTATTAGTATTATGATGACAGGAGACTATAAGCCCAAAAAGATTGAGATGTGGCTGCCTGGGTGTTTCTCCAACTCTTTCCCACTCTCCCCTCCCGTCCCAGCTCGTGGCCCAGAACAGCGCAGAGGAACCCAGGCCAAGGACATAGCATTGCCTGAGGCCCCCTGTGTCCTAGGGAATGCACGTGGGTGTGCACACGGGAGGGTCAGGGCATCCGTGGGGATGTGCACGTTTGCGAGTGATGCTGGCCATGTGGGCATGAGTATGTGAGTGTGTTTGTGAATGTGTGCGTGTGTGTGTGTGAGAGCGAGAGCAAGCAAGCGAGCGAGCGAGAGAAAGATGTCCGAGCCCTGGGGAAGAGAATCTGGATTTTTATGACTGTGGAACAAGCGAATTAAAAAACACAAACCTATTAAACTAAATGAAATATTCCTGTCCTTTCTTTCTCTGCTCATTCGGTGGTTAGTCATGTAGCAGAATGAGGCTGTCTGATTGCGGTAGAAGCCGAGGCTGTGTGTGTGTGTGTGTGGAGGGGGCTGGTGGGGAGCATTCCACAAAGCAGACCAACCTATCAGCCCAGGGTCAGCCATCTGGGTGCCCTTGGGGATGAGGGCAGCCGTGGGGGGCAGCAGCGGGAAGCCACAGGCTCAGTGCAGAGTGGAAATCTCCCAGGTCCTTGCCTGTCCGTCCCGCCCTCTCTCCCTGCCTCCATTCTTCCAGCCCCCATGTTTCCCCAGGACACACACGCCAACGTGGGCTCTAGCCTCTGTCTTTAACAAGCTGGGGAGGCGGTAAATCACGGTAATGAGGAAACAGGGAGCACATCAGCTCCTGATGAGGCCCTGTGCACCAGGCTGATCAATTGCTCTGGAAACCTTCCCTGCACGGTACCTGGGATGAGGCTGTCCTGCCAGAGCGTGGCTTCCCATATGTAATTGGACGATGTGTCACGCAGGCTGTATGTGGAAGTCCTTCTAGTGGCACCATGACCATGTTTTCAGTCCAGGCCATCCTGGCTGAGGAATTTGGGGTGGTGTTGCCAAACTGCTTTTCTTTTTTTCTAAACCTCAGAGCCTATCTTCACAGGAAAACAATTTTAGCAAGGGTGGTGTATTTGCAGAAATGTCTGGCTAAAAGACTTGCTTTTGATCTCTGAATTGTTTTCGGAGTCTCCCGTCAACAGTACCCATGCTTCTGAGCCCCGTGAATCCACATTTATTTGAGAAAAGGCCGGGAGGCAGCTCGTGACGAAAAGCACTCGTGGGCTGGGCTGTGAGCCCCTTGGGAGTACGCTGCTCACAGCCAGCTCCGACGCTCTCGTGCCACATACGGAGACACAAGGCAAAGGGCATTATAAGTCCACAACCCATTTGGGCTTCCAAGGACTGCTCACTCCAATACATGGTCATTCATTCATTCATTTATTCCACACTGGTTTAGATATGGGGAGACACCAATGAAGCAAATGGACAAAGACCCCTGCCCTCCTGAGGACAGCAGGACAGCAGGTGGAGACAGATAGACAGCAGGCCTCGTAAATAAGGAAACAATATAGTGCGTTAGCAGGTGCTCTGGAAAAGAGAGGGTAGGATGGGGAGGGGTCACGAGTATTAAGCAGAGTGGTCAGAGAAGGCCTCCATCTGCAAGTGACATGTGAGCAGACTTGCAGGATGAAGCTGATGTCAGGGGAAGAGCATTCCAGCAGAGGGGCCAGCTAGAGCAAAGGCCCCAGGGCTGGGGTGTGCCTGGCACGTTGGCAGAACAGCGAAGAGGCCCATGTGACTGACTCAGAGAGCGAGGGAAGTGGGTGAGGTGCGGAGAAGATGGCAGTGGCCAGTGCTCAAATACCGCTAGGGCCTCCGAGGCTGCGGTGACAACCTGGGCTTTCACGCTGCCTGAGATGCGAGCTGGTGTGGGGTTCTGAGCAGAGGAGGGATGGGACCTGGCTTGTGTTTTAACAGTTGCTCTGGCTGCTGTGCTGGAAATAGTCTGTAAGATGGCAAGGGTGGAAAGCGGCTAATGTCATTCAGGTGAGACATGATGGCAGCTTGTTCCATTTGTTGGGTGGAACTGTGAAGGGAGAAACCTCCCTCTACCTCCAGGATGATGGCAGGGATTTGGAGGCTTTAGCAGATGGAAGTAGACAGTTTTTTGACTAGTTGGGGTTCAATTTGGCTTCCAGCGCCCCTGGAGCCGGCCATGTATCTCCACTCCAGGTGGGGCTGGAAAAGTAGATCTAGGCCTTCAGGTTTTCTGAGACAGACCCTAAAGGGAGGCTGCTGCCCGGGGACTGGGAAGATAAACAGGGAAAGCCCTTCAGGGGTCTGGGGGCATCTGGGTACCCGGTGGGGAGATCAGACTCCAGGCCTGGCAGGCAAGTAGGAAGCAAGGCTGACCTCTGTGTAACTGACTAGCTACCTCAGTTTCTCCTGCATTACTGGCTTGCTGCTGATGGCAGTGTCTGGAAGACTTCAGGTCACGGAGGAAGAATGGAGAAGTCTCTTGCATCTCCCTCATCAGATGCCTCCACTGCCTTTCCCTGGTGTGCCTGGAACAGAATTCCAGGAAGACCAAACTCCTCTCTTCCTGCTCCCAGTCTGTTGGCTGTGCCATGGAATTATTTAGGGAAGGGCTCTGTACGAACACCTGGGCAGGAACTTTTTGGGGGAACTGGGGGGAAGCAGTGTACCTTTGGGAGTTTGGGGTGGGAGTGGCCGCAAGACAACAGGGAAAGGGCTAGGCGGGGACTTGGAGACAACTGTGCAATCCTGGAGACATCCAGAATTTTGCAAAGGGCCCCGGACCGGTCGGTATTCAGGAGGCCGGGTTTCCGGTCCCGGTGTACCACCATGGAGCTTGAGCTAGGCCCCATCCCCTTTGGATGTCACCCCTAAGTAGAGGGTGGGCCCAGGTGACCGCCAGGGCCCTCCAGCTCAAGCCCGAGGGACTGCGGCTCAGACAGAGGCTGGCTTCTCCCGCTGTGGAGAGTCACCCCGCCGAGGGCCCACGCGCCGACGCCGGCGAGCACGCTCTGAGTTGGGGCTTTGGGGACTCGGGCAGCGGGCTTCCGGAACACTTCTGCGCGGCCTGGCGGCGGCCTCCCCAGGACGGCCCCGGGCGCGCCCGCCACCCTGTGGCCGGCTGGCGCACGGCTGGCGCGGGCTAGGCGGTTTGGGGGCCGCTAGTTGCGGAGAGCACGAGGGCCGCTCCTGTAGCTCATCTCCCCGATCTCAGTTGCTGGCTCGTCCCCACAGTCCTTTCCTGGCCCTCTCTCAGAGCCATCTGCGCCCAGAGCCACAGAATGACGTTTCCTTTCTGAGTCTCAGCCTAGGAGGCCGTCCGATGGAGGCAGTAGCCTCCACCTCACAGGGGTCTCGTGGCAATGGCTTGTAAACCCGAGCAAGCCAGTGCCCTGCCCTGGGCCCTGGGTCTCAGGGGTCCCGTGCTTTGCAGTGTCTTTCCCGAAGGAAGTACCCACAGAGCCTGGGAGCCCTGAGCCCAGACGGCCACCTGCCTGCGTTCCAGTTTCTCTCTTCTAGAGTCTCTGGATCCCCTGCCCCCACCCCTCCCATGGGGTTGGTCGGATGTTCTTAGAGCTTCCAGCCTCCCGCCAGGGGAAGCATGCAGGTGGGCCTTGGCTCTGGGAGGCCGTCCGGAAACAAATCCCACACTGGCCAGTGAGTATTTGTTTTGTCAGGTGGGAGAAAGTTGGGGCCACCAGACGGGCTGATGGGCTGATGTTGTGTAGACAGGAGGCAGTATGCCCCAGTGAGACAGGGACCATGGGCTCAGACAGAGTAGGGTGAAGGCCTCCAGAAAAAACAAAGCAAGATAATCCACTGTGGGACTTCCTCTGGCCTGCTGGGGGCCCCAGCTTCTTTTTCTCACTTTACCCAGGTGCTGCTTTTCTTCCTGCAGCCCTAGTCAAGTGATTTGCCACCTGGGCACTTTAACAAGCAAGCCCAAACAAACATGAAGGACTCCATCTTGAAAATAAGATTGCATTTTAAAACCCAACATGTTTAAAAGTAACTTTCTTAACAAACAGACAGTAACTCAGCTCACCTTGGGAGCAAAGCAGGCAGTCTTGAGTGATATGCTCCCAGGCCAGGAAGCTGCTATCCTGGAAATCAGAGCAGTAAAATTCTTGTAAACAACCAAGAAGACTACTAAGAAACTGTCATAAGCAGCTAAATGTACTTAGCTTCTCAGATTTTCCTGTAAGTTGTGACTTGTCCATCACACCAGTGCTTCAGGGGAACTCAACTATTGTTCTGATTCCCCATCTTCCTTTGAGACCTTCACTTCCCAGCAACTTCCACCATTTTGTGAGGTCTAACTTCCCATGATGCCCGCAATGGCCCTGCTTCCCTTACTGAACCGTGAGTGGCACAGTTACGGTTCGCTTGTCCTCTTGGACACTGAAGTCACCTGAGGTGGCGGTCTGGTGTGGTGGGGGAGGAAGACTATGCTCCTCTGGGTGGACTGAGCTCTGTGTGAGTCGCTGAAGACTAGGAGATTTCACGTGTAGATGGAAGAACACGGCCTGAGAAGAGCACCATGGAATGAGAAGAATGCTTACTCTTCTCCCAGCCTTAGGTGAGAAGCTGGGCTCAGGATGAGGAGGTGGAGAGAGCCTCCATTTGAGCACGTCAGGCTGAAGAGTTTCGTTTTGTAGACTAAGAGTGGCCCAGTAGTGCAATGGTGAAATGCTTAACCACTAACACGTAGTATGACCTTGGGAAAAAAATTGTTTGCCCTCTCTGCCTCAGTTTCCCTCTCTGTTCGATGAGATTGTGATAGTACGTACCTCATAGGGCTGTTGAGATTAAATGAGTTAATACATGCACATTGCAAAGAACAGTACTCCCTTAGAGCCTTAGAGCAGTGCTTGGTGAGTTACACATGCTCACTGGAGTTTTAAAAAAGTTTTATTTCATCCTCATCAAAATTCTAATGGGTCAATAGGGATCATCAGCCCCAGTTGAAGAGTGTGGTACCCAGAGAGGTTAGGGAGCTTATCAAGACACATAGTTAGTCAGGACAAGTCCCCAGTATCCTGGCTCGTTGGTCAACCACAACTCACTGCATTAGGGGGCTGAGAAGTGGTGAGTGAATAGGTCCAATGACAGGCAGTGTTTCAGCCGCCAGGAAATTCTCCTTACTATGTCATGCCTTTGCAGAGCCCTCAGTAACAGCAGCCCTGCCTAACAGTCACCCAAACTGGCTGTCATCAGCTCCTTCAAGCTGAGGCCCATGTTTTCATTGTCTCTGATTTCAGGTCCCTGTCACCCTGCCCCGTTGGTCCTGAGAGCTAGCCTGTGGAAGACTGAATCTGCTCTCAGCCTGACCCAGTGCATCCCACCGAGTTCCTGCTGAGCGTAATGTTCAGAAAAACTATTGATCTGATTAACCTGGGCACCTCCAGCTCTGGGCAGCCTCCTGTGGTGCTAATAGAGGGGGAGGGAGATTAAATTAGCAATGATGCTGAGATGGGGAGCTGCTGAAATGCATTTACAAATGGATATTTAATACAAAAAATCAGGGCAATTGCACTGGCAATTAGAATATAATGAAGGGCCTTGTAGCTTGAGCTGCTGATAATACATTGAAGGAGAAACCCCCGAATCACCCGACTCTTGAAGCAAATATCTGGAGATACTCACGCAACCAGTAACTATGGGCTTTTCTTTGCCATGGGTTGTGGTGACGAAAGAGGGCAGCAGACAAGTAGAAAGCTGAAAGTTTTCCAGTATCATGAGGGGGCTGGGTGGCGTGGGATCTTCTTAGCAGGTGAGAGCAGGGCTGTGTGCACTTTGCAGCCCTTGGCACCCACTAATCTGCTTTCTGTCTCTATGGATTTGCTTATTCTGAAATCCTACAATGTCTGATTTCTTTCACTAAACATAAGATTGTCTAGGCTCATCCATGTTGTACCACGTATCAGTGCTCAATTCTTTGTTATGGCGGAATAATATTCCATTGCATGGATACACCACATTTTGTTTATCCAGTCATCCCTTGATGCACATCTGGATTGTTTTCACTTGGGAGATTTTATGCTATGAATATTTGTGTACACGTTTTTGTGTAGACATATGTCTTCATTTCTAGTGGGTATATACCTGGGAATAGAATTGCAAAGTCATATAATAACACTCTAAATTTAACTTTTTAAGGAATGTCCACTCTTTTCCACAGTGATCACACCATTTTACATTCCTACCAACAATGTACAAGGGTTCCAATTTCTCTACATCCTTTCATTATAAAAAATTATAGTCCTTGTCTTGATCTGACTGATGGTTGCATGAGTGTATACACATTTCAAAATTTATTAAGCTGTACACCAGGATTTGTGTATTTATTGTATGTACCTCAATTAAAAAAATTTAAAAACAAAATAAGATACAATTATAGCCATTGTAGTGGGTGTGAAGTGGGATCTCACTATGGCTTTGATTTGCGTTTCCCTGATGACTATTGATGCTAAGCATCTTTTCATGGGCTTATTGGCCATTTGAATATATTCTTTGGAGAAATGTCTATGCTGATCCTTTGCCCAGTTTATAACTGGGTTATCTGTTTTTCTGTGGTTGAGTAGTAAGACTTCTTTATATCTTCTGGATATTTGACCCTTCTCAGATAGATGATTTACCAATGCTTTCTCTCATTCTGTGGGTCGTCTTTTCCCTTTCTTGATAGTGTCCTTTCATACACATTAGTTTTGATGAAGTCCAACATCTTTCTTTTTTCTTTTGTTGCTTGTGCTTTTGGTGTCATCTGATTGCTTTTTAAGGCAGTGATCCTTGATCTTTCTACCCTATGACCATCCCCAGCCCTCTCCCCAGTTGTTCTGTTGAAGGTCCTTGGTCCCAAGCAAACACCTACTTTTTCTGGGAACACATCGACGTGTTTACAGGTATCCTGTTGTGATGTTGCTAATTTATGGGAAACTGTGAGGCCAGGCCCAATTGGAGCAGATGGAAGGAAGCTGTAGCAAATTGTATTTCCATAGCTCTGCAACACAAACACACTTGAATATTTCCATTAGTAACTGAAGGTTGTAATAATACTGAGGAAAATATGTGACCTTCACAGTGGCTGAACAACAAAAAGATGGTGCATTTTCAAATGACTCTAGCATTGATGGCAATAAATGTGGTAATGTGGTTTGTTCTGATGAAGGACTAAAAGCAAAAATGATATTGGTAATACCAACAGCTGATATGAACGCTCTGTTTCCCACGAAGATCAGTCCTGGATGTAGAGCCCATACCTGTGTTCTTCTGTGTTTCTGCTCCAGGTCTTTGACACTTTCCCCCACTTCATCTTTACATGTGCGAATCCTACTTGGCCTTTAAAGCCCAGGTCACCTCTTCCATGAAGCTTTTCCTGATTTCCCCCATCCCTAACTCTCAGAAGTAACCTAACTGCAGATGGAGTGATGGCCTGGTGGAGAACCAGGGCTCAGGATGAAGAGGTGACGAGAGCTTCTAGTTGGGAGAGCCAGGATGAAGAATTCAATTCTACAGAGTAGGAGTGACCCATAGAGCAATGGTGAAATTGTAGCCATTAACATGCTGTCTGACCTTGGGAGAATTGTTTGCCTGGTCTGTGCCTCAGTTTCCCTATCTGTTCAATGTGATTATGATGGCACCTACCTCATAGGGCTGCTCATATTTCATTAACTAACTGAGTTGATAGGTACAGAAGACTAAGGATAATGCTCCCTTAGAGCAGTGCTTGACAGATAATACACACTTGCTAAAGCTTTTATTGATTTACTTGTAAATTTCGTTTGGTTAAAAATCTCAATGTCACAACATGAAAGCTCAGGGGTAGGTTCTATGAGCCTCAGGTTCCTCCCCACAAGGACTTCTCATTTGCACAAAGCAGGCTAGAATGGGGTGGTTAACAGAGATTCCTGTACCAATGCAGTGCCTCTGGTAATAGTTGTATTTAAAATCCGGAGCCGACATAAAAAAATTTTACAAATCTACCAATAAACTATTAGAATTAGTGAGAAAAGCCATTTATATATACTAGTGAAAAACAAATAGCAAAAATTAAATGATACCATTTATAAGAGCAACAAAAGCATCAATTACACAGAATTTAATATAACAAAAGATTTCTACAATGAATACTACAGAACATTGCTGATAAATTAGAGAAGATCTAGAGAAATGGAGATATATATCATGTTCATGGATTGGAAGGATCAATATTGTTAAGATGTTAATTCTCCCCAAATTGATCTACTGGCCCAATGTGATTCCAATAAAAATCACAGTAAGGGGTGTGTGTGTGTGTGTGTGTGTGTGTTTGTGAATTTACAATTTGACTATAAAATTTATATGGAAATGCAAAGGACTGAGGACAGCTAGGATAATTCTGAAGAAGAACAAAGCCGAGGACACTTACACCACATGTCAAGATTTGTAAAGCCACAGTAATTATGTCAGTGTGTTATTGGCACAAGAATAGGAAAAAAAACTGGGCAATGGAACACACTAGAGAGTTCAGAAACTGACCCACACATGCCACCTGATTTATGTCAAAGACGATACTGCAGTTCAGTGAGGGAGAGGATGGCCTTTTGGTAAATGATGTTGATCATCTGGATATCCACATGGGGAAAAATGTATTCAGACTCCACCTCCAGCAATATGCAAAAAAAAAAAATTTGGTGCCAGATGTATTAATATCCAAAGGTGCAGGGTTAATCAATACATCTTATAGAAGACAAAGTGAGAGAATATCTTCATGACTTTGGAGTAGGTAAAGATGTCTTAACTAGGACACAAAAGGCACTAACTACAATGGGAAAACATCACTAAAATGGGGTACATTAAAATTAAGGATTAGTGTTAATTAAAAGACATCTTAAAGAGAAAATGCAAGTGAAAATGCACGCCACAGAGCGGGAGCTATTGTGATACACAGAATGACAAAAGCGTCATCTCAAGAGAAATGTAATGAAGGACTACAAGTAGTAAGGGAAAGACAGCCCGACAGAAAACTGAGTAGAAGAATTGAAGGGACCCAAAGAAGCTATTAGAATGGCCAATGAATATGTGAAATGGGCTCATCTTGACTGGCTATAAGGAAAATGCAAATCAAAGCATCATGTGATACCACCACTTCCCCACCAGAATGACTAAAATGGAAAAGGTCAAAATGCCAAGTTCGGGAGAGTAGGTAGAGCAATGGGCACGTTCACACGTTGTTGGTGGGAGACTGCCTGGCTCAGCTGTGGTTACCAGCCTGTCCCTTGGCCAGAAACAAGATGCCACTTAAAATAGTCAGCTATCTACCAGGCCACTGAGTCAGACTCAGAGAGCCCCAGGTCGCAGCCCAGTTTGGAGGGTAATCCTTAAGGTCTTCCAAGGGCAACACTTCTGTCCCTGCCCACTGCCACCTCCCTGGCACTTCAGACATATGCCAAATGGAGCGAAGGAGCAGAACCTTCAGAGGACACCTTAGGACACAGGCCAGGTGATCACATCACAGGTTTCCCAGCCACTCAGTCTGGGCAAACAGCCTGCACTTGCCCAAGGTCACCTCCAGTGACGGGCCAACAGTCCGCAGTTTAACTGCTGCTCGCAGGGGCAGGGGAATGGGAGGCAAGTATTTCCTTTAGGATGTGTCACGAGTCTCCTGAGTAGATAGAAGATGCTGGCAAAACACACAGGAGACATGCAGGATGACAAGGTGACAGCCACAGAGCCTACTGGGATCCTCCAGTCTTGAATTCATAGTCTTTGTTCCCCAGGGTTGACCAAACCCCTGTCAGAGGAAGGGCTGAAGGGGAGGAAGGCAGGCCCTTGACCCACCAATGCAGAGTCCTCATATTTGGCTCATTCAGGATCAGTCAGAGGCTGTGGCCCTCAGTCACATGGTTGCCAGGTAAAATGCAAGGTGCCCAGTTAAATGGAAATTTCCAGTAAACAATGGATAATATGTGGCTATGGCACAGACTCGGGGGCCAGAGCATGCGTGGTGCACTTGTGGCTCTACCATTCATCATCTCTACCACCTGGGGCCGGGACAGAACCTCTCTGGGCCTGAGTTTCTTCATCTGTGGAGGACGGATCGTAAGTGTGCCTAGCTCATCGGGCCGCTGTGTTGAAGAAGCACACACACATGCTGCCCTTGGGAGGTGCCGAGTGGGCCCACCGGGGAGAAAGAGGACTGCTTGGGGCCCTGATGGGTGCTCATGCCCAGTGTCCTACACTAGAGCAGGCTAAAGCAGAGCTCCCAGGGCAAGGGGCTTGTTGCATCAGAAGTCACGAGGATGCTTAATAAGAGAGACAGTCTTTTGATCCTGCTTGGCTAGAACAAGAAGCTAGGAAAACGGATATTGTTCATTAAGCCCCAACTAGCAGGTAAATTGTACAAGGGGAAGGGAGTTCAAGTGTTAGTACAAGTCATTAATGTGCTTCTTCTCTCCCTGGTAGCCCTTTGATTTGAACCCACCTAACCTGTAGTCTTTCACAGGCACTAAGATTCCAGAAACACTGCCTGCTAATTATTTTGGTGAGTCCCCGATTACACAAAAGGAAATGAATGTGTCTCGCTGCCCCTAGTGACTGAAGCACAGGGAGAAGATAAAGTGGTTCCAGCCAGGATGAATTAAGCCTGGGGGACCTGGAGAGGACAATCCTTCTCTTTGTTCATTTAATAAATGTGACTAGTGTCTCCACGTTGGTAAAATAAATGTGACCAGACAGAGTCTGTTTAGGACCAAACCGAGCACCTGTCCCAAACTGCTCTTGAGTTGGTTGATGCCATGAGCTGGATAGTGCCCAGGCCCAGTGATCTGATTCCTGCCTGAGTCCCTGCTTAGTTCTTCTGAGGCTTCTGCCTTGCTCCTGGCCGCCACCTCGACCTGGAACTAGACCCTCCTCAGCATGGGCTGGCCCCAGGCTCTGCCAAAACGCAGCTCTCCCTGCCTGTGCTCAGCCAGCCTCCTGTGGACCTCAGGTCTGACCTGCCTCTAGACCCACCATCCTCTGTGTCTTCACTCTGACCAGTGTCAGGAAATCCAATGGTCCCTTCTTGAAGAAAATATGTCCCTTCTTGAACAAACTGTGTCAGTGAAGCATTCTGGGGGGATGGCAGTGAGAAGGCAAGTGACTTGGTATGTCCCCTTCATCTGACACACTGCCAACATGTCATGGTGACCTGGGATGCCAGAGAGTGCCCACTGGGTGGCTTCTGCCAGGAATTAGAGCCAGAGGGAAGAGACCTTGGAGCATGGCGCAGTTGGGGGCAGACTCTCCAGTGCCTCCGAGAGCCTATGTCCTCTATGGAAGTGCAACAGGATTGAGTTTAGACATAGCATCGGAAACCTTCAGAATAAGAATACTAACTAGCGGCTGCTGCATGCTTACTCTGTTCTGGGTAGTGTTGTAAGTGCTTGTATCATTCTATTTAATTCTCCTATCAACCGTATGATGAGGCACTATGATCATCTCCGTGTTACAGCTGTGGAAACTGAGACACAGAGAGGCTAAGTAACTTGCCCAATGTCACACAGCCGACCAGTGGCAGAGCTGGGTTCACATTTGTTTTTATTTTCAAGAATTGAGCCAAATATAGTCTCCATTCATCAGGCCTCTACTGAGTGCTGGCGTAGGACCAGGGGGTGGAGCAGGGATGGGCTGGGAGGAGTAGCTTCCAGGTTCCTGTGTGTCTTCCATGAAGAGATAAGACATCCCTGAAGGTCCAAGAACGAATGGAGACTGCTCTGCTTGTACTCAAACTGAAAGATACTTTCACTCTTACTGGGGTTGCACCAAGTTCTCATTCTGACAGTTTTCATACATTGGAGCATCAACCGATGGTCTAATGTGGCCTCAGCAGATGATCTGGTGACATCAGGGAAGCACTGACCAAGGAAGGTTGGAGTGCTTGGGACAGCCCTTGGCTGGCTGCCCGGCCCTCCCTGGGGAAGTGGCAAGGTGTGAGCTGGCACTCAGAGGCCCTCTGCTTCCCTGTCACAGGCCAGGGGCTGTTTGGGTCTTAGAGAGAACCCAAAACGTTCATAGCAGCATTAGTCACAGTAGCCGAAGAGTGGAAGCCGCCTAAAGGTCCATCGGTGGATGCGTGGATAAACAAAATGTGGCCTCTCCGTACAATGGACTACTATGTGGCCATACAAGGGAATGAAGCTCTGACATATGTTACACGAATGAATGTCAAAGAAATGATGCTAAAGGAAAGCAGCCGGACACAAAAGGTCACATATGATTCCACTGATGTGGAACATCCAGAATGGGCAAGTCCACAGGGACACAATGCAGATTTGTGGTTTCTGGGAGCGGGGCTCTGGAGGCAGGGAGAGTGACTGCTAATGGGGACAGGGTTTCTTTTTGGGCCATAGAAGTGTTCTGAAATGAGACGGTGATGATAGTTGTACAACTTTCTGCATGTACGAAACCCCACTGAACTGTGAACTTTAAAAGGATGAATATGGTGCAAAAACACTACCTTATGCAGCTGGGCTGTGGCAGAAAAGCCTGAGCTGAGGGGACACTGGGCCCATCTTCAAACCTGGGCTCCTCCACCAGCCTTGGCACGACCTCGGGCAAGTCCTCTCATTTCTCGGAGTCTCAGTTTCCTCATGTGTGAAATAGCACTGTTGTGAGAAAATATATCCCCAGTGGGATTTTCAGAACGATAAAATGCTTATTTAAAATCACCTTCGCTAATTAGAGGCAAGGACTTACAGTGCTTGAGGGGTGAGCAGAGAGCCATAATAGGTCTGACCAAAGGTGACCTTCCACCATGGCCTCAGTATCCAGGGGTCTGGTGGCGTGGCACTCTCCTGCTGTGTGCAGAACAGTCACCTGTTGCTGAGCAGACACTGCTCGCTTGTTCTGCTCTCTCACATCTTTAAAAAGAGTGCTGAGTTCCAAGCTACCGCCTTGACTGACAGGCCCACTCTGGTCTTCAGTTCTTCAAAAGAGTAGAGATGTGGAGGCTGAGATGAAAGGGAGGTTTCTGTATCAGCAAGAAGAAAAAAACCGCTTCATTTCTACCTTCTGTACATAATGCCCCTTGGCCCCACCTCTGCCTGGGACGTCCCAAGCTTTCACTGCCAAGAGTCCTCTGGCAGACTGCGTAGTCTCCCTCACCTTATAATGAGTGACGTAGGGGAAGGGACCACACGGGGACCTGGCTGGGCTCCAGGACTGCAAATACTATGCAATTCCCTGTGGACTGTGCATTGCTTTATTCTCCTTCCCAATCTCCAGATGGCTTTCCAAGGTTTTCTTGGGGTCCCCAGGGAATGTCTTTGGTTTCCTCTATTTTCATCTGTATCTTACAACTTTCAAATCCCACATAAAGTGCTTTTTCTACACTCTCAGTTATTAGGGTTTCATCACAGTCCTTTAGAAAGACACTTAATTAAAAATCCTTTGGAAGCTTCAATAAACCACGCACTGCCCTTTACCCGATGAAGAGCTCACCCCTCAACTCTGCCAGAGGAATTGAACTTACCGCGCATGAGTCTTGTCCTGCCCTTGCAAACTCTGACTGTTTTTCTCCCTCGTATGTATCCAGATAATGGATTCAGTATGCATCTGTTTTTCTTAGCACTAGGACAATGTTCAGAATCTTTATTAAGACAGTTCATTAAAAATAAGAATATTTAACCATATGCAGAATCCCTTCCCCTCCCTTATGAAAATAGTTGCCTCTTTCACTTGTCTGTTATTGAAAAATACAAGATCCCCGATGTCCGGGTCAAGCAAGGTCCAAACAGGGCCAGGGGCCAGGGGCTCAGCTCACCCTCTCTTTGTTCACTCCTCAGTCCCAGTCCCAGGGAAGTCCAGGCCATATCCAGGGAGAATCCCCAGTGCCCTGGGCCTGTGCCAGCCCTGGGGCCACCCCATCCAAGGTGTGGTGCACTGGAGTACAACAGTGCCCGAACGAACACCTTGCCAGTTCGCTTTACAGGATTGTTTGGGGGGCGGGCAGGGGAGACACCAGTGTCTTAGGTCCTTCTTTCCTTTTTTCCTTAAATTTTTAAAAATCTGAATTAAAAACCGCTCCTTGCCACAAGTAAAAGGTTGCAACCTCGCGGAACCACCGTAAGCAGCACGATGTGGACGAGTTTTTGGCTGCCGGCCCCTTCCCGGTGCTCACCGCTTCCTAGGGAGACTAGCAAGGCGGGCTCTTGGGCTGCCTTTAGGAATAGATCCTGACTAAGCCCGGCCCGCTCCAGCCCGCTAGGAGCACTGAGATAATGAATGAGAAAGGGCTCCTGGCGGGAGATTGTTGTTCGTGCCCAGTGCCTCCCCCGCGGCGGGTGCAAGATTGGGAGGAGGGCGGGCGGCGGGTTTCATCTGCAAACAAGGATGCATTCCTGTGATGGGCTTTTCAGCTAAGTGCGCTCAGTCTTGTTTTCAGACGAGTCTGTCTTGACCTGAAAGGTCCCCGAAGGTCGAAGTCTCTCGCGAAACTCGCTCCTGCGGTGCAGGAGGCGGCAGTGTCCAGGAGGTGGCGCTCCAGGACAACGCAAACCCCTGTCCCCCACTGCAGTAAGAAGACCAGGCTTGGGAGACAAGTTTCAAGGTGTTTGCTCCGATTTTCTGGGAGACTTCTCGATAAGATCCATAACTTTTAGTAGCAGGCAGAAATCCATTCCCGTGCCCGAGGTTGTGGAAGGAGCGAGAACCAGAGCCCTTCGGATTTCCCGTGGCCCGCGCGCTTCCGGAGCCTGGGCCAGGGCAGGGAACCAGCAAACCTGGGAAGGGAGGTGCGCGGGGCTAGGGGGCGGCCCGGTCCGGGGAAGGTTGAATGAGACCTTTGGCAGGGGATGGCAGGGGATGGCAGGGGAGAAGGACCGAGATTTGTTCTGCCCGGCGCGGGGACCGCTGGTCTGCCGTTGGTTTCTTGGCTGCACCCACTTCCCCGCTCCCAGGCCCCCCGCGCCTGTCCCGCCGCTGCGGCGTCGTTCCCGGAGCCTGCCGGAGCGCCCTGCGCCACTCTGCAGGGCGCGTGGAGCACCTCGAGAGGTTTCTTTGAAGGCATGGCAGCCCAAGAGAAGGGCTTTCTTGTGTGCGGCAGCCGGGAAGGAGCTGGGCTCCAGCTCTCGCTCGACCCGATTTAGGGTCGAGCGGCCACAAGTTACTCCCTTTGCTCCCAGACTGCAGACTCGCTCCTGGCTCCCAGAGACGCGCGCAAGGGCCATCCCACTTAAGGGAGCCAACCGGGTTCTGGCAGGCACTGGAGTGGGGACAGCTTCCTCAGAGACTGGGGACTCAGACTGGGGACAGAAGCCCCTGGCAGCTGTCCCCCGCTCACCACGGAGTGCAGAAGGCTCTGTGGAGGCGACAGCGCCTGGAATGGGATAAACATCTCAAGGAGACTATAGGGGCATATATCTAGGGCCCAGGGAGCTGCTGGCTGCCCCTGACGTTCTTCCGGGGGCTTCAGACTGGCTTGGGTGGGCCCTGGACACCAAGAGGGCCCCCAAACCCCTGCTATGCATTCTGTGCCGCTTTGCAGGGCATTTGCTTTGGAGGGGGAGGGAGAAGAACTTGCTAGAAACAGATGGGATGCGAAGTAGCTGTTGAGGGCTGGATTCTGAGCTCATGACGATACCTAAGTGCTAGAGGGGAAGCACATACAAGACAGTTGGAAGCAAGGCAACACCTCGATGTGGATTTGTCCAAGAAGAGTTGTTGACCAAAGCGGGGGTGGTTAAGGAGCTATGATTGGTCGGGGAGTGGGATTGGGGTGGGGCTAGCCACCTCTTGAGGCTTTAAACGCTCATCGGAGAGGGCTGGGATGCTGCCATTTTGCTCCCTGATTCTTAGAGGGCAGGCAGCTTCCCAGAAGCTCCTGGTGACAGAGCAGGTGTACGTCGTCTGCACCTGCTGGGAGATCCTAACGGTCTCCAGCAGCAGCATGGGGCCTGCTCTGGCTGCTCCCCCTCCATACGGCTGTATTGGTTGTAAGGTGCCGCAGCCGGACTACCCACCGGCTCTAATCACCTTCATGTTCTGTGCAATGGTTATCACCATCGTCGTAGACCTAATTGGGAACTCCAGGGTCATTTTGGCTGTGACGAAGTACAAGAAGCTCCGAAATTCTGGTAAGCCACCCTTCCTTCTCCCTATCCAGCGTTCTGCCACTTGCAATCCCCAAAGTGTTAATTTGGGTGCCCAGAACAGGGAGCCCATTGACAGTGGCCTCACATTACACGTTCCTTCTAAATACCCCGCGAACCCGGGCGGTGCTGTTCTGCTGGGGCCCCATTAGCCTAAAGCTTCTAGAGTCCGAGGGAGCTCTGCGAATCAGCTTTGGGCGTCCAAGGGCAAAGCCCGGGTTCCCGTGGTTCGCGGCAGACCTCCCAGCCCTGCCCCGCCGGGAACTGATGCCGAGGGAGCGGGCCCCGCAGCGGAGAGTCCAGCGGCTGCCTGGGAACTGCACGCCGAGCCGGACGCTGCAGAGGCAGCTCGGACACAATTGACGCGGAGGGAGCAGCGGGGCGGCGACCTGCTGGGCGAAAGTTAAGTTCGTGGCAGCTGCTAAGCGCTTACCGGAGAAGAACGGCGCAGCGGCCGCACCCAAGCCCGGCCAAGCCGCCGCTCCCTGCGGCCCTGGGGCTCCCGGCGGCTCCCGGGCGGCAGCTGCGCTCAGAGCCTGAGCCCGAGTGTGGAGCAGGCGGTCCGAGTCCGTCAGAGCCAAGCTCCGTCCGCGCGTCCTGGGGCGCACGGCAGTGAGCAGCTGCGGTCCCGGCGCAGCAGGCGGCGGCAGCGGAGATGCCGAATTCCGTAAGCGGGGTACTGGGGGCCGCCGGGTGTGATGACGGAGAGGGTCGCGGGCTTGGCGTCTCCGGGACAAGGAGACAGCAGGCAGCCCGGGGCAAGGCTCGCGGGAGAGCCCGGGGGGGGGAGGGTTGGGGGGCGCCGAGGGACTGCGAAGCGCGGGGACCTGGGATGGGGTGCTGAGACAGGCAGGATCCCCCGCGCTGCCAGCCTGTGCCAAGGGGGGCCCCGCTGCTAGCGGGGCGGCCGGGGCGGCAGATGCTGAGAAGCGGTGAGCCCTCCGCGCGGACTGGTAGGCAGAGGGAAAGAGGTCCCCCAGCCCCCCAGACCATGTCAGGCACGGAAGGGAGGGTGGCCGGCCACGAGGCCAGGGGCGGGAGGAGGGGACCAGGCACCCAGCGGCCCAGGGCAGGCAGAGGAGGTGGCCAGAGCCTGGGGGATTTCTGTCCTTGGGCGAGGAATCACCAACATCACACAAGTTTCAAAATGCTCTGACAGGCACAGGGTCATTCAAAGTCGTCTTTGGAACTCTGGTGGGTGCGCCCGATCGTTCCTTGGCCCTCTTGGGGCGTGGGGCCACACCTTCACTCCAGCAGTGGGTTCCCGAGGTGCTGGCCCACGGGGCCCGGGGCCACTAGCGAAGCCCATTTACTTTTTACTTCATTTCTTTTCTGTTCCTCTGTCTCCTTTCCTTCTGTGATTCAAGGAAAGGTTTTTATGATTCTTGTGGTTCGGTTTTGAAGGCTTTGTCCTCTCTTGTTCCCTTGTCTTCTCCTAATTCATTATTTTCAGTTAAACTCAGAAAGAATTTCTTGGGTAGAAAGCACAGAGGCTGCGCCTTGGCAACGCCAGCGTAAGGAAGCAGGAGGAGCCATTCCTTTGCCCTTTTAAAAAGTGCCCATTTTCTCTCAGTCCAAGATGAAGTGCAGTATTTTGCCAAACCAATGCTAATTAGCAACGAGGTGTTTCCAAAAACAGAGGGCTCTTACTTCTTTTTTTGAAAGGGTTTTACAAAACGTTCCCGCCTGGGCCCTGCAAAAGGGGAGGACCCCGTTCACTTTCCAGCTCAGCCCGCGGCTGGCGCAAATCTCAGGGCCAGGGGCCGGCGCGTGGCTCTGCGTGTGGACCCGCACCCGGCAGGCACTCCTGCGAATCCTCTCAGGGCTTTTCCTGATTTTTTCCCCTCCCTGCTCACTATTTCTTTGGTCTCAGACTAAATTTTACCGGGTTTCCCTCGCCCCTTCCCCTCAGTTTTTACGCTCAGAAATGTTAAGTATTTACGGGGCTGGTCTTAGTTTACCGTCTCAGACAGTTCTCTGTAGACGTGTTTGCACTGCAAACACAGTGCCAGGCTAGAGAAGAGAGGGCTAATTACTTTTTTTTGGTGGGGATGTTTGAGGCTTCCTGACATTCCTCTAATCTCTCTCTTTCCCCCTTCCTCCTCCAGCCTGCTTTCCAAGGACAGCCTCATCTAGCTCACCTCTACTCCCCTCTCCCTTCTCTACCCACCCCCTGTAGGGGAGAAAGTTTGCGTTTTGTTTTTGTACAAAATGGTGGCAGCATGCAGCAAGTGGGTGTGCAGAGGTCGTCAAGGGGCTTTTGTGCTTACTGCTTTCTTTCCCAAAGCAGAAGTGGTGTTTGAAAGGAAAAAAAGGTGGCCAACGGACAGGTCCTGCAAACCTAGTTGTGCATCGGAATCACCTGGGACATGCTTGTAAATAAAACTGAAAATACAACTGTATTTCTTTGAAAGGATTCTAGAATTGTAAATTGTCATGAGTCCAGCTGGCTTTTCCCTCCAGCTTAAATTTGTAGATTTCCGAACCTAACCATTTATTCTTCTCTGTTACCACCCCCCCCCCCATGTGTTTTTCAGGCAACATCTTCGTGGTTAGCCTCTCTGTTGCCGATATGCTGGTGGCCATCTATCCCTACCCTCTGATGCTGCATGCCATGGCCATTGGAGGCTGGGATCAGAGCCAGTTACAATGCCAGATGGTCGGATTCATCACAGGGCTGTGTGTGGTCGGCTCTATCTTCAATATCGTGGCAATTGCCATCAACCGTTACCGCTACATTTGTCACAGCCTCCAGTACGAGCGGATCTTCAGTGTGTGCAATACTTGCATTTATCTGGTCATCACCTTGGTCATGACTGTCCTGGCTGTCCTGCCTAACATGTACATTGGCACCACCGAGTATGATCCCCGCACGTACACCTGCATCTTCAACTATCTGAACAACCCTGTCTTTGCAGTGACCATTGTCTGCCTCCACTTCGTCCTCCCTCTGCTCATAGTGGGTTTCTGGTATGTGAGGATCTGGACCAAAGTGCTGGCGGCCCATGACCCGGCTGGGCAGAATCCTGAGAACCAGCTTGCTGAGGTTCGAAATTTTCTAACCATGTTTATGATCTTCATCCTCTTTGCAGCGTGCTGGTGCCCTATCAACGTGCTCACTCTCTTGGTGGCTCTCAGTCCGAAGGAGATGGCAGGAAAGATCCCCACCTGGCTTTATCTTGCAGCCTACTTCATAGCCTACTTCAACAGCTGCCTCAACGCTGTGATCTACGGGCTCTTCAATGAGAATTTCCGAAGAGAATACTGGACCATCTTCCATGCTATGCGGCACCCTATCCTGTTCCTCTCTGGCCTCATCAATGATGTTCGCGAGACGAGGGAGGCCCGTGCCCGTGACCATGCCTGTGAAGAAGCCCAAGCTCATGCCTGTCCCACTGTGGAGGAACTGCCAATGAAAGTCCGGAATGTTCCTGGTGATGCTGCCGCTGGTCAACCTGAGCGTGCCTCTGGCCACCTCAGGCCAGCCTCTGGCCCCTCCAGGTCTGCCTCTGCCTACCGAAAATCTTCCTCTGGACATCACAAGTCTGTCTTTCACCACCCCAAGTCTCCTGCTGGCTATTTAAACTCTACTGGTTACCCCAAGTATGCCACTATCTACCCTAAGCCTGCCTCTGTCCATTCTAAGCCTGCCTCTGATCACCCTAAACCCGTTACTGGCCACCACATCCCTGCTGGCAGCCCCTGCAAGACTGCTTCCAGCCCTGCCACCAGCTACCTGAAACCCACCACTGGCCACATCAAGCTTGCTACCAGCCACGCTGAGCCCACCATTGCCAGCAATCTTGAGCCTGCTGCCACCAGCCACCCTGAGCCTGCCATTGGCAGCCATGCTGAGCCCACAGCTGCTGGCCACCCTGAGCTCACTGCCTCTTGCCACCCTGAGACCACCGCTACTGGCCACCTTGAGCGTGACATCGCTGACTGCCCCGAGCCCGCCTCCAGCCCTGCCAGTGGGTCCCTCGAGTCTGCTGCCAGCGCCCTGGAGCCTGCCCCTGCTGCTGACGTTCTTGACCTCACTGTGGTCACCACTGCCACCAATGATTGCCATGAGGTTGTGGTTACCAGTGTTGAAGCTGTTTCTGATGAGATGGCTGTGTGAAAAGTGCTCTTAGGAGGGGTGGAGCATATGTAATCCGAAGTGAGATTACACAGACAGGCACATGCAGACACTGACAGACATGGTGTGAGCTGCATCCACCTTCTAGGCATACTCCTCCTTTACGTATGCACTCTGAGTGTATGTGTGTGTGTGTGCTTGCTATTTTATAGACCACATTTCCCTCAAGTTTGACATGTTGTTCTGAGCCTTGCTTACCTCCTGGTGGTTGCCCTTGAGCCCACACTGATCCTTGAAATCGCAGACTTAGATTACCCCCTCCTCCCGTGTCCCCATTTCCTCCAATTGTTCCTGCTTTCTTCTCCCCTTCCTTGAGGGGCGGGAGGGGAGGGGTGCGTGTGCGCTGGGAAAGGGGTGCTGTGGTGGGGGCTTCTGTCAAGTGAATGTGACCGCTGAGCTTTATGTTGTAAGTGGGTAACTCTATGCTGTACTTTTAATGGTAGTCAGGCAGTTGTGATAGAATGTGAATACAGGAAACTGTCTTTTCTAAATTCCAGCGACAAAATATGACTCGCATCTGAAGAATGATTTGATAAGCTCTTACGAAAATAAATTTTATGCCTATGAGATCAAATGGCAGAAGAAAGGATAATGGCTGCACCGAATTATTTCAATCTTTTGAAAATTCGAACACGGGTGCTGATTTTCATTGTCAAATGTGAACGTGGAATGGTGAGATGTTTAACCTTATTTGTAGTCACGCACTTTTTTTTACAGTATTTGCCAGGATTTTCTTTCATTTAGTTCCAGAGAAACGAGTTTATCACAAACTAGTTTCTTCTCCTAAAATCCAAATTTACGGTTCCTAGGATCAATTAGTCGTGTTTTGAATATTAGAATTCATAACTGCTCCTTTCCTCAGAGATTTTTTTCCAACAGCCTGATGCCTCTACAGTCTGTCTCCACATTTTTCTTTTTCATTCAAAAGGGAATTTGAGGCAGCAGCTGGAAGCCAAAACTGAATGGAGTGCAGCCGGGAGGGTGTGAATGCTGCTTCTGCCTCCTCCCTCTGGCCTCCCAGCTGGGGAGGGAGGCGGCGTCGGGAGGAGGCCAACTCCAGCGTCCCCACCACCCTTGGCTGAGCTGCAGTGGTCCACAATGTTAAGCTGTAGATGTCTTGTATCAGCACACTTGACAGCCCAGGAAAGGATTTTTCTCTAGGTTTCAGGAAAAGGTTGCTGTTTAATAGAAATTTAAATGATTGATTCAAACTGACACTTCAAGCAAAATATCTGTACAAAAAGCTTGAGAGGATAAGTGGAAATGCATTACACTGCCTTAATTCAATTCTGTATTTGTGGTAGCAAATAAAAGTGATTTTGTGGCTTTGGAGTGTGATTGATTGATAAATTCGCTTGCTCTACCAGACTTACTTGTGGGGAGGGCCGGTGAGTAGGTGGAAGACCAGTGACCTTGGGGATCCAAAGACCTGGGGTGCAAGCTTGCTCTAGCCCAGGGCAAGTCACGGGACCCTCTCCCCTCAGTTTCTTTACCCAGCACGGTGGCGAGGTCCGAGTGGGCTGCTGGATTTGATGTGCTCTTCTCACCAGAGCAGTGATGACGGATGGCCTGACCTCACCTGCGTGCTCTTGGCCTTCTGGAGCTCGCCTGCCACGGCTTCGGAAAATAGGCCCCTTCTACCTCCATGCAAGGAGTGCATCCAGGCCCCAGTGCGGTCACAACTCCAGAGGCTGCTCAGTCAGAGAACAGCTCATGGGGCAGTGGGGGCAGGCACAGGAGTCGGCGGCAGGACAGGTGGTTTCCTCTCCAGCTGGAGGAGGGGCGGCAAGACTCCAGCCACTGGGCAAAGCTCCCGACTTCAGGAACACAGTCTCAAAAGAATCTCTAATGACAAGGAAAAGCCCCAAATAAACTGCTCCATAGAAATGAAAGTGTATTCAAAATAATACACAGTAGGATATCAATCTTGTTAAAATACAGAGACTTAAAGCATGCACATATACATAGACACAGAGTTGTACATATGTAGTTATTCTATACAGGTTCAGCTAGACTGTGAGCATAGACTGACGTCACCTTCACTTTTCACGCCCAAATGACAGTGATTTTAGCCCCGCCAGAAAGACTGCTGGACCTCAGGCTAATCCCCTGTGCATAGTTTCTGCCAGGCATTCTCCAAAAGGGGGCTTACTCATGTGCTCACATCCTGGTCTACAGGCAGCAGCCCCTCCCCATGTTTTCCGTTCTCCCTCGTCCTTGGGTGACACTGGTCGGTGCTTTCCAGGGGCTCAGGGGTGCTGAGAGGAGCTGCTACGGGTGAGAAAAACTGAGGGTACTTCTTTTAATTTTTTTGCTATCATTAATCTACAATTACATGAAGAACACCATGTTGACTAGGCTTCCCCCCTCACCAAGTACCCCCCACACCCCCCCACAGTCACGGTCCATCAGCGTAGCAAGATGCTATATAATCACCACCTGTCCTCTCTGTGTTGCACAGCCCTCCCAGTGCCCCCTCCACTATACATGCTAATCTTAATGCCCCCCTTCTCCTTCCTTGCCCTTCTCCCTCCCTTCCCACCCATCCTCCCCAGTCCCCTTCCCTTTGGTAACTGTTAGTCCATTCTTGGGTTCTGTGATTCTGCTGCTGTTTTGTTCCTTCAGTTTTCCTTTGTTCTTATACTCCACATATGAGTGAAATCATTTGGTACTTGTCTTTCTCTGCTTGGCTCATTTCACTGAGCATAATACCCTCTAGCTCCATCCATGTTGTTGCGAATGGTAGGATCTGTTTTTTTCTTATGGCTGCGTAATATTCCATTGTGTATATGTACCACCACTTCTTTATCCATTCATCTACTGATGGACATTTAGGTTGCTTCCATATCTTGGCTATTGTAAACAGTGCAGCAATAAACATAGGGGTGCATGTGTCTTTTTCAAACTGGGCTGCTGCATTCTTAGGGTAAATTCCTAGAAGTGGAATTCCTGGGTCAAATGGTATTTCTATTTTGAGCATTCTGAGGAACCTCCATACTGCTTTCCATAAAGGTTGAACTAGTTTACATTCCCACCAGCAGCGTAGGAGGGTTCCCCTTTCTCCACAACCTCGCCAACATTTGTTGTTGTTTGTCTTTTTGATGATGGCCATCCTTGCTGGTGTGAGGTGGTATCTCATTGTGGTTTTACTTTGCATTTCTCTGGTGATTAACGATGTGGAGCATCTTTTCATGTGCCTGTTGGCCATCTGGATTTCTTCTTTAGAGAACTGTCTATTCAGCTCCTCTGCCCATTTTTTAATTGGATTATTTGCTTTTTGTTTATTGAGGTGTGTGAGCTCTGGGGACCCTAATATCCAGCACACCACTTACTGTGTGTCTGCGCTACCAGTGCGGATGCCTAGGGCTGCGTGTTTAGCATTCCTGGGCTCCCTCTCCTTCCCTGCTCTGACTCCTCTCCTCCCGCCGGGGAGCTGGGGTTGGGGGCACGCTCGGTTCCCGCCAGGTCGGGGCTTGTATCTTACCCCCTTCATGAGAGGCTATGTTCTCACAGGTGTAGATGTAGCCTGGCTGTTGTCCTGTATCTTCTGGTCTCTCTTTTAGGAATAGTTGTATTTGTTTCATTTTCAAAAATATATGTAGTTTTGGGAGGAGATTTCCGCTGCCCTACTAACGGCGCCATCTTGACTCCTCTCCCACCACTGGTTTTTGCATGGCCTTAACTTAAGCATTTTAACTATGTAGCTAATATAAAGACCACCTATGATCCTTCTATCAACTTGAGAATGAAAACATTACCTGTATCTGACATCTGACTTTGTGCTCATCTTCCATCCCCATCCCTGTCTCTCCCTTTCACTCCAAGGTAATCAGTACCCTGAATTTTTGTATTTATAATTGCCATGCTTTAATATATATAATTAAATCATATATATTTATTCCTGGACAATAGATTGTCTTTGTAGTCATGTTGCTTCTTTTGACCTTTATAGAAAGAGGATCACACTATACAGGTAACCTCTTTGGTTTGCTCAACATTGATACTAAAATTTTTCCGTATTATTGTTTAAGATTGTAGTTCATTCATGTTCACTGCTGAATAGTAGAACATAATTTACTTGTCCTTGCTCCTGTTGATGGTCATTCAGGTTGCTCTTGTTTCCTGCTATTGCAAACATTGCTGCTGTAAACGTTCTTAGACATGTCTCCTATTGTACCAAGAAGTGGAATCGCTACATTGTAGGGTATACAAACATCCAAGTTCACAGTATTATGCCAAATTGTTCTGGCCAAGTGATAGTAGCAATTTGCACTCCCATTAGTGAAGGATAAGATATTCTGTTCTTCTCTCCAACACTTGTCAGACTTACTTTTTGCCAGTTGAATGAGTGTAAAATGGCATCTCACCGTGCTTTTGGTTCCATTTCCCTGATTGCTGATGAGGCTGAGCATCTGCTCATGTGCATGTGGGCCATATGTGTTTCCTCTTCTGTGAAATGTCTGTCCATGTCTCCTGCCTGTTTGCCTGTTGAGTTATTTGTTTTTCTCTTCTTATTTATTTGTAGTTCTTTATATACCAATCCTTTGTCAGGCATGTGCATGGCCAAATACCTTCTCCCAAGTTGTGGCTTGTCTTTTCATTTTCCTTAAGGTGACTTTTAATGAACAAAAGTTCTGTGTTTTAATGTTGTTAATTTGTTTTTCCTTTTATCATTCGTGGTTTTTGTGACCAGTTTAAGAAACCTGTGCTGGCTGTTTGCCTGTTTGCTCTCAGATTTATTCCGTGCCCTCCCCCTGCTCTGTTTTAGTCACCAGGAGCTGGCATCCCTCATGCTCGCATGCCCATCAGCTGCTAGTTAAGTTTGCCCAGTGGGAGGAACTGGCCTGATGTTAAAAAGCAAGAGGTGGGAGAATCCAGGGTATTTTCACCCCTTCTCTCCTGCTCTGGGTGGCATCTTCAGAGTGGCCATGTTTCCTCTGTGGCTACAGTGGCTTCTAGGCTCCAACTGGGTGACCCAGCTTCTGAGCTCTGGTGGTATCACCTCTTCCCCCTTTGCCTCAATCCTCAGTCCCCAGGGGTACAAGGGGCTTTTTGCGGTTGTTCACCTCTGGGTCTTTTCACCTTTCTAAGGCCTTTGCAACTAGTCCCCTGTCTTATCTTCCCTCTGAGGATCTACCTCGTGGTGGACTTTGATTTTATAATCTTGATGGATACAAATACATCCTCACTCTAAGGCGAAAAATACATCCATCTATAGTTTGAAGAAGTTTAAAGTTTTTCTTTTGATATTCAAATTCTAACTGAGCTGAAGTTAGTTGTTGTGTAAGGCAGTTCATTTCACTGGGGTGCAAGTAGTGATCAAATTTCATCTTTTCATCTGGACACCTGTTTTTTTTTCAGTTCCACTTAACTGAATAAGCCCCTTTTCTCTACTGATCTGCCAAGCCCCTGCTCTCATACAGCAAGTGCCCATATATGTCTGGCTCAGTTACTGATCTCTCTAGTTCCGCAGGTCATTTGATTGTTCCTGCAGAGAACTTTAATTCCCCACTGTCCACAATGGAGATCACTGAGACAGAAAATCAATAAGGAAACTTCAGATTTAAACAACACTTCCGACCAAGTGGGCCTTACAGGCATATACAGGTACCCCTGCTTTCCAAGTTTGTGTTATGCTACTTGGCTTTTAAGAAAGACGTATGTCCCCGGAAGATGACTGGTTAGCCAGAGACGGGTAAGATTCCTCAAGGGAGGAACAACCCAAGACAGGCACAGTCGCAGGGGGGCCATCAGGTGAGAAAATGGGGATCAACAGAGGTGAGGCTTAGAACCTCCCCCCTCCTGTTCTGAGAGAAATCTTCTGCATACGTAGATGTTTTATTGCTCTTGTCTAGCTTGGATTAACACATAGTCTACAGGCACACACCTGATCATCTACATTTGCTCTCTTACAACACTAAACTATGTTTTCTACCTTTATCTCATATCTACCTACCACTTCAGCATTTTATTAAAAATAATAATAATAAAGAGAGAAATGTGGTATCCACATATAAATCAAGTATAAAAATCAAATGAATATTCATATTTGAACTGACTGTTTATAGTTCATAATGCATGAACAAAACCGAAAGCTTCTGTGATGACTGCCCTTGTAATGTTCACCATGTAACTTATTCACTATGCAAGAATTTGTACTCCATGTAAGAACTTGTTCGTTATGCATCAGAAGATTGGAGACTGACAGAAATTAGGCTTGGGGTGGATTAATGATTGTGCATTGAGCATTGACCCCCCTATACAGAATTTTATTGTTGTTAACAACCATTTGATCAATAAATATGAGAGATGCCCTCACAAAAAAAAATATAGACACACTTCCAATTGTAAAATAAATAAGTAACCGGGATGTAATGTATAGCATAAGGAATATAGTCAAAATATTGTAACAACTTGGTATGGTGATAGCTGGTACCTAGAATTATCATGTATATAAATGTTGAATCACTGTGTTGTACACCTGAAACTAATGTAATACTGTGTGTCAAATACCCTTCAATAAAAAATAATTATCCAGGAAAAAAAAAAAAAGAAAGACGTATGTTAGTGTGGTACTGGCTTTTTTCATTAAAGCAAAAATCCTCTTTGGATACCTTTTTGATGAAAGCAGGTCTGTATAGTATGGAATTTTGATGCAGCTACCTTCATGGACAATTTTTCTAAATGTTTCTAATATATTTGAGAGAATGTGATACTCCAATTATTGATGTTATACCTCTAGATGTGTCCATCAGATCAAGTCTGCTAATTGAGTTGCTCAAATATTTTATATGTTTGTTGATTTTTTGTGGGCTTGGATATGAACAATTAAGGCATGTCTGTTCTCTTATGAGGGCAGATTTGCTATTTTCATGATGCAGTTCTATTAATTTTGCTTTTTGTATTTTGAGGCTATTTTATTATACACTATTGTTTTGAATTGCATTACTTCCTCGCAAATCAAACATTTTGTTATTATGCAGTGATCTTCTCTATCCTTAATAATGTTCTTTGTCTTAATATCTGTTTTGCTGGAAGTTAATATAGGTGCACTATCTTTCTTTCTGTTAGTATTTGATATATCTTTTACTATCTTTCTATTTTCAAACTATGTCCTTAATATATACCTTATGGATGTCTTTCATAAAAAACACATATCTGGGTTTTCTTTTTGTTATTCAACATGAAAATCTCTACATTTCACTGTCAAGTTTAACCCTTTTACATTTGTTGTATTATTGATATATTTAGATTTGTTTCCATGATCTAACTTAGATTTCCAGTTGTCGTGGTTTTTCCTTATGTTTTGTTTTCCTCTTCCCCCATTTAAAACATTTTTATTCCTCTCCCTGCCTCTTTTTCCCCCTCTTCCTCCCTAACAATTTGTAATGTATATATCCCTTTTCTTTATGATTACTGTTGAGTTTTTGCCATCTACCTAAAGGCTAAAATCAAGCAGTATTTTGACTCCTCTCATGAACAATACAAAAATTGCTCAACATCACTAGTCATCAGGGAAACAGAAATCAAAACCACAATGAGATATTACCTCACAGCTGCCAGAATGGCTAGTATCAAAAGTACAAAAAATAACAAGTGTTGGTGAGGATGTGGAGAAAAGGCAACCCTCCTACACTGTTGGGAATGTAAATCAGTGCAGCCACTGTGGAAACAGTGGAAAACTCTTCTGAGTTTGGAAACAGTATGGAGGTTCCTCAAAAAATTAAAAATAGAACTACCATATGATCCAGCAATCCCACTTTGGGGTATTTCCAAAAAAAAATATGGAAACACCAATCTGAAGCGATGTATGAACCCCTATGTTAATTGCAGCACTATTTACACTAGACAAGATATGAAAAGCCCCCAAGGTGTCCATCGATAGAAGAATGGATAAAGAAGACATGGTACATACATTCAGTGGAATATTTCTCAGCCATAAAAAAGCATGACCATTTGCAACTACATGGTTGGACCTAGAGGGTAGTGAAATAAATGTTAAGTGAAGTAAGTTAGACAAAGAAAGACAAATACCATACGATTTCACTTACGTATGGGATCTAAATAACAAAATTAATGAACTAGCAAAACAAAATAGAAACAGACTCGTAGATGCTGGAAACTGTTGGTTACCAGGCAGAGGAGGGGTTTAGGGGGTGGGCAAAATAGGTGAAGTGGGTAAAGAGCCACAGACTTCCAGTTATGAAACAAGTAAGTCATGGGCCTGTAATGTACAGCATGGGGCAAATAGTCACTAATACTGTAATAACTGTGTATGCTGACAGAGGATAACTATACTTATCAGGGGGATCATTTTGTGATGCTTAAAAATTTCAAATCACTATGTTGCACACCTGAAATGAACAGGATATTTTAAATCAATTCTATAATTTATATTAATTATACTTCAATGAAAAAAAGAATCCTAGGGAATGCTTCAAAATACGGGTTTCTAGACTCCAACCCAGACTCATTAGATCAGAATCTTTAGCATAATTTGGTTTGAAAGTTTGAAAATGACAGCCCAAAAAGAGAAAAAAAGTGCAGCCCAATACAATTAAAATTCCTAAATAAAATGCTAGCAAATAGAATTCTTCAGTACGTTACGTGAATGAAGAGACACACCCTGTGAGTGCTGTGCCAGATACGTGTATCCAAACGCCCAGCTGAAATCTTCTCCTGCATGTGCAACAGGCATCCCAAACTTAAGAGGCCCTGAACCAAACTCCTCTCTGCCCCTCAAAGCCTGATCTTCCTGCCGGCCCCTCGTTTCCACAGAGGGCCACTCCCTCCTATTACCTGTGACTCTTCACTTCTTCTATTTCACTCGCCACAGCCCATCTGTCGAAGAGTCTTGTGGGCTAAATTTTTCCTTCAAAACATATCCAAATATGTCCAAGATGCACCTCCACTCTAGCTCCAAGCTGAAGTCCCCCGCTAGCTCACACTGGCCGAGTGCCAGAGCTTCCTAAATGGTCTTCCTCTCCCACGCTCGTCCTTGTCCGACCCAGTTCCCAACATGGCGGCCAGAGTGATATTGTTAACACCTAAATCAGATTGTCACTCCTGTGCTTAATACTCTTCAGAGGCCTGCCAGCCACCCAAGTCAGCTGCGGTTCCTCAAATGTGCCGAGTGCATTCCTGTCTTTTGCACGGGTGTTCTGTATTTAGTTGTGTCTTTTATTGACTCCTTCTACTGTTAGAACGTGAGCTGCACAGGAGCAGAGACTTGGTGTGTCTTGTGCGCTGTTGTATGTCCAGAGCCTAGAACAATTCCTGGTGCATAGGTAGATGCTTAATAGGTATTTTCTGACTGACTGAACATGCCAATGTAATGGTTACCCAACACTAGAATACTCATTGCTATAATCCATTACCTCATCCAGTCGTTGAACGGTGACTGAACACATGATAATTTCAATAGATGCCAAAGAGATATTTGATAAAATCAAATACTCCCGGTAAAATATTTGGTAAACTTCCTGATCTTAAAAAATCAACTGCAAATGAATAGTCCGAATCACAGCTAATTGCAGAAACCTAGACACAGTCCCATTAAACTCAAGACAGAGCAGGAAGCTCTTTGTCCTGAGAGCGCATATCACCAACTTATTTTTCCGTGTTGTACTTTTACTAGGACTTACTAAGCACTAAATACTGTGATAAATTCCTTACACATACCATGTAATTGATCCTGTGGGGGCTGCAGGAGCGTCTGTTTATAGTCAGTGAAATGGTGGCTCGCAAAGGTAAAGCCTGCCCCAAAGTCACTCAGTGAGTATGGAGGCAGCTGGCAGAGGCTGAGGATCTGGCTCGACTGTGCCCCAGAATGATAACGAGCACCAGGATAACGAATTCCAAATGGGCCACAGATGTGAAAAATAGTTCCTCATCACTAGTAAATAGAAAAATGCGGTAACATCTATCAGATGGGCAAATATTTATTATTATTATTTTTTATTTTGGTATCATTAATCTACAATTACATGAGTAACATTATGTTTACTAGACTCCCCCCATCACCAAGTTCCCCCCACATACCCCATTGCAGTCACTATCCATTAGCGTAATAAGATGCTTTAGAATCATTACTTGACTGTTGCACAGCCCTCCCCATGCCTCCCCCAACATTCAGGTGCGCAAATATTTTTAAAAAGGTAGAACGACCAGTGCTGGTGAGTGTACAAGATGGTGGGCGCCATCTTTCAGCACTGGAGAGTGAAAATGGTTGTCATTCTGGAAGGCAATTGTCAGTGCAGCGCTTAACCTGTGTGGCGGTTCATTTGCTTTGACCTAGCCCTCCCATGGGGTCGTTCAGATGTCTTTAGAGGTTCCGGGCCTCCCGCCAGGGGAAGCATTTTGGGACCACTTAGCAGGTGTATATCCCTAGCCCTTTGTCTCCCAACCGCCCGTGAAATCCCTAGACAACGCACCACCCCGGGGCTCTCCTGTCCCCTCCTGGCCTGAGCCACAGCTCTGTCCTCTCCTTTCTCTCTAAATAAAAGTCTCTGCCTTGCTCTCCTACCTTGAGTGTTTGCGAAGGAACCCCGGCATCACTTAGTTGTCTAGCACCTGGCCCTGGGTTGATTTAGGGCTGTAGAAATACTGACTTGTTGAGCAGAACTGAGATAAAAGAGATGGTTTCAAGGTAAGGGCTTTGGATTGCAGAGCAGATGTAAATAACTGTAGTTGTTAGCTTGGCCCTGTAATTTATGGATTTTGACAAATACCCAGTCAAAGAGAATGGAACAGGGCTGCAGATGTATAACATTGTATCAGTTCTTTGGATATGGGGCTCATGCTATATCCTCAACATGTCCTGAGTTTCTCCATGTTTCAGTCTTTACTGCCAAGACTCAGAGTGGGAGCTCCAAAACTGTTGAATGAATGAAAAGGGGTGGAGGGTGACCTCAATGAGAACAACTTCAGGGGTGGGAGAGCTGAAGGGCAGAGGCTGCGGTCAGATCACATGATGACTACATGAGGAATTTCAGGGGATGAGTACATTTGGGCTACGGCTATGGAAGGGGTGGCTAAAGAGGGGTTGCATTTCTCTGATGACTAGCTATGTGGAGCATCTTTTCATGTGTCTATTGGCCGTCTGAATTTCTTCTTTGGAGAACTGTCTGTTCAGCTCCTCTGCCCATTTTTTAATTGGATTATTTGATTTTTGTTTGTTGAGGTGCATGAGCTCTTTATATATTTTGGATGTCAGCCCTTTATCGGATCTGTCATTTATGAATATATTCTCCCATATTGTAGGGTACCTTTTTGTTCTATTGATGGTATCCTTTGCTGTACAGAAGCTTTTCAGCTTGATGTAGCCCCACTTGTTCATTTTTGCTTTTGTTTCCCTTGCCTGGGGAGATATGTTCATGAAGAAGTCACTCATGTTTATGTCCAAGAGATTTTTGCCTATGTTTTCTTCTAAGAGTTTTGTGATTTCATGACTTACATTCAGGTCTTTGATCCATTTTGAATTTACTTTTGTGTATGGGGTTAGAAAGTGATCCATTTTCATTGTCTTACATGTAGCTATCTAGTTTTGCCAGCACCATCTGTTGAAGAGACTGTCATTTCCCATTTCCCCATTGTATGTCCATGGCTCCTTTATCAAATATTAATTGACCATATATGTTTGGGTTAATGTTCGGAGACTCTATTCTGTTCCACTGGTCTGTGGCTCTGTTCTTGTGCCAGTACCAAACTGTCTTGATTACAGTGGCTTTGTAGTAGAGCTTGAAGTTGGGGAGTGACATCCCCCCCACTTTATTCTTCTTTCTCAGAATTGCTTTGGCTATTTGGGATCTTTGGTGGTTCAATATGAATTTTTGAACTATTTGTTCCAGTTCGTTGAAGAATGCTGTTGGTAATTTGATAGGGATTGCATTAAATCTGTAGATTGCTTTGGGCAGGATGGCCATTTTGCTGATATTATTTCTTCCTAGCCAAGAGCATCGGTTGAGTTTCCATTTGTTAGTGTCCTCTTTAATTTCTCTTAAGAATGTCTTTTAGTTTTTGGGGCATAGGTCTTTCACTTCCTTGGTTAGATTTATTCCTAGGTGTTTTATTCTTTTTGATGCAATTGTGAATGGAATTGTTTTCCTGGTTTCTCTTTCTATTAGTTCATTCTTAGTGTATAGGAAAGCCTCAGATTTCTGTGAATTAATTTTTTATCCTGCAACTTTGTTGTATTCCGATATCAGTTCTAATAGTTTTAGAGTGGAGTCTTTAGGGTTTTTTATGTACGATATCATGTCATCTGCAAATAGTGACAGTTTGACTTCTTCTTTGCCAATCTGGATTCCTTGTATTTCTTGTTTTGTCTAATTGCTGAGCCTAGGTCCTCCAGTACTATGTTGAATAACAGTGGGGAGAGTGGGCATCCCTGTCTTGATCCCCATCTTAGAGGAAATGCTTTCAGCTTCTCGCTGTTCAGTATGATGTTGGCTGTGGGTTTTTCATATATGGCCTTTATTATGTTGAGGTACTTGTCCTCTATACCCATTTTGCTGAGAGTTTTTTATCATGAAGGGTTGTTGAATTGTGTCGAATGCTTTTTCAGCATCTATGGAGATGATCATGTGGTTTTTGTCCTTCTTTTTGTAGCTGTGGTGGATGATGTTGATGGATTTTCAAATGTACCATCCTCGCATCCTTGAGATGAATCCCACTCGATCATGGTGTATGATTCTCTTGATGCATTTTTTTTTTTTTTTTTACGTTCAAGAAGGGTTTATTTACTCAAGAAATATTTAGTAAGCATCTGCTGTATATGACACCTATAGTAGGCACTAAGGATACACTATGAACAGATATGGTTCCTGCCCTCAAAATAGCATATCAATTTTTTTTTTTAATAATTATTTTTTATTGAAGGGTAGTTGACACACAGTATTACATTACATGAGTTTCAAGTGTACAACGCAGTGGTAGAACATTTATATACATAATTCTAGGTTCCAGCTATCACCCTACCAGGCTGTTACAATATCTTGACTATATTCCTTATGCTATACCTTACATCCCGGTTACTAATTTATTTTACCATTGGAAGTCTGTCCTTTTTTTTTTTTTTTTTTTTGTGAGGGCATCTCTCATATTTATTGATCAAATGGTTGTTAACGACAATAAAATTCTGTATAGGGGAGTCAATGCTCAATGCACAATCATTATTCCACCCCAAGCCTAATTTTTGTCACTCTCCAATCTTCTGAGGCATAACAAACAAGTTTTTACATGTAGAACAAATTCTTACATAATGAATAAGTTACATAGTGAACAGTACAAGGGCAGTCATCACAGAAACTTTCGGTTTTGCTCATGCATTATGAACTATAAACAGTCAGTTCAAATATGAATACTCATTTGGTTTTTATACTTGATTTATATGTGGATACCACATTTCTCTCTTTATTATTATTATTTTTAATAAAATGCTGAAGTGGTAGGTAGATACAAGATAAAGGTAGAAAACATAGTTCAGTGTTGTAAGAGAGCACATGTAGATGATCAGGTGTGTGCCTGTAGACTATGTGTTAATCCAAGCTAGACCAGGGCAATAAAACATCCACGTATGCAGAAGATTTCTCTCAGAACGGGGGGGTGAGGTTCTAAGCCTCACCTCTGTTGATCCCCAATTTCTCACCTGATGGCCCCCCTGCGACTGTGCCTGTCTTAGGTTGTTCCTCCCTTGAGGAATCTTACCCGTCTCTGGCTAACCAGTCATCTTCCGGGGCCATACAGGGAAATGTAAAGTTGGTAAGTGAGAGAGAGAAGCAATATTGTTTGAAAAAGTTAGCTTTTTACTTCTTTGCATATTTATGCCCTGTGGCTTCTATGCCCAGCATTTGTCTTGAGGTATCTTTACCACTTGGAAGAATTATGATACTCGGTAAATTTGATATGAGGCACGAATTCTATTTAAGGGTTGTAATTAGGAAGGAAGAAGAAAAGCTATAGAAGTAGCAGGTGGAAGAAAACATGGGAAGATTGATTATTTCTTTGATATATCTTCTTGTAGAGGAACTTCAGCATGTATAGGTTTTAAGCTACTACTTAAATTGCACACACACATTAACATAATAGGAGTATAGTTACATAACCAAAGCATATCTGTAATTACCAGCCATCTGCAGTGAAACCAAGAAAACCAGTTAGGCACCTTAGGCATTTGTGAAAACTTATCTATGATATGGTGGATATTGTCCAACTGAACTTGAACAGTCTGAGAGAAATCAGACAAATTAAAACAACCCATTCCTGGGGACTGTTCACATGCCATATGTTCTTTTAACAATAAATAGTTTGTAGTTGTAAGACTTTGGAGCGCTACAATTTGCACTTCTCCAAATTCTTGGTTGAGTTCCAACAGTATAGATCCAGTCCAATTTTGTTGTTTTACTGTATGCACAGGCCAGCTTAGATATCTCCTTCCTCATTCCCATGGCAAGTCCAGGAACTGGTGGGATGAGTGCATCTACAGCTGTAGCAGTGCGTGGATCTTTGTTGGGGTTTTTTGATGATCATCTTCTGGCATGAGTCTTCCAGAGGGTGCAGATGTTGGAAGTTCTTTTTCATATCGTATCTTAGTTCATTTTTGGGGTAGCCCAATTAGGCTTTGATCCTCTGTATAAACACAAACAGACCCTTTGCCTACACTTTTATATGCCCTTTATACCCTTGTGTAGAACTCGTTGGAGGTTACCACACAGGAACTGCCCTTTTTTTTTTTTTTTTTTGCTATCACTAATCTGCACTTACATGACAAATATTATGTTTACTAGGCTCTCCCCTATACCAGGTCTCCCCTATAAACCCCTTTACAGTCACTGTCCATCAGCATAGCAAAATGTTGTAGAATCACTACTTGCCTTCTCTGTGTTGTACAGCCCTCCCTTTTCTCCTACCCCCCCATGCATGTTAATCTTAATACCCCCCTACTTCTCCCCCCCTTATCCCTCCCTACCCACCCATCCTCCCCAGTCCCTTTCCCTTTGGTACCTGTTAGTCCATTCTTGAGTTCTGTGATTCTGATGCTGTTTTGTTCCTTCAGTTTTTCCTTTGTTCTTATATTCCACAGATAAGTGAAATCATTTGGTATTTCTCTTTCTCCGCTTGGCTTGTTTCACTGAGCATAATACCCTCCAGCTCCATCCATGTTGCTGCAAATGATTGGATTTGCCCTTTTCTTATAGCTGAGTAGTATTCCATTGTGTATATGTACCACATCTTCTTTATCCATTCATCTATTGATGGACATTTAGGTTGCTTCCAATTCTTGGCTATTGTAAATAGTGCTGCAATAAACATAGGGGTGCATCTGTCTTTCTCAAACTTGATTGCTGCGTTCTTAGGGTAAATTCCTAGGGGTGCAATTCCTGGGTCAAATGGTAAGTCTGTTTTGAGCATTTTGATGTACCTCCATACTGCTTTCCACAATGGTTGAACTAACTTACATTCCCACCAGCAGTGTAGGAGGGTTCCCCTTTCTCCACAGCCTCGCCAACATTTGTTGTTGTTTGTCTTTTGGATGGCAGCCATCCTTACTGGTGTGAGGTGATACCTCATTGTAGTTTTAATTTGCATTTCTCTGATAATTAGCGATGTGGAGCATCTTTTCATGTGTCTGTTGGCCATCTGAATTTCTTCTTTGGAGAACTGTCTGTTCAGTTCCTCTGCCCATTTTTTAATTGGGTTATTTGTTTTTTGTTTGTTGAGGCGTGAGAGCTCCTTATATATTCTGGACGTCAAGCCTTTATCGGATGTGTCATTTTCAAATATATTCTTCCATACTGTAGGGATCCTTCTTGTTCTATTGATGGTGTCTTTTGCTGTACAGAAGCTTTTCAGCTTAATATAGTCCCACTTACTCATTTTTGCTGTTGTTTTCCTTGCCCGGGGAGATATGTTCAAGAAGAGGTCACTCATGTTTATGTCTAAGAGGTTTTCGCCTATGTTTTCTTCCAAGAGTTTAATGGTTTCATGGCTTACATTCAGGTCTTTGATCCATTTTGAGTTTACTTTTGTATATGGGGTTAGACAATGGTCCAGTTTCATTCTCCTACATGTAGCTATCCAGTTTTGCCAGCACCACCTGTTGAAGAGACTGTCATTTCGCCATTGTATGTCCATGGCTCCTTTATCAAATATTAATTGACCATATATGTCTGGGTTAATGTCTGGATTCTCTAGTCTGTTCCATTGGTCTGTGGCTCTGCTCTTGTGCCAGTACCAAATTGTCTTGATTACTATGGCTTTATAGTAGAGCTTGAAGTTGGGGAGTGAGATCCCCCCTGCTTTATTCTTCTTTCTCAGGATTGCTTTGGCTATTCGGGGTCTTTGGTGTTTCCATATGAATTTTTGAATTATTTGTTCCAGTTCATTGAAGAATGTTGCTGGTAGTTTCATAGGGATTGCATCAAATCTGTATATTGCTTTGGGCAGGATGGCCATTTTGACGATATTAATTCTTCCTAGCCACGAGCATGGGATGAGTTTCCATCTGTTAGTGTCCCCTTTAATTTCTCTTAAGAGTGACTTGTAGTTTTCAGAGTATAAGTCTTTCACTTCTTTGGTTAGGTTTATTCCTAGGTATTTTATTTTTTTTGATGCAATTGTGAATGGAGTTGTTTTCCTGATTTCTCTCTCTGTTGGTTCATTGTTAGTATATAGGAAAGCCACAGATTTCTGTGTGTTGATTTTGTATCCTGCAACTTTGCTGTATTCCGATATCAGTTCTAGTAGTTTTGGGGTGGAGTCTTTAGGGTTTTTTATGTACAGTATCATGTCATCTGCAAATAGTGACAGTTTAACTTCTTCTTTACCAATCTGGATTCCTTGTATTTCTTTATTTTGTCTGATTGCCGTGGCTAGGACCTCCAGTACTATGTTAAATAACAGTGGAGAGAGTGGGCATCCCTGTCTAGTTCCCGATCTCAGAGGAAATGCTTTCAGCTTCTCGCTGTTCAATATAATGTTGGCTGTGGGTTTATCATAGATGGCCTTTATTATGTTGAGGTACTGGCCCTCTATTCCCATTTTGCTGAGAGTTTTTAACATGAATGGATGTTGAACTTTGTCAAACGCTTTTTCAGCATCTATAGAGATGATCATGTGGTTTTTGTCTTTCTTTTTGTTGATGTGGTGGATGATGTTGATGGACTTTCGAATGTTGTACCATCCTTGCATCCCTGGGATGAATCCCACTTGGTCATGGTGTATGATCCTTTTGATGTGTTTTTGAATTCGGTTTGCTACTATTTTGTTGAGTATTTTTGCTTCTACGTTCATCAGGGATATTGGTCTGTAGTTTTCTTTTTTGGTGGGGTCTTTGCCTGGTTTTGGTATTAGGGTGATGTTAGCTTCATAGAATGAGTTTGGGAGTATCCCCTCCTCCTCTATGTTTTGGAAAACTTTACGGAGAATGGGTATTATGTCTTCCCTGTATGTCTGATAAAATTCCGAGGTAAATCCATCTGGCCCGGGGGTTTTGTTCTTGGGTAGTTTTTTGATCACCGCATCAATTTCGTTGCTGGTAATTGGTTTGTTTAGATTTTCTGTATCTTTCTGCATCAGTCTTGGAAGGTTGTATTTTTCTAGGAAGTTGTCCATTTCTCCTAGGTTTTCCAGCTTGTTAGCGTATAGGTTTTCATAGTATTCTCTAATAATTCTTTGTATTTCTGTGGCGTCCGTCATGATTTTTCCTTTCTCATTTCTGATTCTGTTGATGTGTGCAGATTCTCTTTTTCTTTGTATAAGTCTGGCTAGGGGCTTACCTATTTTCTTTATTTTCTTAAAGAACCAGCTCTTGGTTTCATTGATTTTTGCTATTGCTTTATTCTTCTCAATTTTATTTATTTCTTCTCTGCTCTTTATTATGTCCCTCCTTCTGCTGAGTTTAGGCCTCATTTGTTCTTCTTTTTCCAGTTTTGATAATTGTGTCTTTAGACTATTCATTTGGGATTATTCTTCCTTCTTTAAATATGCCTGGATTGCTGTATACTTTCCTCTTAAAAGTGCTTTCGCTCTGTCCCACATAAGTTGGGTCTTTGTGTTGTTGTTGTTGTCATTTGTTTCCATATATTGGTTGATCTCTATTTTCATTTGGTCGTTGATCCATTGATTATTTAGGAGCATGTTGTAAAGCCTCCATGTGTTTGTGAGCCTTTTTGCTTTCTTTGTACAATTTATTTCTAGTTTTATACCTTTGTGGTCTGAGAAGTTGGTTGGTAGAATTTCAATCTTTTTGAATTTACTGAGGCTCTTTTTGTCGCCTAGTGTGTGGTCTGTTCTGGAGAACGTTCCATGTGCACTTGAGAAGAATGTGTATCCTATTGCTTTTGGGTGTAGAGTTCTATAGATGTCTATTAGGTCCACCTGTTCTAGTGTGTTGTTCAGTGAGTCTGTGTCCTTACTTATTTTCTATCTGGTGGATCTGTCCTTTGGAGTGAGCGGTGTGTTGAAGTCTCCTAAAATGAATGCATTACATTCTATTTCCTCCTTTCATTCTGTTAGTATTTGTTTCACATATGTTGGTGCTCCTGTATTGGGTGCATATATATTTATAATGGTTATATCCTCTTGGTGGATTGACCCTTTTTTCATTATGCAGTGTCCTTCTTTATCTCTTGTGAATTTTTTTGTTTTGAAGTCTATTTTGTCTGATACTAGTACTGCGACACCTGCTTTTTTCTTCTTGTGGTTTGCATGAAATATCTTGTTCCATCCCTTGACTTTTAATCTGTGCATGTCTTTGGGTTTGAGGTGAGTCTCTTGTAAGCAGCATGTAGATGTGTCTTGCTTTCTTATCCATTCTTTTAGTCTGTGTCTTTTGATTGGTGCATTTAGTCCATTTACATTGAGGGTGATTATTGAAATATATGTACTTATTGCCATTGCAGGCTTTAGGTTCGTGGTTACCAAAGGTTCAAGATTTGCTTCTTTACTATCTTACTGTCTAACTTAACTCGCTTATTGAGCTACTATAAACACAGTCTGATGATTCTTTATTTCTCTCCCTTCTTATTCCTCCTCCTCCATTCTTTGTATGTTAGGTGTTTTATTTTTTTTGTGGTGTTTCCTTTGACTGCTTTTATGGGTAGTTGATTTTATTTTTTGCCTTTAGTTAGTATTTGATTGTTCTGCTTTCGTTGCTGTGATTTTATTTTCTCTGGTGACATCTGTTTATCCTTAGGAGTGCTCCCATCTAGAGCAGTCCCTCTAAAGTACCCTGTAGAGGTGGTTTGTGTGAGGCAAATTCCCTCAACTTTTGCTTGTCTAGGAATTGTTTAATCCCTCCTTCATATTTAAATGATAATCGTGCTGGATACAGTAATCTTGGTTCAAGGCCCTTCTGTTTCATTGCATTAAATATATTATGCCATTCTCTTCTGGCCTGTAAGGTTTCTGTTGGGAAGTCTGATGATAGCCTGATGGATTTTCCTTGGTAGGTGACCATTTTTCTCTCTCTGGCTGCCTTTAATACTCTGTCCTTGTCTTTGATCTTTGCTATTTTGATTATTATGTGTCCCGGTGTTGTCCTACTTGGGTCCCCTGTGTTGGGTGTTCTGTGTTCTTCCATGGTCTGATAGGCTATTTCCTCCCCCAGTTTGGGGAAGTTTTCAGCAATTATTTCTTCAAAGACACTTTCTATCCCTTTACCTCTTTCTTCTTCTTCTGGTACCCCTATAATGCGGATATTGTTCCATTTTGAATGGTCACACAGTTTTCTTAATATTCTTTCATTCCTGGAGATCCTTTTATCTCTCTGCGTCAGCTTCTCTCCATTCCTGTTCTCTGATTTCTTTTGTTGAGCCTAACCTGGGAGGGTTGTCATTTTTTCACTGTGGTTATTGTATTTTTAAGTTCTACACTTTCCACTTGGTTGTTCTTTATAACATTTATTTCTTTTCTGAGTGGTTCTGTCTTTCTACTTGTTTCCAGAATGTTTGCCTAAGCTCACTTCTTGGGACTTAATCATAGCCACTTTCAGTGCCTTGTCAGATAAGTCTCACACCTGGTTCACTTTGGTGTTGGCCTCTGTCATCTTTTCCTATAAGAGCTGGGACTTTTCTGGTACCTCTATTCCTTTTTTCCATATTGGTCATTTCCAGTGATCATCATTTTTATGTAAATCCAAGTTTTATCTAGGATAGAGGAGGAGACCTGTGTCTTTCATGCAATGGTTAGTCTGCTTGTATTATCTGTTTTTGAATTGATTGTAAGTCACAGACTCTACTCCTTCCCATTTCTAGTAGGTAAGAACACCATGTACTCTTCCCTGTTTTCTCTTATAGACTGATAGGGTGAGGTGCTGAGTACCTCAGTGCTTGGGGCTGGGTTGCAGTTATAATACAACTAACTGAATTCTGGCTCATCCCTCCTTCTTGGGCATGGATGGTCCTCCTGGGCTTTTAATTGAGAATCACCTAGGCCTCTGTTTCCTGAGCCCTTAAAGACTAAGGGATGGTAATGTGAAAGGAGTGAAGTGGTCATGTAAACCCTCCCACAGATAACAATGATAGAAACAGGATAATATGATTAAAAACAATTATTTGAAGTCACTGAAAACCTGAGGATGTGACGCGGTTCAGCCGCGCTGAGTTGAAACAGACCTGGCGAGAGGGGGGTGAGACTGGGGAAAAAAGAGAAGACAGACAGACCTGGGAGGGCTGATGCTCCTGTGCATCCCAGCAAAGCTTTATTGGGTACCAGGGTATCTATACAGCAAAGAGATACATGATAGCTTTATCTAATAAACAGCCAAGCACAATATTGACGTCAGCGGCAGCCGGGCAAAGTTAAGAACAATAAGGCTCCTTCAGTTCCTCATGGAATGTGTAAACAAGATGTTCTTTGGGGCCAAGGCTGCTCTTTGTCACAGTCACAGCGTGAGGAGAGTTGGCTCGTCTTCGAGGACAAGATATGTGTTTGTGGGCAGATAACTTCCAAGGACGGCACCGGTTGTTCTCAAGCTTGTGCTTTCCCATGCTGCATTCAGACATGGGGGAAGGTGCCCTCCCATTCTGCCCCCAAACATGTGAGAAGACAAAGGCGGTCCCCAGCAGGATGGACTTCAAGCCCCACAGCTATGAGTCCTGAAAGTAATGGCTGAAAATGACAGCCTTACCAGCCCAAGGGGCCAAAATTTGGAGTTTGGTTATATAAAAGCAACTTGAAATTTAAAGGAGAAATTCTGGAAGCATGAGTCAAAATTGTAAATGCATCTTCTTATCAAGAAAACCGCAGAAGGGATGTGACCCATCTTTGAATATAAATTCTACCCAAACACCCGAGGAACAGGAAAAAGCAGTCTGACATCAAAGATAAATCTATTCTTAACAGATAGAAGAAGATAGAGATTTAGGCTACAACAATTTTCCAGAGGTGAGGCCTAGATCTCTAGAGGGAGCCTGTGGCTTTTTTCAAGGGTCTCTAGAACAAAAGATTCTTGTGTGGTGGTGGAAGGGTGTTGGAGAGACTTGAGAACATAGGTTAAAGGGTGGGAGGAATCTCTCCATTTCTGCTCTCTTCTCCTTCTGACAGATGCAGATTGAGGTAGTGGTATCTCAATACCAAAGACAAGGAAGTCCTTGGATTGGAAGAAATGAGTAGCATTATAGCCACTGGCCTATGACAGGGTGGTGTCTTATGGAAATAGTGTTATCCAAACATATTAAATGTGATAGTTTATATTTAGGCAGAGTTTTTTTTTTTAATGAGTGGACAAGATTTTATTAACCTGTTGAGGAAAAGGGAAATCCAAGGAGTGGGCCTGGCATGGGCAAAGGCTAAGATAATGTGGCCATTGCTATCTATTTATTGGTGTTTTCTTTCTAAAAATTTATCTATGTTTATAAGTTGATTTTACCTTCTCTGTTCAATTTTGAAATCAATATTACAAGCTCACAAAATGGATTACATAGCTTTTCATCTTTTCCCAATTTGTGGAACAGTTTGTGAAAGATGAGCTTAGCTTTCATGATAGGTATATAATAAAACTGACTTTTGATTCTCAAGTGATCCCATTTCCCCCTTTACCACAGGGTATGTGGAGGGATATTTTATGTTTGAATTTCTGGTACAATTTCTGTTGCATTTCAGTTTGCTATTTCTCCTTTTGTTTTCATAAGAAGTGGGAAAGGTTGTAGAATCCTGAGCTGTGCAGTTTGGATGAGGCCCAAAGAGAAGCCTGCCTTCTGGGGCTCATTCCGTCCACTCCTCCCAATCCACAATCTGCCCAGAGCTACTGATAAAGGGATGGCCTAGACAGGTATTTTATCACTTACATAATTCAGCTGTAAAAAGCAATTCATTCTTTGGTTCATCATATAAAGCAATTGTAAGAGTCCTAGCCAATAGTTTTGGAAAGGTTTTGTGCTGGGATAGACTGAAAGTGATCTACTTCATTCAATTACATATGTCTTTTAGGATTCTCCAACGTTCCCTCAGACTCTGTTAGCTTGAAACTAGGGAGGATTTCTCCTGCTCCTGAATTCCTATAGCATTTCTTTGACCAAATCTTTTATTTGGCACTTGGTAGACTCATAAAATTTTACAGTTGGAAAGAACTTTAAAAGTCATCTAATTGAGCTTGACACTCAGTATAAGGATTTCTTCTACGTCTCTTGCAGAGACTCAACTGACCTCTGATTGAACACCCCTAGTGACGGGCAACACTCTACTGTTTAAGGCCTCTCCACAGTTGGAGAGCTAGCCATTTTCTTGGAGCACACAGAGGACAAGTCTGAGCAGGAAACAAAGAAGGAACTACCAGACAAGTAGAAGGAAAATGAGGAGAGACTGGTGTCCTGAAAATGAAGGCAAAGGGAGTTGCAAGAACGACTGGGTTGTTGAGTTGACTAAACATTGTTGCCAAGGTCAGTGAGGTGAGAAGTGACATATATCCACTGAGTGTGGCCTTCAGAACAGTTTCAGGGAGAAGAGTGGGGACGCACTCGGAATGGCGATGGACTGAACCGTGAGTGGCAGGCAAGGGAAAGGAGGCGGTGACCTGGAGCGAGTCTTTCCCCAAGAAATTTTGTTGAGAAGGGAGGGGAGTTATGACAATAGCTAGAACAAGATACAGGGTCTAGAGAAGGGCTTTTGGAAACAGGTAGGGGCATGTGGGTTGGTGAGCGTGTTTGTGCACTGAGAACACAGAGCCAGGCAAGCGACCATAACTCCTGACAGATGGAGGCCCTGGGGAGGTGCCTGGAAGGGAAGAGATCAGATCAGCAGTGGGCATTTCCTAGCTGTGTGACTTTGGGCAGTCACCAGACTGTGCTACCGAATATGATAACATATGCAAAGGACATCGTAACTATAGAGCATGGCGTGAGTGTCCGTTGTCTTCTTTCTTCTGAAAGCAAGTGGGACTAGGCTGTGAGCAAGAACACTGGATACAAACCAGACGCATCTCTAGTCAAAGCCTCTTTTCATAAATCCCGCTTCCCCTGTTTTTATACCATAGTGCACAGGGAGGGGTGAGGTTAGACAAATAGAGCAGCAGGGAAGGCCTCGAAACCCCGGCCAAAGAGTCAGGAATTGATCCTGAGGATAACAGCAAGCGCTGGACATTTTTGAGCAGAAAAGTGACATTAGGAATGTATTATTTTAAGAAGGTTCATTTAAAATGGGTATAACAGGCTGGGTTGGATAGGAGATCTGGAGGCAGGATGAGTAGTTGCAAGGAGAGTTCAAAGATCAGTTTATAGGAGGAAGAGCTAGGGAAAAGCCAAGAAGAAACAAATCAGAAAGATTTTGAAGGCAGCATCTGCTGGGGGACATGATAGCTAAATTTCCAACTCAGGACCCTTGGGGAACTGGGACATCACTAAGAGGAATAGGGAGCCAGGAAAGAACTAGCTTTGGGATGCATGTGGGTGCCTGCTTGTGTGTGCATGTGTGTGTATGTGTACGTGTGTAGGGACAGAGGAGGAGTCCATCAGTGACTTGTCATATTGCACACACTAACTACCATTCGGCGCCACCTCGTCCACAAGCCACACGTGCCATCAGCTACCTACGCAGAGCCATGTGCCGCAGGCAGGTCAGGGCACCGCCTCCCGCTCCACTGTGCTGGAGGCCAAGCTGTGCTTCTGGCGGTCTGATCTCGCTCCCATGCCCTTCTGGCTTCCTCTTCTCTGCAATGGTCTGGTGGCAGATGAGCATGCCAAAGAGCAGAGACCCCACTTGAACAGGACCCCAGATGGGGAAACGCTGGGAAAACTCACTTGTATTAACAAATTGCTGCCCCAGACATGAGACCTCTTCTAGAAAGTACTACTGATCCTGAAGCTCTGCATGGCATCCGGCGATACCACTTTCAGTCACCAACTATGATGAAGTACTAGCCACTAGGCTAACTAAAAGGGAAAACATCTTATGGCAAAAACCTGCCTCTCTCAAACCCAGCTAAAGTGCCACCTCTTACGAGCTGCCACAGCACTTTATATAGCTCTGTTTCACAAATAAAGAAATGAAGGCTCAGAAAGGCGAAGTAACTTGCCCAAAGCCACAGATGGCGGTAAGCAGCCCAGCTGAGGGGCGGGACAGTGGCCGCCGCTCAAACAGCGCAGCTCCCTCAGGTCGCAGATGCAGCCGTGGGCTTTGGACCGGCCTGGGAGGCCCTGCTAGCGGCCCGCCGAGATTCACAGTAAGTCACTAGCTAAAGTTCTGCTGAGTAAGCAGTCATCCCTCTGGAATAAGGTCTCTTGACCTTGGCACTGCTGACCTGTGTGCGCGTGCGGTGGAGGGCCGCCCTGGGAACTGTAAGATGCTTGGGAGCATCCTGGCCTTTACCCACTAGATGCCAGTAGCACACTTGCCAAGCTGTAACCAGTGAACCCTTCACCAGACATTGCCAGATGTCCCTCCGGGACAAAATTCCTCCGCCTTTCGTTTGAGAACCTTTGCTCCAGGCTGTGGTCTGCAGCCCTTGCGTGGAATGCCTGCTGGGCTCCAGACTGCAATCCATGCCTTTGGAGCAAGAGGGACAAATCTTTCTTTCCTGGGAGTTCTCTCGGGGATGTTCTTCACCTCACATGTGACTTAGGAGTTTCCTGCTTGCAACTGATATTTCCGCTTTTGTCTTATGAAACTTATCACTCTTTCAATAGTCATGGAATTACAAAGAATGTAAAAAAACCTTTTAAATTTACTTAAATGTTCTGTGAACATGCAGTGGGCATCTGCTGGGATGAACTATAAAAAGTCTAATTAGTTAGTAAATAGCCATATAATTAAGGAAAAAGTGAAATAAATTGAAGATGGAATTACGGATATTTTCATGTTGACTTACCATTTCTGTTTGTTTTTCCCTCAAACCTAAGATGAGCAGTATTCTTTGGACTTGTTATTCAAACTCCACTTACTATATGGGCTTCTGGACCTCGTGTAATTCTGATCTGTCCAGGGTATTCATTTTAATTCTGAATCTGAAGCAATGGATGTAGCTATTATAGTGGCAGAAGATCTCTTTGGGCGGGATTGGTGGAAAGGGACATCATTGTGGCCCCAGAAAACCTTGGTCTCCCACCCACCAGACTGTGCTCCAAGCCTCCTGGATGGAACCCTCTATTACACCATTTAGGGCAAAACCATGATAGAGGGAAATAACAACTTTATTTATAGTAGCCAAAATCTGGAGAAAAGTACGTATCTATTAACAGGTGACTGGATAAATAAATTCAGGTATCCTTACAATGGACTACTCCTTAGCATTCAAAAAGAATGTGCTACTGATATACATATAATACGAATAAACCTCCAAAACATTTTGTTGAGCGACAGAAGTCAGACATGAAAAAATACCCATTTGATTCCATTTGTGTGCAATCCTACAGCAGATAAATCTAATTTATAGTGAAAGGAATCAGAGCAATCTTGCCTTGGGAGGTGGGCATTCACAGAGACTGTCCTTCCTTCTATTCCTGCATCAGCGATGAGCCCTTGTACACAAATTTAACCATCAACATTCACAAAGTTTATCAGTTTCACTATGCAAACTCCTTATGGCCTAAACCTCAAGTCAACCAGGGTGCATTACTAAATCGATAGACAAAATGTGTTAGATCGATCTAACAATCCACCTGAATTGACCTTGCTCTGAGAAATACTCTTACAAATGTCCAACGATCCTTCTCAAAGGATGAAGGTTGGTTGGTATGGACAGATGGGGAAACTGAGGCTTAGAGAGATTAATCAGTTTGCACAAGGTTACAACTACGGCTGCAGGTGCGACTCAAACCCTCATCTGACTGATTTGCAAGCCAAGGTCTCCTTCTGTTTTTCTGATTTTCTTTGAAAATCCTGAGTGACTCATCAGCATGCTGTGGCCGCTGAAAGGTGATCCCAGTCGTACGCGGCATCAATCAGTATGCTGTCTAGAAAGAGGGCTGCAAGAGTTCTTGCCCTGCTCTGACCTATCAGAGCCATTCTCAGCTATTGTGTCCAGTTCTGTGACACACTGTTAGAGGGGCTGAGGCCGAGCTTCACTGTGCTCAGCAGAAAGCCAGTATGGAATGCAGAAGAGCTTCAGTGCAGCTTGGGAAGGGAGAAACCAGAGCAGAGATGATAAATAGCCTCAGGTATTGCAAAGGCTGTCTTGGGAAGTTTCTAGTGGCGGGACTTGCTGAGGAATCTAGGGCTTGGCTCCGTGAGCTTAGGGGTCCTTCCACCTCTCATAGTCTCTGAATTCATGATCATAGTGAGTTGCTGCTTGTGCCTTATCAGAGTGCTTCCTCACATTCTGGTCCTCTGTACAGGGCCTTAGCGCAGTACTGATTCGTTGAGTGTTTGTTGAATTTAATTGAATCCTTGCTATGTAATCGAATCATTAGAAAATTGAGCCTCATTATACTGAAGTTTAACTAGACAATAGAATCACTACCCAATTTTTCCACCCCTGAAACAAAAATCCTTTGTTAAGTGCTACAATATTTATGTGAATTAGTACCAACCTTTGGGAGGGCATGAAACATGTAACATGTTTTCTCTCCCACTATTCACAGCATTTAGTGAGAGCTGTGGCTCACTTGAGGTGAGGGAATAAAGGACAAGGGAGCACTTGGATGCCTCCCTTTGCTCTTCACATTGTGAAGGGTGAACAAGGCTGACTTCATTCCACAGCTGGATTGATATGCAAATTTACCCCGACTAATTGGCTTCCCCAGCTGTCTCCAGAGGGCGGATGTATTCATGTATAAAGTGCTGTCTATGGGCACTGGGAACATTAGAACTGCTTAATTGAATATCAATGAATCTTTATAAACTAATAATGAAGGGGAACCTGGGAAGCATGATGTGGATTTCGCATATTGAGAAGAGGAGAGCCCTGATTTGAATTTGTGGGAAGAAGAATTTTCTCTGGATTTTACAAAACCCAGTTTAGTCTTCTTTGATCTGAAGTCCTTGAAAGTCCCAGTGGTGCCTTCTTGAACACATCATGTGGTGAGTGCTGGACACGAGCAAGTGTGTGAGTCTATGTCCAGGGATGACTGTCCCTCCCCAGCCACCGCCCTTCCACAATAGAGTAAAACTGAAAGATTTGTTGTGGTTAATTCTTGCTCTTGCAAGAAGAGCCAGTACTTTCCAGATATGATTATTCATTTGATTTTTATACTTGATTTATATGTGAATCCCACATTTCTCCCTTATTTATTTATTTTTTTAAAATAAAATGCTGAAGTGGTAGGTAGATGCAAGATAAAGGTAGAAAACATAATTTAGTGCTGTAAGAGGGCAAATGTAGATGATCAGGTCTGTGCCTACAGACTAAGTATTAATCCAAGCTAGACAAGGGCAACAAAACATCCACGGATGCAGAAGATTTCTCTAAAAACAGGGGTGTGAGGTTCTAAGCCTCACCTCTGTTGATCCCCAATTTCTCACCTGATGGTCCCCCTGTGACTGTGCCTGTCTTAGGTTGTTCCTCCCTTGAGGAATCTTACCCGTCTCTGGCTAACCAGCCATCTCCAGGGGCCATACAGGGAAATGGAAAGTTGGTAAGTGAGAGAGAAGCAATATTCTTTGAAAAGGTTAGCTTTTTACTTCTTTGCAGATTTATGCCCTGTGGCTTCTATGCCCAGCATTTGTCTTGAGGTATCTTTACCACTTGGAAGAATTATGATATTCAGTAATTTTCGATATGAGGCATGAATTCTACTAAAGGGCTGTAATTAGGAAGTAAGAAGAAAAGTTATAGAAGTAGCAGACGGAAGAAAACATGGGAAGATTGATTATTTCTTTGACATAACTTCTTGTAGAGTAACATAAGCATGTATAGGTTTTAACAAACTTCTAATTAAATTGCGTACACACATTAACAGAATAGGAATACAAATACATGACAAAAGCAGACCTACAATTACCAGCCATATCCAGTGAAACCAAGAAAACCAGTTAGGTACCCTAGGCATTTGTGAAAACTTATCAATAATATGATGGATATTGTCTAACTGAATTTGAATAGTTTGAGAAAAATCAGACAAATTAAAACAACACATTCCTGGGAACTGTTCACATCCCATATGTTCTTTTAACAGTCTATAGTCTCACGATTTTGGAGCACTGCTACTTGCACTTCTCCTAATTCTTGGTTGAGTTCCAATGGTATAGATCCAGTCAAATTTGTTGTTTTACTGTATGCACAGGCCAGCTTAGATATCTCCTTCTTCATTCCAATGGCAAGTCCAGGAACCGGTGGGATGAATGCTGCTACAACTGCAGCAGCGCCAGGATCTTTGTTGAAGTTTTTGATGATCATCTTCTGGAATGACTCTTCCAGAGGATGTAGATGTTGGAAGTTCTTCTTCACATCGTATCTTAATTCATTTTCTGGGTAGCCAAGTTAGGCTTTGATCCTCTGTATAAACACAAACAAACCCTTTGCCCACACTTTGATATGACCTTTATACCATTGTGAAGAACCTATTGGAGACCACCACACAGGAGCTGCTTTTTTTTTTAAGAGAAAGGAATATTATCAGAAAAATGTACTTCCACAGCTGATCATCTGACACCCTTTAAAAGATCAAAATTAAGGATATATAAAGCATGCATTAATCGTTGATTTGCAGTTAATTTTATCCTATCAGGGAGTAATCCCCCCTTTTTTGTTATCATTAATCTACAATTACATGAAGAACATTATGTTTACTAGGCTCTCCCATACACCAAGTCCCCCCCCCCACAAACCCCATTACAGTCACTGACCATCAGCATAGCAAAATGTTGTAGAATCACTACTTGTCTTCTCTGTGTTGCACAGCCCTCCCCTTTCCCCCAACCCCCACATTATACATGGTAATCATAATACCCTCTTTCTTCTTCCCCACCCTTATCCCTCCCTACCCTCCCATTCTCCCCAGTCTCTTTCCTTTTGGTAGCTGTTAGTCCCTTCTTGGGTTCTGTGATTCTGCTGCTGTTTTGTTCCTTCAGTTTTTCCTTTGTTCTTATACTCCACAGATGAGTGAAATCATTTGGTATTTGTCTTTCTCCACTTGGCTTATTTCACTGAGCATAATACCCTCTAGCTCCATCCATGTTGTTGCAAATGGTAGGATTTGTTTTCTTCTTATGGCTGAATAATATTCCATTGTGCATATGTGCCACATCTTCTTTATCCATTCATCTACTGATGGACATTTAGGTTGCTTCCATTTCTTGGCTATTGTAAATAGTGCTGCGATAAACATAGGGGTGCATCTGTCTTTTTCAAACTGGAGTGCTGCATTCTTAGGGTAAATTCCTAGAAGTGGAATTCCTGGGTCAAATGGTAAGTCTATTTTGAGCATTTTGAGGAACCTCCATACTGCTTTCCACAATGGTTGAACTAATTTACATTCCCACCAGCAGTGTAGGAGGGTTCCCCTTTTTCCACAACTTCGCCATCATTTGTTATTGTTTGTCTTTTGGATGGTAGCCATCCTTACTGGTGTGAGGTGATATCTCATTGTGGTTTTAATTTGCATTTCTCTGATAACTAGCTATGTGGAGCAACTTTTCATGTGTCTGTTGGCCATCTGCATTTTCTTTTTTGGAGAACTGTCTGTTCATTTCCTCTGCCCATTTTTTAATTGAATTACTTGCTTTTTGTTTGTTGAGGTATGTGAACTCTTTATATATTTTGGATGTCACGCCTTTATCAGATCTGTCATTTATGAATATATTCTCCCGTACTGTAGGGTACCTTTTTGTTCTATTGATGGTGTCCTTTGCTTTACAGAAGCTTTTCAGCTTGAGATAGTCCCACTTGTTCATTTTTGCTTTTGTTTCCCTTACCCAAGGAGATATGTTCATGAAGAAGTCGCTAATGTTTATGTCCAAGAGATTTTTTTCCTATGTTTTTTTCTAAGAGTTTTATGGCTTCATGACTTACATTCAGGTTTTCGATCCATTTCGAATTTACTTTTGTGTATGGGGTTAGACATTGGTCCAGTTTCATTCCCTTACATGTAGCTGTCCAGTTTTGCCAGCACCATCTGTTGAAGAGACTGTCATTTCCCCATTGTATGTCCATGGCTCCTTTATCGAATATTAATTGACCATATATGTTTGGGTTAATGTCTGGAGTCTCTAATCTGTTCCACTGGTCTGTGACTCTGTTCTTGTGCCAGTACCAAATTGTCTTGATTACTATAGCTTTGTAGTAGAGCTTGAAGTTGGGGAGTGACAGCACCCCCACTTTATTCTTCTTTCTCAGAATTGCTTTGGCTATTCAGGGTCTTTGGTGGTTCCATATGAATTTTTGAACTATTTGTTCCATTTCGTTGAAGTATGTTGCTGGTAATTTGATAGGGATTGCATCAAATCTGTATATTGCTTTGGGCAGGGTGGCCATTTTGCTGGTATTAATTCTTCCTAGACAAGAGCATGGGATGAGTTTCCATTTGTTAGTGTCCTCTTTAATTTCTCTCAAGAGTGTCTTATAGTTTTCAGGGTATAGGTGTTTCACTTCTTTGGTTATGTTTATTCCTAGGTATTTTATTCTTTTTGATGCTATTGTGAATGGAATTGTTTTCCTGATTTCTCTTTCTATTGGTTCATTGTTAGTGTATAGGAAAGCCACAGATTTCTGTGTGTTAATTTTGTATCCTGCAACTTTGCTGAATTCCGATATCAGTTCCAGTAGTTTTGGAGTGGAGTCTTTAGGGATTTTTATGTACAATATCATGTCATCTGCAAATAGTGACAGTTTAACTTCTTCTTTACCAGTATGGATTCCTTGTATTTCTTTGTTTTGTCTAATTGCCGTGGCTAAGACCTCCAGTACTATGTTGAATAACAGTGGGGAGAGTGGACATCCCTGTCTTGTTCCCAATCTCAGAGGAAAAGCTTTCAGCTTCTTGCTGTCCAGTATGATGTTAGCTGTGGGTTTATCATATATGGCCTTTATTATGTTGAGGTACTTGCCCTCTCTACCCATTTTGCTGAGAGTTTTTATCATGAATGGATGTTGAATTTTGTCAAATGCTTTTTCAGCATCTATGGAGATGATCATGTGGTTTTTGTCTTTCTTTTTGTTGATGTGGTGGATGATGTTGATGGATTTCTGAATGTTGTACCATCCTTGCATCCCTGGGATGAATCCCACTTGGTCATGGTGCATGGTCCTTTTGATATATTTTTAAATTCGGTTTGCTAATATTTTATTGAGTATTTTTGCATCTACATTCATCAGGGATATTGGTCTGTAATTTTCTTTTTTGTTGGGGTCTTGGCCTGGTTTTGGTATTAGGGTGATGTTGGCTTCATAGAATGAGTTTGGGAGTATTCCCTCCTCTTCTATTTTTTGGATAACTTTAAGGAGAATGGGTATTACATCTTCTCTGTATGTCTGATAAAATTCCGAGGTGAATCCATCTGGCCCGTGGGTTTTGTTCTTGGGTGCTATGCCCTGCTTTTTATGGCTACCTAGTATTACATGGTGTGGATATATTGTAATAAATTGAAATATTTTCCTTGGTAGATATGTAGGTTGTCGACTTCCTTTTTTATTAAATATTTTCATTTTATTGAAAATAAAGCTGGAGTAAACATCTTCACACATATACCTTTATATATATTTGTGATAATATTTTTGTAGAGTGGATTATAGATTCCTGGAAATTGTCATTTTAGGAGTATAATGATATAAAATTTTTGTAGACATTACCTAGTTTCCCTTACACACACACACACACACACACACACACACACACACACACACGTATATTCTCTGTTAACAGTCCATGAATACCCAGTCTCTTTCACACTCACCAATACTTGATCTTACCAATATTACCAACGTGATCAGGAAAATGGTGTATCATTTTAAGTTTCCTGTTCTTATTTAGTGAAGATGAACATGCTTTTGTAAATTTGTTGGCTCTTTGTGTTATTATTTTTTTTTTTAATTATTTTTTTATTGAAGGGTAGTTGACGCACAGTATTACATTACATTAGTTTCAAGTGTACAACACAGTGGTAGAACATTTATATACATAATTCGAGGTTCCAGCTATCACCCTACCAAGCTGTTACATTATCTTGACTATATTCCTTATGCTATACATTACATCCCGGTTACTTATTTATTTTACCACTGGAAGTCTGTCCTTTTTTTTTTTTTTTTTTTTTTGTGAGGGCATCTCTCATATTTATTGATCAAATGATTGTTAACGACAATAAAATTCTGTATAGGGGAGTCAATGCTCAATGCACAATCATTAATCCACCCCAAGCCTAATTTTCGTCAGTCTCCAATCTTCTGAGGCATAACAAACAAGTTCTTACATGGAGAACAAATTCTTACATAATGAATAAGTTACATAGTGAACAGTACAAGGGCAGTCATCACAGAAACTTTCAGTTTTGCTCATGCATTATAAACTCTAAACAGTCAGTTCAAATATGAATACTCATTTGGTTTTTATACTTGATTTATGTGTGGATACTACATTTCTCTCTTTATTATTATTATTTTTAATAAAATGCTGAAGTGGTAGGTAGATACAAGATAAAGGTAGAAAACATAGTTTAGTGTTGTAAGAGAGCAAATGTAGATGATCAGGTGTGTGCCTGTAGACTGTGTGTTAATCCAAGCTAGACCAGGGCAATAAAACATCCACGTATGCAGAAGATTTCTCTCAGAACAGGGGGGGTGAGGTTCTAAGCCTCACCTCTGTTGATCCCCAATTTCTCACCTGATGGCCCCCCTGCGACTGTGCCTGTCTTAGGTTGTTCCTCCCTTGAGGAATCTTAACCGTCTCTGGCTAACCAGTCATCTTCCGGGGCCATACAGGGAAATGTGAAGTTGGTAAGTGAGAGGGAAGCCTTATTGTTTGAAAAGGTTAGCTTTTTACATCTTTGCCTATTTATGCCCTGTGGCTTCTATGCCCAGCATTTGTCTTGAGGTATCTTTACCACTTGGAAGAATTATGATACTCGATAAATTTGATACGAGGCACGAATTCTATTTAAGGGTTGTAATTAGGAAGGAAGAAGAAAAGCTGTAGAAGTAGCAGGCGGAAGAAAACATGGGAAGATTGATTATTTCTTTGGCATATCTTCTTGTAGAGTAACTTCAGCATGTACAGGTTTTAAGCTACTACTTAAATTGCGCACACACATTAACATAATAGGAGTATAGTTACATAACCAAAGCATACCTGTAATTACCAGCCATCTCCAGTGAAACCAAGAAAACCAGTTAGGCACCTTAGGCATTTGTGAAAACTTATCTATGACATGGTGGATATTGTCCAACTGAACTTGAACAGTCCGAGAGAAATCAGACAAATTAAAACAACCCATTCCTGGGGACTGTTCACATGCCATATGTTCTTTTAACAGTAAATAGTCTGTAGTTGTAAGACTTTGGAGCGCTACAATTTGCACTTCTCCAAATTCTTGGTTGAGTTCCAACAGTATAGATCCAGTCAAATTTGTTGTTTTACTGTATGCACAGGCCAGCTTAGATATCTCCTTCCTCATTCCCATGGCAAGTCCAGGAGCTGGTGGGATGGGTACATCTACAGCTGTAGCAGTGCGTGGATCTTTGTTGGGGTTTTTTGATGATCATCTTCTGGCATGAGTCTTCCAGAGAGTGCTGACGTTGGAAGTTCTTTTTCATATCGTATCTTAGTTCATTTTTGGGGTAGCCCAATTAGGCTTTGATCCTCTGTATAAACACAAACAGACCCTTTGCCTACACTTTTATATGCCCTTTATACCCTTGTGTAGAACTCGTTGGAGGTTACCACATAGGAACTGCCCTTTTTTTTTTTTCTTTGTTTTTGGTATCACTAATCTACACTTACATGACGAATATTATGCTTACTAGGCTCTCCCCTATACCAGGTCTCCCCTATAAACCCCTTTACAGTCATTGTCCATCAGCATAGCAAAATGTTGTAGAATCACTACTTGCCTTCTCTGTGTTGTACAGCCCTCCCTTTTCTCCTACCCCCCCTTGCATGTTAATCTTAATACCCCCCTACTTCTCCCCCCCTTATCCCTCCCTACCCACCCATCCTCCCCAGTCCCTTTCCCTTTGGTACCTGTTAGTCCATTGTTGAGTTCTGTGATTCTGGTGCTGTTTTGTTCCTTCAGTTTTTCCTTTGTTCTTATATTCCACAGATAAGTGAAATCATTTGGTATTTCTCTTTCTCCACTTGGCTTGTTTCACTGAGCTTAATACCCTCCAGCTCCATCCATGTTGCTGCAAATGATTGGATTTGCCCTTTTCTTATGGCTGAGTAGTATTCCATTGTGTATATGTACCAGATCTTCTTTATCCATTCATCTATTGATGGACATTTAGGTTGCTTCCAATTCTTGGCTATTGTAAATAGTGCTGCAATAAACATAGGGGTGCATCTGTCTTTCTCAAACTTGATTGCTGCGTTCTTAGGGTAAATTCCTAGGAGTGCAATTCCTGGGTCAAATGGTAAGTCTGTTTTGAGCATTTTGATGTACCTCCATACTGCTTTCCACAATGGTTGAACTAACTTACATTCCCACCAGCAGTGTAGGAGGGTTCCCCTTTCTCCACAGCCTCGCCAACATTTGTTGTTGTTTGTCTTTTGGATGGCAGCCATCCTTACTGGTGTGAGGTGATACCTCATTGTAGTTTTAATTTGCATTTCTCTGATAATTAGCGATGTGGAGCATCTTTTCATGTGTCTGTTGGCCATCTGTATTTCTTTTTTGGAGAACTGTCCATTCAGTTCCTCTGCCCATTTTTTAATTGGGCTATTTGTTTTTTGTTTGTTGAGGCGTGTGAGCTCCTTATATATTCTGGACGTCAAGCCTTTATCGGATGTGTCATTTTCAAATATATTCTCCCATACTGTAGGGATCCTTCTTGTTCTATTGATGGTGTCTTTTGCTGTACAGAAGCTTTTCAGCTTAATATAGTCCCACTTACTCATTTTTGCTGTTGTTTTCCTTGCCCGGGGAGATATGTTCAAGAAGGGGTCACTCATGTTTATGTCTAAGAGGTTTTTCCCTATGTTTTCTTCCAAGAGTTTAATGGTTTCATGGCTTACATTCAGGTCTTTGATCCATTTTGAGTTTACTTTTGTATATGGGGTTAGACAATGGTCCAGTTTCATTCTCCTACATGTAGCTGTCCAGTTTTGCCAGCACCACCTGTTGAAGAGACTGTCATTTCGCCATTGTATGTCCATGGCTCCTTTATCAAATATTAATTGACCATATATGTCTGGGTTAATGTCTGGATTCTCTAGTCTGTTCCATTGGTCTGTGGCTCTGCTCTTGTGCCAGTACCAAATTGTCTTGATTACTATGGCTTTATAGTAGAGCTTGAAGTTTGGGAGTGAGATCCCCCCTACTTTATTCTTCTTTCTCAGGATTGCTTTGGCTATTCGGGGTCTTTTGTGTTTCCATATGAATTTTTGAATTATTTGTTCCAGTTCATTGAAGAATGTTGCTGGTAGTTTCATAGGGATTGCATCAAATCTGTATATTGCTTTGGGCAGGATGGCCATTTTGACGATATTAATTCTTCCTAGCCACGAGCATGGGATGAGTTTCCATCTGTTAGTGTCCCCTTTAATTTCTCTTAAGAGTGACTTGTAGTTTTCAGAGTATAAGTCTTTCACTTCTTTGGTTAGGTTTATTCCTAGGTATTTTATTTTTTTTGATGCAATTGTGAATGGAGTTGTTTTCCTGATTTCTCTTTCTGTTGGTTCATTGTTAGTATACAGGAAAGCCACAGATTTCTGTGTGTTGATTTTGTATCCTGCAACTTTGCTGTATTCCGATATCAGTTCTAGTAGTTTTGGGGTGGAGTCTTTAGGGTTTTTTATGTACAGTATCATGTCATCTGCAAATAGTGACAGTTTAACTTCTTCTTTACCAATCTGGATTCCTTGTATTTCTTTATTTTGTCTGATTGCCGTGGCTAGGACCTCCAGTACTATGTTAAATAACAGTGGAGAGAGTGGGCATCCCTGTCTAGTTCCCGATCTCAGAGGAAATGCTTTCAGCTTCTCGCTGTTCAATATAATGTTGGCTGTGGGTTTATCATAGATGGCCTTTATTATGTTGAGGTACTGGCCCTCTATTCCCATTTTGCTGAGAGTTTTTAACATGAATGGATGTTGAACTTTGTCAAATGCTTTTTCAGCATCTATGGAGATGATCATGTGGTTTTTGTCTTTCTTTTTGTTGATGTGGTGGATGATGTTGATGGACTTTCGAATGTTGTACCATCCTTGCATCCCTGGGATGAATCCCACTTGGTCATGGTGTATGATCCTTTTGATGTATTTTTGAATTCGGTTTGCTAATATTTTGTTGAGTATTTTTGCATCTACGTTCATCAGGGATATTGGTCTGTAGTTTTCTTTTTTGGTGGGGTCTTTGCCTGGTTTTGGTATTAGGGTGATGTTAGCTTCATAGAATGAGTTTGGGAGTATCCCCTCCTCCTCTATTTTTTGGAAAACTCTAAGGAGAATGGGTATTATGTCTTCCCTGTATGTCTGATAAAATTCCGAGGTAAATCCATCTGGCCCGGGAGTTTTGTTCTTTGGTAGTTTTTTGATTACCGCTTCAATTTCGTTGCTGGTAATTGGTCTGTTTAGATTTTCTGTTTCTTCCTGCGTCAATCTTGGAAGGTTATATTTTTCTAGGAAGTTGTCCATTTCTCCTAGGTTTCCCAGCTTGTTAGCATATAGGTTTTCATAGTATTCTCCAATAATTCTTTGCATTTCTGTGGGGTCCGTCGTGATTTTTCCTTTCTCGTTTCTGATACTGTTGATTTGTGTTGACTCTCTTTTCTTCTTAATAAGTCTGGCTAGAGGCTTATCTATTTTGTTTATTTTCTCAAAGAACCAGCTCTTGGTTTCATTGATTTTTGCTATTGTTTTATTCTTCTCAATTTTATTTATTTCTTCTCTGATCTTTATTATGTCCCTCCTTCTGCTGACCTTAGGCCTCATCTGTTCTTCTTTTTCCAATTTCGATAATTGTGACATTAGACCATTCATTTGGGATTGCTCTTCCTTTTTTAAATATGCTTGGATTGCTATATACTTTCCTCTTAAGACTGCTTTTGCTGCGTCCCACAGAAGTTGGGGCTTAGTGTTGTTGTTGTCATTTGTTTCCATATATTGCTGGATCTCCATTTTGATTTGGTCATTGATCCATTGATTATTTAGGAGCGTGTTGTTAAGCCTCCATGTGTTTGTGAGCCTCTTTGCTTTCTTTGTACAGTTTATTTCTAGTTTTATGCCTTTGTGGTCTGAAAAGTTGGTTGGTAGGATTTCAATCTTTTGGAATTTTCTGAGGCTCTTTTTGTGGCCTAGTATGTGGTCTATTCTGGAGAATGTTCCATGTGCACTTGGGAAGAATGTATATCCCACTGCTTTTGGATGTAGAGTTCTATAGATGTCTATTAGGTCCATCTGCTCTACTGTGTTGTTCAGTGCTTCCGTGTCCTTACTTATTTTCTGCCCAGTGGATCTATCCTTTGGGGTGAGTGGTGTGTTGAAGTCTCCTAGAATGAATGCATTGCAGTCTATATCCCCCTTTAGTTCTGTTAGTATTTGTTTCACATATGCTGGTGCTCCTGTGTTGGGTGCATATATATTTAGAATGGTTATATCCTCTTGTTTGACTGAGCCCTTTATCATTATGTAGTGTCCTTCTTTATCTCTTGTTACTTTCTTTGTTTTGAAGTCTATTTTGTCTGATATTAGTACTGCAACCCCTGCTTTCTTCTCACTGTTGTTTGCTTGAAATATGTTTTTCCATCCCTTGACTTTTAGTCTGTACATGTCTTTGGGTTTGAGGTGAGTTTCTTGTAAGCAGCATATAGATGGGTCTTGCTTTTTTATCCATTCTGTTACTCTGTGTCTTTTGATTGGTGCATTCAACCCATTAACATTTAGGGTGACTATTGAAAGATATGTACTTATTGCCATTGCAGGCTTTAAATTCGTGGTTACCAAAGGTTCAAGGTTAGCCTCTTTAGTATCTTACTGCCTAACTTAGCTCGCTTATTGAGCTGTTATATACACTGTCTGGAGATTCTTTTCTTCTCTCCCTTCTTGTTCCTCCTCCTCGATTCTTCATATGTTGGGTGTTTTGTGCTGTGCTCTTTCTAGGAGTGCTCCCATCTAGAGCAGTCCCTGTAAGATGTTCTGTAGTGGTGGTTTGTGGAAAGCAAATTCCCTCAGCTTTTGTTTGTCTGGGAATTGTTTAATCCCACCGTCATATTTGAATGATAGTCGTGCTGGATACAGTATCCTTGGTTCAAGGCCCTTCTGTTTCATTGTATTAAATATATCATGCCATTCTCTTCTGGCATGTAAAGTTTCTGTTGAGAAATCTGACGTTAGCCTGATGGGTTTCCCTTTATAGGTGACCTTTTTCTCTCTAGCTGCCTTTAACACTCTTTCCTTGTCCTTGATCTTTGCCATTTTAATTATTATGTGTCTTGGTGTTGTCCTTCTTGGATCCTTTCTGTTGGGGGTTCTGTGTATTTCCGTGGTCTGTTCGATTACTTCCTCCCCCAGTGTGGGGAAGTTTTCAGCAATTATTTCTTCTAAGATACTTTCCATCTCTTTTCCTCTCTCTTCTTCTTCTGGGACCCCTATAATACGGATATTGTTCCTTTTGGATTGGTCACACAGTTCTCTTAACATTGTTTCATTCCTGGAGATCCTTTTGTCTCTCTCTATGTCAGCTTCTATGCGTTCCTGTTCTCTGATTTCAATTCCATCAATGGCCTCTTGCATTCTATCCATTCTGCTTATAAACCCTTCCAGAGTTTGTTTCATTTCTGCGATCTCCTTTCTGGCATCTGTGATCTCCCTCCGGACTTCATCCCATTTCTCTTGCGTATTTCTCTGCATCTCTGTCAGCATGTTTATGATTCTTATTTTGAATTCTTTGTCAGGAAGACTGGTTAGGTCTGTCTCCTTCTCTGGTGTTGTCTCTGTGATCTTTGTCTGCCTGTAGCTTTGCCTTTTCATGGTGATAGGAATAGTCTGCAGAACTGGGACGAGTGACGGCTGGAAGGACTTCCTTTCTTGTTGGTTTGTGGCCCTCCTCTCCTGGGAGAACAGCGGCCTCTAGTGGCTTGTGCTGCGCAGCTGCGTGCAGACAGGGTTTCTGCTTCCTGCCCGGCTGCTATGGAGTTAATCTCCGCTGTTGCTGTGGGCGTGGCCTGGCTCGGGCAGCTACTCCAAAATGGTGGAGTCGCGTTGGAGCAGGAGCTGCTGGGAGGCTATTTATCTCCGTAAGGGTCCTGCCTGCTCCCTGCAGCCCAGGGGTTAGGGTGCCCAGAGATCCCGGATTCCCTACCTCTGGATTAAGTGACCCGCCCTGCCCCTTTAAGACTTCCAAAAAGCACCCGCCAAAACAAAACAACGACCACAAAAAAAAAAAAATAAGAAAAAAAAATTTTTTTAATTAAAAAAAAAGAAAAAAAGTTTTTAATAAAAAAAAAAAATAATAAGGGGGTGGTCGTTCGTTTTTCTTTATTCTCCGGTGCCAGCCTCAGGCCTCTGCTCACCGGTCTTTCTGCCCTGTTTCCCTAGTATTGGGGTCCCTATCCCTTTAAGACTTCCAAAAAGCGCTCGCCAAAACAAAACAGCAAAAAAGCAAAAAAAAAAAAAATGGTCGCGCGCTTTTCTTATGTCCTCTGTCGCCCAGACTCCAGTGCCTGCTCACTGTTCTTGCTGCCCTGTTTCCCTAGTATTGGGGTCCCTATCCCTTTAAGACTTCCAAAAAGCGCTCGCCTAAACAAAACAGCAAAAGAGCAAAAAAAAAATGGTCGCGCGCTTTTCTTATGTCCTCTGTCGCCCAGCCTCCAGTGCCTGCTCACTGTTCTTGCTGTCCTGTTTCCCTAGTATTGGGGTTCCTATCCCTTTAAGACTTCCAAAAAGCGCTCGCCAAAACAAAACAGCAAAAAAGCAAAAAAAAAATGGTCGCGCGCTTTTCTTATGTCCTCTGTCGCCCAGCCTCCAGTGCCTGCTCACTGTTCTTGCTGTCCTGTTTCCCTAGTATTGGGGTCCCTATCCCTTTAAGACTTCCAAAAAGCGCTCGCCAAAACAAAACAGCAAAAAAGCAAAAAAAAAAAAATGGTCGCGCGCTTTTTTTATGCCCTCTGTCGCCCAACCTCCAGTGCCTGCTCACTGTTCTTGCTGCCCTGTTTTCCTAGTATCGAGGGCCCTGCACTCTGGCCCGGATGGCTGGGGCTGGGTGTTCGGCAGTCCTGGGCTCCGTCTCCCTCCCGCTCTGCCTGCTCTTCTCCCGCCGGGAGCTGGGGGGAGGGGCGCTCAGCTCCCGCGGGGCTGGGGCTTGTATCTTACCCCCTTCGCGAGGCGCTGGGTTCTCTCAGGTGCGGATGTGGTCTGGATATTGTCCTGTGTCCTCTGGTCTTTATTCTAGGAAGGGTTGTCTTTGTTATATTTTCATAGATATATGTTGTTTTGGGAGGAGATTTCCGCTGCTCTACTCACGCCGCCATCTTCCGCCCCTCATCCTCTTTGTGTTATTTTTTAAAGCCTGTGAATGACTTATTGGTATTTTTCATCTTTTTTTGATGGAATTGTTTGTAGAATTTCTTTGCCTAGAAGAATAACTAATTCATTGTTAGATGTGTTGCAAATATTTTCCTACCCTACTCCTTGTCTTTAATTTTGTTTATATGTTTTGTGCCACATAGTTTTAAATCTTTTTTGTAATCGTGGTAGCGATATTTCACTTTATGGCTAAAAACGGCATAGTTTTTATATACTCATTTTTAACTCTCTTGGATATTTTTTGTGTAATGTGTGAAACAGCGTTCTGTATTTGTTTGATTGCAAATAAATAATGGCCCCTGCACTTTTTTTGTTGAATAACTCTTACTTTCCCCACTAATCTGAAATATCAGCCTTACCATATATTACGTTTACAGACAGGTATATATATCTCCTTCTAGGATGCTTATTCTGTTTCACTGATCTACCTGATTATTTCTGTGCTGGCGTCATGCTGTTTTAGTTAGTGAGAACTTAGAATATTGTTTTTTCCTTTTAAAAAATATTTATATTAAATCTTTTAGAAAAATATCAGAATCAATTTGTCAGGTTCAAAAAAGTCACCATTGATCCTTTGATTGGAATCACATTTTTATATTAATTTGCACAATATCTGCATCTTGGTCATATTAAGTCTTTCTCTCCAGGAACCTGATATGTCACTCCATTCATTCAGGTCCTGTTGTGTGTCCTTTGATAAAATCTGGATTCCTTTCTCTTGATCCTTCTAGGGTTCCTGTTCATCAAGTCTCTGCTCCTGTGTTTGGACTCGTGCAGATGAAACAGACATAATTTTCTCAATAAGGGATGTGTTGTGTAGGGAGAGGGAGAGGGGAAGTTGTCTCAGGATTGTACAGCAAATGAACAACGGGACTTGGGCTGGGCTATGGAATAGAGAGACACACAGAGAGCAGGCAGGCGGGAGAAAGCAAGGTATTTTGAGAAGAAGGTAAAGCATCTTTGCAAAGGAAAGAAATGTGATAAGCAACAGAGTGGGTGGAAGGGGTGATGAGGGCAAAGAGTGGGGAGATTATTGTGCCCCCCTACCCCTCTTCTGCTCACAGAACTCCGTCAAGGAGGTGCAGAAGGTGGATAGGGTGCTTAGTTAAACACAATTACTCACAGTGTGTCTATTATTAAAAGATCAAGTCATTCAGAGACTTCGCTGTAACCAGACCCTCCCTCAATTCCTCAGTGGCAGGCGTGGTCTGGGAAATGAGGGTTATTCACAGATGGTTGGTCTAATGCAGAAGTTACTTGGGTAATGCATCATGACAGCATCTACTAGACAGAATACCCAGCTAAGAGCCAGGAAGCCTGAGTCATAGTCTTGCCCCTAACACCAACTCACCAAGGGACTTTGGCCCAATCGTGAAATCTCTCTGGGCTTCGCCTTTCCCAAATGCAAAATTGCGATGTGACCCGATCCCTGCCCTCTTTGCCTAAAGGGGCACCAGAAGTCCAGAACTAGTGTTGCCTGTAAGTAGACGGTGAATTCAGGGAAGAAGACATCATGGCCACCATGCCCAGAAATGAGACAAAGTAGCAGTTCAGGCTGCCAGCCCCAGAGGTAGAAGAAGAGGATGACAGACAGGGTAGGCGTAAACCATGGTGGGGAAGGACACTTGCCTGCAACCTGCTTTGGAGCCAGCTGCAAGCAAGAACCCTTCAGGAGAGCTAAGACATGGAAAACCCCAAGAACTGGGGCACATTGGAGGGAGGGAAGTAATGTGAGGAATTTCGAGGATGAAGTGTGAAAGCAAAGCGGGGTGATGTTGCTGTGTCCCTGGAGTGCTGATGAGAGGCATTGAGAGGAGGGAAAGGGAAGGGGAAGTGAGAGGCAATTCTCCATTTTCCTCAGGGTGGGCGAGACAGGCAGGGGCCGATCTGTTCAGAGGACAAGAGCAACTGCTCAGTCAGAGACAATCTTGTGGGGACCTTGCTTATGAATTTGATTGCAACTGACCCATGAGACCGATAGCAGTAATTCACAACCTGAGGAGCAAGAGATTTGATAGGAGTTTCAGAGGAGCAGGGAAATTCGATTCGTGGTAGAAACCGTATCAGGAGAGAAGGGGCCAGGGTGGGGGTGGGATGAGTCCACTTGGCAGGCCATAGCCGGGGGGATCTGTTCATTCTGTGCGGAAATGAAACCCTGACCGGATTAAGGAGCTATTGTGGATGTATTTGCAGTCATAGGGCAAGAAGCAGACAGCTCTGGGAGCTGGCCTGAGGGTGCTGAGTGACCCAGCAGGCTGGAGGGGCAAGCGGGGGCCCTCCAGCTGGAGTCGGGCAAGCGCTGGGTCTGGGAAGGGGCCCTGCATCTTTGGGATGGACTTCCTCGAACGTACACATGGAACACACTGTGCAAGCTCAGTGGGGTTTAGTCTCTGTTGCTCTGGGGGGCACTTCATTGCTGCAAAACTAAGTCGGCAAAAGTTGTCAGTTACAGTTTTGGTTTGGAAATTGTTTTCAGTGCTGGTGTTGGGGACATTCAGAGACAGGACATAGGTGTACAAGAAATCACAGGTGAGACAAGGGGCTTTGGTGACTCGGCTGCGCCATTGCCAAAAGGGCACTGGGCATAAGCTTTCTTTTGGAGGAGAAGCAGGGTCGCTAGGTCAGCCTCACTTGCTAGAGGGAAAAGAGAAAAGGAAGAGCGGAGCCTCTCCTAGGAGGGGAGATGCACAGAGAGGAGGCCGCACTTCCCCTTTCAGCGAGAGCGCAGAACGCAACCAGCAAAGGTGCTCGGGAGGACAGAGGGCCCCTGGAAACGGTGGCCTGAGCCAAACACAGTGGACAAGAAGACAGGAGCCCTGCCCCCTCAAGAAGAGGCTGCTTTTGGGGAATCCGCAGGGCAGGAAAGGATAAGATGGAGGGGCTGGCAGAGGCAGGGAGGTGGGCTTCCAAGGTCCACTGAAGGGAAAGAGCTAAGAGACTGAGCTCAGCAGAGCCGGCCTGCATGGGATCCGCCCAGGGAGGTAGGGGGGAGCGAAGAGCTGGAGGGGAGAGTGGGTGGGGGGCAGGGAGTTCAAAGGCACCCCAGAAGGACTCATTACAATGACACAAACACAAATGTCCACTTCATGCTGGGACGTGTAGGACAAGTGGGCTAAGAGTGCAGAAGGCCAGAGAGGTAGCCTCTGGGGCCCTGGGAGAAGAGAAAGGGGATGTCGCTTCAGTACAAGGACAAGGCAGAATGCAAAGCGGGCAGTGTATTGTGGGGAAGGCCAAGGGGGCTGGGGGCTCTTGGCAAGCGCCAGCGGGGAGGGGAGCCAGAGGCAAGGCTGGGGGTTTTTCACGCAGTTTGCATTTTCTAGGACCTGTGAGGTGTGGGTTTTAAGATGTATGTATGTGAAGGTGAATTAGGGAGAGAGAAAGCAGCACTGTGAACGCGAAAAGCAAGATACGTATGAAAGGGAAATGCTATTTAAGCAATCCACACTTTCTCCCAAATAAGGAGAAATACAGGTTGTGAAAGGGGATTTCCTCTGCACCTGCCCTGCGAGGATCGGCTTTCTGAAAGCCACTGGAGAGTGGCTGATGGCAAATTTTGTCATGTGTATTTTCTCACAATAAAAAAAATTCATGTGGACCAATTCGGAGGTTTGTGTATTGAAGCCATTCTTCAAAGAGATGCTGTTACTCAGCAAGCTAGCCGTGGGAGAGGACAATGAGCCAGGACACCTGAGTACAACCAGCCACTGCTTGGCGGTGTAGCCTGGTGGTCAAGCGTGCTCTCTGGAGGCGGGATGCCTGCATTAACCCCAGCTCTGTCACATATTGCCTGTGTGACCTCAGATGGGAGGCTTTCTCCTACGTAAAACTGGCATCATCATCATCAGAGAGGTTGAAATAAGGCTTGCTGTGAGCTGACACAGGAAAAGCACTCAATAAATGGGAGCACTTATCACTGTTCCACAGCCTCTTCCCAATAAGGTGCTTTTAGCTTGGGAACCAATTTACACAAAGCACCATGCGTGCACAATGCTGGGGCCAAAATACATGCTCAGTGAACTTGAATTTTCTTTCAACTTTTTAGTTTATGGATGATGGCCTGCCTATTCATTCTCTCATCAGTCAAGTGAAACTCAATATTTTTTCCCCAGTCCTGGTATGGGAATAACGGAATCATTCTATAATAAGCAGGTGGTGATTGGAGAGAAACAAGGCCCTCCTCTCTTGAGATTTAGAGCACATCTTCTCAATGCTCAGCTCTGGGGCCCCCTGCTCCATAATGACCCGGGGCACTGCTTTAATGGGGAGACTCCTGGGTCCCCTCCAGACCTACGGAAGCAGACCTCCTAAGGAGCAGCCCAGGAATCTTCATTAGGAAGCTCTGGACGTGATTTTTCTATCCATTCAAGCCTGAGAATAGCTGCTTTGGGGCCTGTATTGGTTTGTGCAACTCTGCTTCTCTTGAAAGTGGACTGTCCTATGTTAGGCTTAACCTCAAAGTGGGGCTTGGGATCTTACTAAGCACTGAAACCTAACTGCCAGCTTTCCCCAGGAGCATTGCACCCCCAAGGTGTCTTGATTCTGAGACCCCTTCCCCACTGCTAAGACATCCCACTTCTTCACCTTGCACTTAAAGCCAATGACTAACCTAGACTTCCATCTGCTCTTGCTGTTCTTGGCCACTGGCCATGCATCTTACCTGCCTCACCAGCCACCATCTGCATCTGTAGCTATTAAACCCTAAAGAGGTGCACTGCTCACAAAAGATGGGTCAACTTCTGCTGGTACTCTGTGCTCCAGTGTGACCTAGAAGGTCATCTTTGCTTGGACATTTTGTACATTTTACTATTATTTGTAAATTGTGTGGTACACTAATATAAGTAAAAGTTTACAGAATACACACACACACACACACACACACTAGCATCATACTATTTTAAGAAAAAAGCATTTCTTAAAAACAAAACCATTGTTAAATGACTCTAGCAAGCAAACTCAGAGTAAATGTTTAAAGATTAGGGTTTATTTGTTTAGGCACACCTTTCCTGGTTATCTCTATTTTAAAACTAATTTTCTCATTCACAAAGTCAAACTCTAGTCTTGAACCTTGTTCTGTTTAATGGATACAGATTCTACAGAAGCAAGCAGAGAATACGTCAGCAATACCCACACACCTCCCCACAGCCTCCCACCAAGGCTCTCCTCATGTGTTTAGAGATGATCAATGAAAAATTATGTTCCTTTGGTTGAAAATCAACCAAAGTAGAAACTATTATGAAAATTAGAAACATCCACATAAAGCCAGGCATAGGATAATATGGGAACTAGGGTCTGAGCCCAAGATGCAGGAAGACAATAGTCCCATACTGTCACATCCTCAGATTCCCTATGGACTTAGTGCCTCGGCATTTTTCGCTAAGGAGCTAGTATGTGTACTATTCCTCTTCTGAGGACATGTTCACTCCTGATTTATCAGAAGAAAGTATTTTGCTTTTAATACTTTAAAGGTTTTTGTTTCAAAAGCTATTCCGCTGCATTAGACAGTTAACAAAATTTTGATCATTCTAAAATACATACATACTCATTTTCATATGAAAATCTTCAAACATGCATAAACACAGAGAATAATATAATGTATCCCCATGTGCTCATCACTCAGCTTCAACACTTAACATGATTTTGCCATTTTTATCTCAACTTACAGTTTTAATATAATAAAGGAGCTGATCTTTTAAAGGAATGCCTTACTCCAGCTTTTTATAAGTGAAAGAATTTTTATTCTTCATCCCTACTCCCTATCTGTCCAACTTCCATTCATCCTCAAAGTGCAGTTCCACTGACACCTCCTCCAGAAAGTCCTCCCTGAGAGTTTTTCCCATCAACAACTGTAAACAGTTTACATCCTCTCAATTTTCCTAACCTTTTATACTTCTCATTTGTCTATTTGTGTTTTCCAGTGATGTGTGTTCATGTCTCAGTCCTTCTGTTAAGCTATCTTGCTTCCTTCTGTATCTACCAGAACCCAGCCTAAGAAATTATATCTTTGCCGGTATGTTGAAGCCCACAGTGAGTGTACAAGTTTCCTTAGGGTGCTGTGACAAAGTACCACAAACTGGATGGGTTAGATTGCAGATTCTGGAGGCTAGAAGTCTACAGTCCAGATGTTGACAGGGTTGGTTCCTTCTGATGCTCTGAGGGAGAGTCAGTTCCCCACCTCTCTCCTAGCTTCTGGTAACATCAGGCATGCTGTGGCTTACAGATGACCATCTTCTTCTTGTGTGCCCACATTGTCTTCCCTCTACAGTTGTCTGTGCCTAAACTTCCCCTTTTTATGAGGACACAAGTCATATTAGATTAGGGTCCAATCTAATGACCTCATTTGAACTCGACTGTCTTCCCAAAGACCATATTTCCAACAAAGGCTACATCAGGACTTCAACACGTCTTCTTTGGGGACACAATTCAACTCATGACAGTGGGCATCCATAGTTGTGAGATGACTTCATGGATGCAAAAATTTATGTTTTTGGAGTAAAAGGTCACCTCCTAAAGTAGTTGGTAGTGAGAACTCCAAATCACCTTCTCTAAAACCGCTCATGCAATTTCCTTAGAACAGCACACCCTCGTGTGCTTTCTTTCTAGAAAAGGGGGTTAAATTACAGTAACATGATGACACATTTTTTCTCTCTCTTACTTTCTAATTTTGCAATCCTCTAAGCAGACCTTTCTAGAGAAACTGTATAAAGCATAGCCTTTTTATTTGTGCCTAGAAGAAATAAGATAACTGGTTAGTGACGGAAAGATTTCACTTTATCCAATAAAGAAAAAAACGTTTCCCATTTTGTTTTTGGGCGACCAATATTCACTGCCTCAGCTACTTAACCTGTATTTATTGACAACCTACTATATGCCAGGTTCTAAGTCGGCACTGCAAGCACAGCACACACAAACGCAACTACTGTTCTCACAGGGCTGACTTACAACAGGAGACACAATTACTCCAGCCCAATCTCGCCATCAAACGCTGCTTCCTTCTCTAGGGTTCCGCTTTCCTGGTCTGGCCAGACTGCACAGCACAGTCTTCTGACTTCCATGGCTTCTGGTTAATGATTTATCTTCTTCCCTCTCTAAAAAATGGCTTTCAGAGCACTCCTTTGTTTGTGGGTCCAGCCATTCCCTCAGCCCTCCCCCCAAGGCTTGGCCAGGACAGTCATCATGCTTATTGCTGCCTTTTAAACCCAACTTAGATTTTCCCTTCACAGTCGCCTTTGAATTGTTTCCAAACTGTTCACGTGCTCACTAGACTAGTGATTGTCCACATTTAGTGGGCAATGAACAGGTTTAGTGGCTGGTCCATTAATCCAGGCAACAGATGGTAGTAGCATGGACTTAAATGTTGGTAGTAGAAATTTGGACAAGAAGGTGGTTTAGAGGAGCAGTTCATCAACTTTAATATGTAAAAGAATCACCCAAGATGTGGGTTTGAGTGCATATTTCCAGGTTTCACTCTGAGCAGTTTTGATTCAGTAGGAAGACCACAGTAGCCCCAGTTCATGCTGAACTACAGCACAGGGTGCTTGCATGAGGGGAACGCATGTTAGGGCCAGAGAAGTCAAGGCCACGTCCCTGGGAGCCTTCAGTGCCAGGCTCAGAAATCTGTACCCTGGACTTCCCGATCCACGTGACTGGTGGGAAGCTATGGGAGGCTGTGTGGTTCCGGGAGAGGCCCCCTCACAGCCTGGGTCTGGTGGGAGCATTTACCTTGCCAATGTGGGGAGGAGGAGCCGGCATGGCATCAGGGATCCCAGCCAGGGCACCGGCACAAGAGTCCCCTGGAGGGCGGGGTGATGAGTGAACGCCTGGGCCGGGACACTCTCCTTCCAAATGCATCCCTGCTGGATGCGCATGGAAAGGAGAGAGTTGCTTCCCAAAGCCTGGGGCCAAGAAGGAGGGGAAGGAACTGCTCTTTTCCCGAGGGCTTGTGGAATTTTGCTGATGATTTATTGAAATTCTTCCCAAAGCTGGAATTACCCAAATAACTCACTGAAGCCATTCCGAAGGGATCTGATATTGCAGTTTGCTTTAAGAAGTCAACTCTGCAGAGATGGGTGCAGATGTAATTTGTTGTAGTTGGAAAGACAGAGATTTTCCAAAATTTTATCCTTGGAGGCAGAATATGTTAGTGCTGAGTAGGACCTTAAAACTCACTTGGATCTCACTAATTAACAGGGAAATGCAAATTAAAACCACAAAGATATATCACCTTACACCAGTTAGGATGGCCAACATAGGAAAGACTAGGAACAACAAATGCTGGTGTAGATGTGGAGAAAGGAGAATCCTCCCACACTGCTGGTGGGAATATAAAATAGTTCAACCATTGTGGAAAGCAGTATGGAGGTTCCTCAAAACGCTCAAAGTAGAAATACCATATGACCCAGGAACTATACATTTAGGAATTTACCCTAAGATTGTAAGGTCCCTGTTTCAAAAAGACATATGCACCCCTATGTTCATTGCAGCACTATTTACAATAGCCATGAAATGGAAGCAACCCAAGTGTCCATCAGTAGATGAATGGATAAAGGAGATGTGGTACATATACAGAATGGAATATTATTCAGCCATAAGAAGAAAACTAATCCTACCATTTGCAACAACATGGGTGGAGCTACAGGGTATTATGCTCAGTGAATTAAGCCTGGCAGGGAAAGACACGTACCAAATAATTTCACTCATCTGTGGAGCATAAGAACAAAGCAAAAACTGAAGGAACAAAACAGCAGCAGACTCACAGAACCCAAGAATGGACTAACACTTGCCAGAGTGAAAGGGACTGGGGAGGGTGTGTGAGAAGGGAGGGAGAAGGGGAATAAAGGACATTATGATTAGCACACACAATGTAGGGGGGGGCGAAGTTGCAGGATGAAAAATTAATGCACAGAAATCTGTTGCATTCCTGTATGTTAAGAACGAATTAGCAGAAAGAGAAATCAGGAAAATAACTCAATTTACAATTGCATCGAAAAGAATAAGATACCTAGAAATAAACCTATCCAAGGAGGTGAAAGACCTTTACTCTGAAACTCATGAGAGAAATTAGAGAAGGCACCAAGAAATGGAAATACATCCCATGCTCACAGATAGGAAGAATGAATATTGTCAAAATGGCCATCCTGCCTAAAGCAATCTACAGATTCAACACAATCCCTATCAAAATACCAATAGCACTCTTCAACGAACTAGAGAAAATCATTCTAAAATTCATATGGAACCACAAAAGACCCCGAATAGCCAAAGAAATCCTGAGAAGGAAGAATAAAGCAGAGGGGATCTCAGCTTCCCAATTTCAAGCTCTACTACAAAGCCACAGTAATGAAGACAATTTTGTACTGGCACAAGAACAGAACCACAGATCAATGGAAGAGAATAGAGAGTCGAGATATTAACCCAAGCATATATGGTCAATTAATATAAAAAAGGAGCCATGGATATACAATGGGGAAATGACAGCCTCTTCAACAGCTGGTGTTGGCAAAACTGGACAGCTACATTCAAGAGAATGAAACTGGATCATTGTCTAATCCCATACACAGAAGTAAGCTTGAAATGGATCCAAGACCTGAAACCATAGAACTATTAGAAGAAATCATAGGCAAAAATCTCTTGGAATATAAACATGAGAAACTTTTTCTTGAACATGTCTCCTCGGGCAAGGGAAACAAAACAAAAAATGAACACGTGGGACTACACAGAACTAAAAAGCTTCTGTACAGCAAAGGACACCACTAGCAGAACCAAAAGGCACCCTACAGTATGGGAGAATATGTTTGTAAACGATTTAGCTGATAAGGGGTTAACATCCAAAATATATAAAGAACACACATGCCTCAACACCCAAAATACAAATGACCTGATTTAAAAATGCGCATAATACCCAAACAGACACTTCTCCAAAGAAGAAATGGGGATGGCCAATAGGCACTGGAAAAGATGCTCCACATCATGCTCCTGCTGATGCTAATCACCAGGGAAATGCCAATTAAAATCACAATGAGATATCACCTCACACCTGTTAGGATGGGCACTCTCCAAAAGACAAGAAAAAACAAATGGTGGTGAGGATGCGGAGAAAGGGAATGCTCCTTGTACTGTTGGTGGCAAAGTAAATTGGTTCGACTGTTGTGGAAAGCAGTATGGAGGTTCCTCTAAAAACTAAAAATAGAAATACCATTTGACCCAAGAATTATACTCCTAGGAGTTTACCCAAAGAAAACAAGATCCCTGACTTGAAAAGACATATGCACCTATATGTTTATTGCTGCACTATTGGCAATAGCCAAGATATGGAAGCAACAACCTAATTGTCCAGGAACAGATGAATGGATAAGGAAGAAGTGGTACATATACACAATGGAATATTATTCATCCATGAAAAGAAATCCTGCCATTTGCAGCAACATGGATGGATCTAGTGGGTATCCTGTTCAGTGAGAAAAGCCAGGCAGAGAAAAACAAATAGCAAATGGCTTCACTCATTTGTGGAGTATGAAAACAAAGCGAAACAGAAGGAACAAAGTATCAGTAGACTCACAGACACTTAGAAGGGACTAGTGGTTACCAAAGGGGAGAGGTTGGGGAGGGTGAGTGGGGAGGGAGAAGGGCATTAAGGGGCACTACAGTTCCCAGTCACAATGTAGGTAGGTCACGGGGATGGCAGTACAGCACGGACAACGCAATTAGTGACTCTGTATCATCTTGCTAGGTGATAGACAGTGACCGCAATGGAAGGGGTGAGGACTTGATAATATGGGTGAATGTTGATCCACTGTGCTGTGTATGTGAAACCACCATAAGATTGTATATCAATGATACTTTAATAAAAAAGGAAAGAAAAAAAGACAAGTGAAAATAAAAAGGCAAAGGAGAATGCTGTCATAAAGACTGATATCTGGAATATATGAAACGCTTCCACAAAGCTGAGAGGAAGTTCGCCCTGCCCAACTGCAAAGTGGTCATGACACCCACATAGGTACGTCATGCAGAGGGACACTGCAATGGCCGATCAGTGTAAGAAGGAGCTCAATCCCATTAGCCTTTGGAGAAATGCAAAATAGGACCCTCCACCCACCCCCGTGTGATTTTACACCCACTAAAATGGCAATGTTAAGAAATCTGATTATCCCAACTCCTGGTGAGTGTGTGGAACAATCAGAGCGCAAGCTGCTGGTGGAGTCTTAAGCTGGAAACCACATGGCTGAACCCAATACTCACCTAGCCTGTGACCTAGCAATAGAGGCCTAAAGTCCTTTAAGCTCCTTAAAACTCCTTGACTACTTTAGACGCTGCAAAGCATATATGCACGTGTGCCAGACATTAGCATATTTGTAGCATCCCTTCTTTGGTCAAGGCCCCTGAAGAGGGAGGTGTCCAGATGTCCACAGACAAGAAAATGGGGGAGTGAAGGGAGGAGTGGTTCCACAGTGGCACGTGCTACAGCAGGGACGGCAGAAGCACTGTGGCTACGTGGAATCATGAAGGTCCTGCTAGCGACACAATGTTGACTGGAAAAAGGAAGTGGCAGAGAACTGCACAGAATGTGACCCAGTTTACTGTAATGCCAGGCGAGACAGCAGTAGGCATCCCTGTTAACTGATGCACACATGGGCCTCTGGAAACACGTGGAAAACGGAGGGAGGTGGTTTACAGAGGACACTCAGGGGATGGCTGTTCCTCTGCGAGGGGCAGGGGCAGGCGGGAAGGACCCCAGGAGGGGACTGACTGCAGTTGGTAGACCCTCCTTCATCGGGAAGGTGGCGGCTGAAGCGCCTGTTCTACACTCTCGATTCCTTCTGTGATTTTCCAGAAAGACAACCTGTGAGATGTCTCTGAACAGAGGAAACGGAAATGACCTGTCCCAGGCTCCCAGTCTCCTCCCTGTCGGGTAGTCACTCCAGGGGCGTGGCCTAGCAGAGGCCCCGCCTCCCGCATGCGCACTGTGCCGGCCAATCGCCGGTGTTCCTTCGCAGTTGAGCGGCTGGCTCCTGGCTGAACGAAGGCCACCGGGGGAATGGCGCTGAGGTAGCAGTTGGGCGGGAGGGATGGAGAGAAGGTCGGAGAGACAGAGGGCCGGGGATCGGGGTGCGAGGGAGCCTGGGGGTGAGGCGGGGGTGGCAGGGGCAGACAGAGGGATCCTTGGCGCAGCCAGGTGGCGTGGGGGTTAATGGGCAGCGCTGCGTGTCCATGGCTGGCGGGGGTGGGGGTCCTTAGGTGTGAGTGGGCCAGGGAAGGGGCCAGGGCGGGCGGGGCAGACACTGGGGGCCCCTCGGCGGGGCCAGGGGGCGGTGGGGGCGGCGGCGCTGCTCAGGAAAGGTGTGCGAGGGTTCGGGATTCATGAGATATGAGCCGGGTGGGGTGGGAACGGGGCGCCTGAGTCGTGAGCGGGCTGAAGACGGTCTCCTGAGGCGTGAGCTGTCCATGGTGGGGGCAGGGTTCCTGAGACGTGAGCGGGCCGGGGGCGGTGCTTCTGATGCGTGAGCGGGCGTGTTGATGGGGGCGGACCTCCTTAGGCGTGAGCGGTGGGGGGACGGGACGCTGCAAGGCGATGGAGTTTCTGAGGTGTGAGTGGGCCAGTTGTGGGGGGGCTCCTGAGCAGTCAGCAGGCCGCGGCGGGGGCGGAGCTCCTGAGGTGAGCGGACCACAGTGGGGGCAGGGTTCCTGAGACGTGTGTGGGCCAGGGGCGGGTCTTCTGTTGCTTGAGCAGGCCAGGGTTGACGGGGGCGGGGCTCCTGAGGCGTTAGCCGGCTGCGGCAGTGGCGTGCCTCCTGAGGCGTGAGCTGTGCGGGACGGGGCTCCTGAGGCGTGAGAGGCGAGGTGATGGGGCTCCTGAGGAGTCAGTAGGCTGGGGGTGGTGGGCTCCTGAAGGGTCCGCAGCCTGCGGCGGGTGCGGGGCTCCTGATGCATGAGCGGGCTGCGGCGGGGACAGGGCTCCTGAGGCGTGAGCGGACGGGGGCGTGGCTCCTGAGGCATGAGTGGCGGTGGGGGGTGCGGGCTACTTAGGGGACAGTAGGCCGCGGCGAGGTGCGAGGCTCCTGAGTCGTGAGTGGGCCGCAGCAGGGGCAGGGCTCCCTAGGTGTGAACCTGCCGGTGGGGATGGGGCTCCTGAAACATGCGTGATCCCGGCGTGTTGCTTCTGAGGCGTGAGCTCAGTGGTTGCGGTGCTCCTGATGGGTGAGGGCGCTGGGAATGTCGGGGACGGGGATTCTTAGGTGTGGGCGGGCTGTGGAGGGGGCGGGGCTCCTGAGGGGTAAGTGGGGCTGGGGGCGGGGCTCCTCAGGCATGGTGCGGCAGGGGTGTGGCTCCAGAGAAGTGAGTGTGTGGGGGAGGGGCTCCTGAGACGTGAGCGGGCCGGGGTTGGCAGGGGCAGGATTCCTGAGGCTAGAGCGGGTAGTGGTGGGGGCGGGGCTCCTGAGTGAGCGGGCTCCAGCGGGGGCCGGCCTCCTGAGGCGTGAGCTGCGAGATGATGGGGCTCCTGAGACGTGAGCGGCCCGGTGCTCCTGAGGCGTGAGTGGGCTGGGAGTGAGGGGCTCCTGTGGCATGAGCTGGCTGCGGCAGGGGCAGGGCTCCTGAGACGTAAGCAGGCCGGGAGCGGGTGTCCTGAGGCATGAGTGGGCGGGGGGGGGCTTTTTAGGGGTCAGCAGGCTGCGGCGGTGGTTGAGCATCCTGAGTCATGAGTGGGCCGCGGCTGGGACAGGGCTCCTGAGGCTGGAGCGGGCTGGGGTTGGCGGGGATGGGGCTCCTGAGGCATGAATGCGCTGCAGCTGGGGCGAGGCTCCTGAGACTCCTGAGGCATGAGCGGGGCTGGGAAGTAGCTCCTGAGGCGTCAGCAGGCCACGGCGGGTTGGGGCTCCAGAGGCGTGAACCTACTGGTGGGGACGGGGCTCCTGAAACATGCGTGGTCCCAGGGTGTGGCTTCTGAGGCGTCTGCTGGGCGGTGGCAGGTCTCCTGAGGGTAGAGGGGGCCAGGGATGTTGGGGGCGGGGATCCTTAGGGGTGGGTAGCCTGTGGAGGGGGCGGGGCTCCTGAGATGTGAACTGGCAGTGGTGGGGCAGGGCTCCTGAGGCTAGAGTGGAACGCTACGGGGGCGGGGCTCCTGAGTGAGCGGGCTCCAGCGGGGGTGGGGCTCCTGTGGCATGAGGGCAGGGGCGGTGCTCCTGAGGCTTGATCGCTGAGATGGTGGGGCTCCTGAGGCTGCGTGCGCGGGGTGGGGGGCGGGGCTCCTGAGGTCAGCAAGCCCCAGCCGGGGCTGGGCTCCTGAGGCGTGACCAGGCCGTGGCTGCGGGCTTCTGATGCTTGAGCGGCTGTGGCAAGGGCGGGCCTCCTGAGGCGTGAGCGGTGGGACGGTGCTCCTGAGGGGTGAGCGGTGAGGTGGAGGGGATCCTGAGGCGTGAGTGGGCCAGGGGGGGTACTCCTGAGGGGTAAGCAGCCCGTGAAGGGGACAGGGCTCCTGAAGCGTGAGTGGGCTTTGGTGGGGGCAGGATTCCTGAGGCTAGAGCGGGCGGAGGCAGGAGCGGGGCTCCTGAGGCGTGAGCGGGCCGGGGTTGGTGGGGGAGGGGCTCCTGTTGTGTGAGGGGGCTGGGATTGTCTGGGGACGGGCTCCTGATGAGTGAGCGTGCAGGGGTTGGTGGGTGTGGTGCTCCTGAGGTGTGAGCGGGCTGGGGTTGGTGGGGGCGGGGCTCCTGAGGCCTGAGCGGGCTGCGGGGGTGGGGCTCCTGAGACTCTTCTGAGGGGTGAGCCTTGCGGGATGGCGCTCCTGAGGCATGAAACCGCCGATGGGGACGGGTCTCCTAAAACATGCGTGGTCCGGGGGCGTGGCTTCTGAGTCGTGAGCTGGGTGGGGGTGGGGCTCCTGAGGGGTGAGTGGGCCGGGGTCGGTGGAGGCGGGGCTCCTGTGGCGTGAGTGGGCTGCATCGGTGTAGGGGCTCCTGAGGAATGAGAGGGCAGGGCACGGGCGGGGCTCTGAGGCATGAGGGGGCGGGGATTTTGGGGGCGGGGCTCCTTAGGGGTGGGCGTGCTCTGGAGTGGCGCATGTCCCCTGAGGCGGGAGTGTGCAGAGGTTGGCGGGGGCAGGATTCCTGAGGCTAGAGCAGGCTGCGGCAGGGATGGGGCTCCTGAGGCATGAGCGGGGTGCGGTGGGAGATGGGCTCCTGAGGCGTGAGCGGGCTGTGGAGGGGGTGTGGCTCCTGAGGAGTGATTGGGCTGGTGTAGGCAGGAGCGGGGCTCCTGAGGCGTGAGAGGCCAGGGTTGGTGGGGGAGGGGCGCCTGAGTCGTGAGCGGGCTGCGGGGGTGGGGCTCCTGAGACTCTTCTGAGGGGTGAGCCTTGCGGGATGGCGCTCCTGAGGCATGAAACCGCCGATGGGGACGGGGCTCCTAAAACATGCGTGGTCCGGGGGCGTGGCTTCTGAGTCGTAAGCTGGGTGGGGGTGGGGCTCCTGAGGGGTGAGTGGGCCGGGGTCGGTGGAGGCGGGGCTCCTGTGGCGTGAGTGGGCTGCATCGGTGTAGGGGCTCCTGAGGAATGAGAGGGCAGGGCAGGGGCGGGGCTCTGAGGCATGAGGGGGCGGGGATTTTGGGGGCGGGGCTCCTTAGGGGTGGGCGTGCTCTGGGGTGGCGCATGTCCCCTGAGGCGGGAGCGTGCAGGGGTTGGCGGGGGCAGGATTCCTGAGCTAGATCGGGGGCTGCGGGGGCGGGGCTCCTGAGGCATGAGCTGGCCGCGGTGGGGGCAGGGCTTCTGCGGCGGGAGCGGCAAGGTGGAGCGTTCCTGGGTTGGTGGGGGCAGGGTTCCTGAGGCTAGAGCAGGCTGCGGCAGGGATGGGGCTCCTGAGGCATGAGCGGGGTGCGGTGGGACATGGGCTCCTGAGGCGTGAGGGGGCCACGGCGGGGCGGGGCTCCTGAGGCGTGAGCGGGCTGTGGAGGGGGTGTGGCTCCTGAGGAGTGATTGGGCTGGTGTAGGCAGGAGCGGGGCTCCTGAGGCGTGAGAGGCCAGGGTTGGTGGGGGCAGGATTACTGAGGCTTGAGCGGGCTCCAGTGGGCGGGCCTCGTGATGTGTGAATGGTGCGCCGAAGGGGCTCCTGAGGCGTGAGTGGGCCAAGGGGGGGGTTACTCCGGAGGGGGTTGCAGGCCGTGGTGTGGGCAGGGCTCCTGAGGCGTGAGCGGACCGTGGGCGGGGGCTCCTGTGGTGTGTGGTCGCTGCGGCGGGGGCAGGCCTCCTGAGGAACGAGCCGTGGTGGGGGCAGGATTCCTGATGTGTGAGTGGGCCGGGGTTGTTGGGGCGGGGCTCCTGATGCGTGAGCAGCCGGGTTGGTGGGGGCGGGGTTCCTGAGGCATGAGCGGACTGTGCTGGGGGCAGGGCACCTGAGACTCCTTTGAGGCGTGAGCCTTGCGGGAAGGGGCGGGGTGGAGACAGGGATCCAGAGGCATGAGCCGGCCTTATTGGGGGGCGGGGCTACTGAGTGAGCGGGCTCCAGTGGGGGCAGGGCTCCTGAGACGTGAGCAGCGAGGTGGTGTGGTTCCTGTGGCATGAGTGGGGGGGGGCGGGGCTCCTGAGGGGTGAGTGGAGGGTGTCAGCCTGCGGGGCTCCTGAGGCCTGGTTTGGTGGGGGCGGGGTTACTGAGGCGTGAGCAGGCCAGGGTTGGCGGGGGAGGGTCTCCTGAGGCGTGAGCGGGTGGGGGAGGGGTTCCTGAGGAATGTGCGGGCCGGGGGCATGGCTTCTGAGGCATGAGCTGGGTGGGGGCGGGGCTGCTGAGCGGTGAGTGTGCCGGGATCAGCGGAGGCGGAACTCCTGAGGCGTGAGCGGGTGGGGGCGGCGGGTGGACACCGGGGGCTCCTCATTGGGCTTCCGGGCCCTGAGGCGCTGTCCCTACAGTGTCCTCGGACCCCGCGGGATAGGGGGAGGCCCCTGAAGTCAGGGTGGGGGCTGGGGGGAGGGGCCGCCGGCACCATCTGCTTTGTCCGCTCCTGGTCCAAGAGGAGCCATGAGGACACGCAGTCTGATCTGCGCCCGGGCCGATGCCCGGCATCGCGCACTGACAGTGTCCCCGTTCCTTTAACGTGTGCTTGCTTGGTCCCACAAGGTGCAGGACAGTTGTGTCCACCGCGGAAGACACCTCCGGATGATGCCGGCTGGGAGGAAGCACCTGGAGAAAGCTGAGAAGGCCTCGAGGGAGGCTGAGGACATGGCAGCCTGTGACCCTGGCATGCAAGAGTGGAGAGAGCTCATGGGGCTAGAGGAGGGCCCCGAAGGTACCGTCTGTCTGACCCCTTTGCCGGTACAGCACGCAGCGCAGGGACGGTGCCGCTGGGGGCACTGCTTCTGAGTCCTCCACATTGTAAACAGCAAAATCCATGTGTGTGGGAAGCAGTTTCGTGTACTGGAGGTCGCCCACCTGATCCTCCTGTCCCAGACCAGGATCACAGAAGCTGTACAGAAGCTTCTTGATCACAAGAGCTGATTACAGAAGCAGCTCTGCTGCCCAGGGGGTTAGAGTGCCTAGAGTTCTGCGGGATTCCCAGCTGCTGGGCTAAGTGTCCCGGGATGCTTCCATCCAGCTTTGGGGTCCCTGTCCCTTTAAGACTTTCAAAAAGCACTCGCTTTTCTTTGTCCCTGGGGTGCTGGCTGCGGGGACCCGCTCACAAGTCTTGCTGTCCTGTTTCCCTAGTTTTCAGGACCCCACGCACACACTGTGTCTGCGCTCTGGTGCGGATGGCTAGGGCTGGCTATGTAGCAGTCCTGGTCTCCCTCTCTCTTCCCGCTCCAACTCCTCTCCTCCCACCGGGAGCTGGGGTGAGGTGCGCTCGGGTCCCGCCGGGCCGCGGCTTGTATCTTACCCCCTTCGCTAGGCGCTGGGTTCTCACAGGTGTGGATGTAGTCTGGCTGTTGTGCTCTGTCTTCTGGTCTCTCTTTTAGGGAGAGTTGTATTTGTTGTATTTTCAAAAATATGTGTGGTTTTGGGAGGAGATTTCCTCTGCCCTACTCTTGCCGCCATCTTAGCTCCTCCCTCTAAGTAACTTTAAATAAAACTTTTACTCTGCTTCATTACTATTTCTCTGCCCTTCAATTCTTTGTTGCAGCAGGGACATGAACCGAGGAAAATACACAACGCTCCCCCGTAACAGATATTCTCCATCAGATTATAGAAAGACTTTTTTGTAGATAGACTATCAGATTAGGAGAGTCCCCCTCTGTTCATAGTTTGCCATTTTTTAAAATGCTGAATATTTTATCAAGTGCTTCATCGACATCTATTGAAATTATAATATAGGTTTTGTCCTCTAATCAGTTAATTTGGCCAGTGGCATTTGTAGATTTTGCAGTCCTACGTAGGGCAAGCCAAACTTTGCTGTAAACCTAAAATGGCTCTAAAAAACGTCTATAAAAAAACCCCACCAGGGAGCCTAGTAAACATAAAGTTCTTCATGTAATTGTAGATTAATGATAACAACGAGAACAAAAATCCCCACCAAATTGCAGAAGCATCTATACAATACAGTATAATTTATGTAAAGTTTAAAAACTTACAGGAGTATTTACATATTTATGGAAATGAGTAGGAAAAACACAAGAACATGAAAAAGATGAAACATGCTATCATACGGTATAAAATCAGAACTCTTTATGAAACGTAGTCGGTGTTTCTTCAAGTAGATTTAAAATAATTAAAAGGGTTGTTGCATTTGGATCTATAAACCCAAATGGGCCAGCAGTATTTTTACGTATGTCTATTTACAAGTTGTTTTCTTCCTCTCAAGTGACTTCTTTCCCCTTCCGGTCATTTTTTAAAAACCTTTCATTTTTAAGTCACCATAGACTCATGCATAGTTGCAGCGCTGATCACCTTTGAAGCTTCTCTTCTTGCTGGCTCAGTTTTGTGATTCCATCTTTTCTTTACACATTTCTATTTCCCATGTTCTGTCTGACCGCCAATTTTAGAAGTCCCCAAGGGTTTCAGCCTGTTCTTATTTCTGCCGACAGAGGCACAGTGCTTCATTTCCTTGTATACTTTAGTGAAGATTATGAGGTGTTTTTTTTGATTGATCTTAATCTATGGACAACCTGGAGGCCTAAACTGAGCTCACTTTTCTCTAGAGGTTTGCTTTTGCCTCTGCGGGATGTGCCACCACCCTGGATCCGTCTTTGTTCCCAGCCGGGTCCCAAGCTCAATGTAGCGATCTCTGCCCCACCTCCCATCACGGTAAGTGTTGCTCATGGTGGCTCACTGGGCCCTTCAGAGACCTTTCTCTTGGGAACTGGCCTGAGGAGGATCAAATTGCTGCTAGCTTCCCCTACCTTGCTAGCTTTGAATTCTGAAGAAAGTCCATTAGCTTTGCTCTGCCTCCTCTGCGAGGTTGGTAGGGGATTACAGACGATGACTTAAGTCTGACATGACTGGTGCACGTTGAGTTTTATGGCTGTCTGCTCAAGTGTTCTTGATTTTTGCCCAGGACTCTAAACGCCCAGTCTCCCTGTCCAACAGGTCACCTCCCATCCCCACCTCTACAGAGAGGCCAGAGGTAAAACAGTACAACACAGATACTTTATTGTTTACAAAACATGAAAACCTAGGCTCCATGGTACTTGAGTGATGCTAGGGGGTGGGAAGGACAAGAGAAGTCAGTGAGCCCTGGCTACAGGCTGTTTGACTGGGCTCCACTTCTGGCAAATGGCTGCTCTTCTGCCTGCAGCCTGAGGCTGGGCCCTGCCCAAGAGTCCCACACCTGTGGGAAGCATGGGCAGAAGGAAGACGTGGCTAGTGGCCATCCCTGATCAGGGTGGGTGGTCGGAGGCCTGGGCCCACCCCTTCATGGGCCCCTCCCTGAAGGTCTGTCCTGGCCACCCCACCTCCTTCAACTACTCTGCCTCCTGACCCCAGCCCTGGAGGGAAAGCCTGGAAGCAAGCAGGAAGGAGGCTCCAGCCTAAATTTCTTCCTCCTTTCATGGCCAAGTGGGAGGAGTAGCTGAGAGCCTTCCTTCACGTGAAGAACGAGAGGAGCTGGAATGCTCACCATCTAGGGGAGGGTATCCGTTAAGGGTTATGAACAAATCTGTCTACAAAACCAGAGCTGAGCTCAAAGCACGAGTCCATCCCCCAGCCCCATCTCTGTGCCAGGCAAGAACCCAAGGATGGTGCTGAGAGCCCAGCAGTTGGGGCTTGGGTCCCAGGACAGCCTCTTTCCCGGGCCTCAGGGGCTGGCTGCCCTCTCCTGAAAGGAAGCAAGGACAGGGTCTGGGCAGGGTGGTGCCTATCTCCGAGGCTGCAGGTGGCTGTGGAGCTGCTCAGCCTGGGTCTTCAGGCGCTGGGATTCCTCCTGAGTGAATTCAGCCAGGACTTTGCGCATCTCCACCTGAGGGGAAGGACTGGGGCTGGCGTGCAGCCGTGGGGAGCTGGGCCCAGGGGCCCTGGGAGAAAAGGGAACTTGTAGGAGGGGTGGGGCATGACTCACAGCTGCCTTGTTCTCTGCCCGGAGCTGCTCATGCGTGGGCAGGGCACTGAAGGGCTTCCCAATCAGCACGGTGATTTTCTGTGGGGAGTGCAGCCAGAGGCAGGTTACACAAACGGGGAGTGCCCACAGTCCCAGCCCAACCACCCCAGGGAGCCAGAAGCCTGAGTCTTGCCCTAGACTTGTTGCATGCTCCCTCAGAGCCACTCTCTCTCTTTAAAACAAGGCATTCGGGCTCTATCTGCCATTTCAGTCCTGGGGTCCCTGCCCTTGATGTCCCGTTCTGTCCCTGCCCCAGGGCCCAGCTCTTCCTGATTTCCTTTGCTCTCCTTCTATCGGCCTTGGTGCCAGTTAGGCCCTCTCTCTGCTCCAATCAGTCCCCCAGCTGTGGCCTCAAGCTCAGCTCCTCCTGAGTCTGGCCTCAGTAGTGCTGGGCAGGGAACATGGGGTAGATGGCAGACAGACAGACACAAAGGTCAGCAGCCCCTACCCACCTCTCCAAAACGGGGGAAGTAGGGTGGGCTATAAGGCAGGACATGGTTCATTCCTGCAGCACAGTGGACAGAAGAGAAGACCGAGAAGCATGAGGCAGGGCGTGGAGCAGTGCAGCCTGAGCCCAGGTGGATCCCCTAACCCAGACATCCTCTCCCTGCCACCCAGTGGAACTCCCTGCCAACACCATCTAGAGAAACCCCTCTCCCCGCCCCCATGCCCAGGCCACAGCCTTGGCCTGAGAGGGAGGCTCACCAACATGCCACAGCGGCAGAATGATGGGGTTGAGATGACACTCTGCAATCAGGCGTCCAATTCCTGCCCCACAGAGAGGCAGAAATGTTGGCATGAGCAGAGCTTACGTGCCAGCCTACAGCCAGGCCACCCCTGCCCTTCCCCCACTTAAAACCAGCTCCCTGGGCCGGTCCCTCTGCATGACAATCCCTCATCTCAGCACCAGTCTTCTTCCTGCTGCTACCAACACACCCATGTGCCCCTATCTGCCACAGTCCAACCCAGCCAGAGAAGGCCAGCAGCCCCTACCCCATTTGAAGCGCAGGAACTCAGAACTCATGTTCACTTTCCCTGATGAGGGGGAACACGGCAGAAGCTTGGGAGCTGCCGGGGGGAGGTGGAGGAGGGGACTAGTTCCACCCATATACTTGGTAGGGGTGGGGTGGGTTGTGACCCTGCTGGCCCCACTGACCTTCTGGGAAGATGTGCACCCAGTCTCCATGGTTGAGCTTCTCCAAAATGAAATCCATTCCCTCTTGGTAGACACCATCTCCTGCCAAGGAAAGGCCTCTCCCCATCAGTCCCCATTCCCCTGAGCCCCTCCTTCCCCCTCCCTGGGAATGAAGGGCAGATGAAGCAGCAGCTCAGGGACTTCCTCACCCCTCACTTCGCCATCCACAGGGACACCCTCTAATGACTGTCTCTCCTGGGCCTGTTCAGCCCTGGCTGCATTATGGCCCTTAACATCCTTAGTTGACTAACATACTCTAAACCTCTAAGTGCCTGTCACTTACAAGGCCGCATCGTGGTTTGGAACTGTGATTGAAATCCTGAGCTGGCAGCTCCTCTACTACTCTAGGGCCATGCCTGCTGGACCCACCAGTTTCACCCGCTGAGCCACTTCAGCTGCCGCACACCCGCAGTCCACTCCCTCACAGCTGCCCAGACCAACGCATCACCCTCACTGTCTTCCATCCCTAGCCAGGCTCTTGAAACTTTCTCTTTCTCCTTGGGATGCACTGCCCCTTGGGTGGGCTTTCCATATGTAGCCCCTGGCACAGTGGGAGCTGCTGGAGCAAAGCAGTACATTATTTCCAACCTCACTTGGGCCCCAGATTCTGGACAGCACCCTTTCTCGGGGTCTCACCTAGGCCTCTGCCTGAGCTCTACCATCCCCCCTTTGCTGGCCCCTTCCTTTCAGGGTTCCCCCTGAAAACTTGACTCCCCCTTAGTGAGGCCTCTTGGGAAAAGGAGAACACATTATGGGACAGACAGGGCCATTGAGAGTTGGGAAAAACTCAGACTTGCTACGCTGAAAAAAGTGGATTCATGCTGCCCCCCATGCCAGCACCACTCTCCTTGCAGATGCCTTGAGACCATGAGAGTGGAGCCAGGTGTCCTTGTGATCAGCAGCAACAGAGATGCCTTATGTTGCATGCTTGCTTTCAGCTTGGGGTTGCTGTGGAGACAATCTGTGATCACACACAGTAAGAAACTCATCAACCTTTATATAGTGGACAGAGACAGAGACAGCGAAGGGGGGAGGTCAAAGGAGTGGGGTCAAGTAAATACCCTCACCTTATCAAGTAGGGAATGGAGAGCCATCGCAAAGAAGGACGGAGACAGACACTGGGACTATCTTGGCCCAATGCACTAAGAAATGGATTTTTTTTTTCAGCCCAACTTCAGTAACTTCATTTGAACGATTGATATTTTGAGCATTAGTGAGCCAACAGGACATCAAAACAGTAAGTTGTCTTAAGTTAAAGTCACAATTAACAAATGATCCTTAGTCACAAAATTATAAATGCAGTTTGGGGTGGGAATAAGCAGGAGGGGGTTTAATCCAAACTACATCAATTAAATCTTTAAATCGATTTATTAATAGACTGTTGACTACTCTTTTCTTTTCTCTTTGAGCTCCCTTAAATTTTCAGGACAATCACAGTTGGTAATGTACTGAAGTTCTTAAAGCTACACAATAGTCTGGCTAAGTTGCATGTGGTTTCCATGAGGTTGTTTAAAAGGATGACTTTGTTGTAAAGCAGATTCAATTGCCCCACCAGTCGACCCCCTGGAAGCTGTTATTTCCTCCATATCCATCACTAGTGTAGAAGCCTCCATAACCACCTCTACCAAATCCTCTGCTGCTGCTGTGACCACCTCCACCACTGCAGCTGCTGGTTGCATGACTACTACTAAAGCCAGAACTGGTGGAACCACTACTTTGTCGATAGTCTCTGGCACCAAATCCTCCACTGAATCTACTCTTGGAAGGTCCACGACTGCTACCCTTATGGTGGTGTCCATGAGCCATGTTTCCCAACAAGAAGATCCAACAAATCCTTCGTGATATTTCTTCATCAAAGAATGAGACGGCAAGGCCAAGGTTTCCCACACATCCTGTACGACCAATCTGATGTACATATTCTTCAATATCACTTGGCAAATCAAAATTGATTATATGTTTTGAAAGGAAAGGAGCTACACACAGCAGCAATTCACCGGAGAATTCTGCTTTATTAGGGAAAGGTGCTGGGTTATATAGGAAGGGGCATGAGCTGATTGAGGTGTCACTTCTACAGGGCTGGTGGCTATTGGCTAGGTGCTGGGATTAGGGGGGCGAGGGGTGATCGGGCTTCAGGTGGTGCCGGCGGGAACCGAGGACCCGGAAGAGAAGCAGGAATTTCGCCATCTTATGGGTGTTGGCCCTTCATTCCCCCCTTTCTCCTCTATGGGGTTGTGGACGTTGCTTTCTCTCTGACTGCTTCCTGCTGAACGGGGGCGGAGAAGGGAGTGAGGGCTTGAGGACCGGGAGGAAAGGGTTGATAGGACTCCCCACAGTAAGGACGAGTAGATGTGGACTTCTTCAGGTTGGAAATCAATGAAGGTTCCCTGTAACCATAGGTCGAGGACTTGTTGATTCTAATGGTGCCAAGAGGATACGGGTGCCAGAAGCCAGGCGTCTGCGGCCATTGTTTCCAGGAACAGTTTCTAGCGGAGAGAGCGGTCCATCTCAGTGTGTGGTGAGGAGGTTACGTGAGGGTGAGGGATCTTCTGTGGCTAAAAGCTGGTAGTTCCTGAGTAAAAGCTGGTTGAAAGTTTGATTAGAGATTTTACCAACTTGGGATTTGATAAACATTACAAGGCAAGGAGAGACAGGAGAGGAGAATGATTATTATAGGGCCTGTAATGGGCCAGAGCCAGGTAAGGAAGGGGTTTGTTAGTATTGAAGAAAATGGGTTGGAGGAGTAATACTGTGGGTACCAGGAGTTACCCATATAGTGAATGGCGCAAGACCAGTAGGGACATCCCCCATAGGTGTCTGTCCATCGCCTGCAACAGGCTTGTTTTTGGTCATAGAGGAAGCAGAGGTAGGGAGAATAAAGGTAGCTGCTAGTGAACACTTCAGTGGAGGGAGGAAAGTGGTGGTATAAAGGCTTGGAGCAGCCTTTCAGGGGGCAGTCTGATGTGGCAATGAGGGCAGTAATTTTTGTTTGATGCTGTGTGTAAGTCTGTCTGACTTTGAATCGCCATACAATGGTGGCTGGGGTGGTGGGGAAGACAATAGGAATGAGGAAAAAAAGCGAGAGAGAGCAAGGGAGCAGGAAAGGAGGAAAAAGTCATGATTTGGGTATGGATGGCAAAGGGGGTGAACGGGATTTTGGAGGAAAGAGGACAGTAAGGTCAGGAGTCTGGAGGGAGGGAGAGTCTGTAAACTTTTGTAGGTTAAGAGATCCTTTAGGTGATGTGGGGAGAGAATGGTAAGGGGCGCCCCGAATGTCAGTTTATGAGCTTCCTTCTGCAAGAGCTGTCCAGTGGCTAATGCCCGTAGGCAGGGGGCCCATCCCCGAACTGTGGGGTCTAATTGCTTGGAAAGATAAGCTACTGGGGCAAAGGATGGGCCATAATATTGGCCTAGGACTCCTAGAGCTTGACCGGACCTCTCATGAATGTATAATGAGAAGGGCTTCGACAAATCAGGAAGATGGAGAGCTAGGGCTTCCACAAGGGCTTGACGGAGCTTAATGAAGGAGTGTCGGGGTGAGGAGGATAATGGTTCTTCAGGGGGGCGCTTGCTGAGGTTGTATAGGGGTCTTGCCAACAGGGCGAAGTTTGGAATCCACGCTCTAAAATACCCAGCCAGGTCTAGAAAGGAAAGGATTTCTGTCTCGGTTTTGGGAACGGGCATGTCAGAGAGGAGCCGTTTTCTGTAAAAAATCTTGGGAGGAGGGGTCCAGAGGGATAGAAAAAAAAATGCGTCCTTGAGATCTAGCAGTGAGAAGTGGGAGGCTTAGGGATCCGCAATAAAAGGGTGTATGGATTTGGAACTAAGGGATGGATAGGGACGACGGCCATGTTGACGAGGCGAAGGTCTTGGACAAGGCGGAATGATCTGTTGGTTTTTTTAACAGCTAATATGGGGGTATTAAACGGGGAGTGAGTGGGTCTGAGGTAATTTTTGTTTAAAAGATCTTGAATGATGGGTTGGAGGCCTATGAGGGCTGAAGTGGTTAAGGGATATGGGGCCTGACAGATATACTGAGAGGGGTCACGTAATTTGATAGAGGCAGGAGGACATAGAGCCATGGAGGGACTTGTAATGTCCCAAACTTTGGGATTTACAGGGTGTATGAGGGCGGAACTGTAGCTTTCATTGGGTAGAGGGGGTCGTCGGCTATGAGGGCCATCAGAAAGGGAGTACTGGGGGCTGTGGGAGTGGATGTAGTTATGGAAACATGGAGGAGAGAAAGGATGCCCCATCCTAGTAAAGGGATGGGACAATGGGGCATAACCAGGAAGGAGTGGGAGAAAGGTACGGGATTGTCTTGGATTGTGCATAAAAGGCGGGGGGGATTTAATGGGAAAATCTGTTTACCTCTTATCCCGACTATAGGAGTAATGGCAGGCGTGGTAGGGCCCCGGTATTCTTGCAAGACTGAGAAGTGGCTCCTGTATCTAGGAGGAAGAAGATGGGGCGACCGTCTACTATTAGAGTAACCCTGGGCTCCTGGTTGGTGATGGAAATGGTTGGGCGAGAAGCCCCCGGGCCCTGTCAGTCTTCTTCTGCCAGCCCCACTATGGTGGGCTTAGGATGGGGGTTGTTCGTCCAGCCTCCCCTTCGGGTGGCTGGGCAATCAGACCCCCAGTGGCCCTTTTTGTGGCATCTGGGGCATGGGGTGGTAGGAGATCTGGGTTAGGGGCATGCCCTTGACCAATGTCCTTCTTGACCGCACTTGAAACAAGCTCCTGGGGGGGGCTTGTTTGTAGAAGGGTGCCCAGGTTGTGGTTTTATCAGCTGGGCCAACATTTGGAAATTGGCCTGATCAGCCTTTTGTTTACGGCGTTCTTTCTCCTCCTCCCAGTTATGGAAGACTTTAAAGGCCACTGTTAGGATCTCAGTCTGTGGGGTAGTGGTACCCTGTTCTAACTTTTTGAGTTTAGCTTTAATGTCGGGGTAGCTTTGAGCTAGGAAGTATGTCATAAGGACACGTCTCCCGTCAGGCGTTTCTGGGTCCAGGCTGGTAACTGTAATAGGGCTTGAGTGAGTCTGTCTAAGAACTCAGAGTGAGTTTCCTTTTTCATTTGAATTATGTCTTGGAGCTTTTGAAAATTGACTACTTTATGAGCTGTGTTTTTCAGACCTGCTATTAAGCAGCAGGTGAAGATGTCTCGAGAGCGGAGACCCACGGTGGTGGGGGACTGAAGGGTTCTGGCTCAGTCTGTGGGGGAGAAACAGGTGATGGGGGCAAAGACGGAGGAGGCTCCTGGGACTTAGTTAGAGGGGGGCTGAAAGGCTCAGGCTTGATCTGCATGGGGGTGAGGTGGGGGAGGTGATGGTGGTGGAGGAAGGGGGAGGGGTTGTAGGAGAGGAGGGGGAAGGGAGTGAACGGGAGGCTTCTGCGGGAGAGACGGCTTGCAGGCTAGGAGAACTTGGGGGGACGCGGGGGGAAGAGGCGGAAAGCTTCGATATAGGGAATCTCCATTTTTTCAGGCGCTGGCAGTAGTTAAAGAGATTGCGAGTGATGTTAGGATCAAGAGTTCCCCCTGCGGGCCATTGGTTGTTATTGTCTAGGGGGCATGTCGGCCAATCTTGGGAGCAGTATTTACAGAGAAGTTTTGGTTTTATATCAGGTGTCAGGGAGAGGGTGGCTAGATACTTGAGTAGGCATTCAAGAGGTGAACTTTCAGGGAGGGATGAGGAGGCTCCCATGGCTAAAGGACAGAGAAGGAGACAAACAGGGGAAGACGAACGGAGATCCTTGGACTGGGAGCAGACCGCAAGGAGACAAAGGGCGTCCCCGATGATCCTTGGTGGTCTGCGGAAACTCGTATACGAATCGGAATTTCTTAGGAAGTGTGGGTCGTCACCCAGACTTCTCTAAGAAGGCATGGTGCCAGAGTCACGAGGAACATAGTACTAGGAATTTTTGGCAGAAGGAATGGAAAGAGGAAGGGGGGGGGGGAAGGGGAGCATTCTCATCCGCAAAGGAGTCACCTCGTTTATGGCTGTTGGAGGAGGGGCCTGAGAGTCCTCTGCAGCCGTGAAGGCCTAAGGCGGGGAGAGTTCCCTCCTCGTCCCTGAGCATCAGGGCCTTGCCGGACGATCATGGTCAATGGCGCTGTGATAGCTCGGGGAAGAGCGGCCCGCTCCGGGGGAAAACTTACCCAAAGGCCAAAGAGGAGTGGTGAGTGTGAGGAGCCAGCGATGGAAAAAGAGGATGAGGGCAAGCTTCTGCTGGTGTCGGGGGAAGACAGGGCCCAGTTGGGGTGTCCCGTCTCCCGGGTTTCGGCACCAATGAAAGAAAAGGAGCGACACACAGCAGCAATTCACTGGAGAATTCAGCTTTATTAGGGAAAGATGCTGGGTTATATCGGAAGGGACATGAGCTGATTGAGGTGTCACTTCTACGGGGCTGGTGGCTATTGGCTAGGTGCTGGGATTAGGGGGGCGAGGGGTGATTGGGCTTCAGGTGGCGCTGGCGGGAACCAAGGACCTGGAAGAGAAGAACGAATTTCACTATCTTATGGGTGGGGGCCCTTCTGGGGGGGGTGGCGAGGCTCCTGAGGCGTGATTGGGTGATCAGGCTGTGGTGGGGGCAGGGTTCCTGAGGTGTGAGCGGACTGCTTTGGGGGCGGGGCTCCTGAGACTCCTGAGGGGTCAGCAGAGTATGCTCTGGACTCCTGAGGCATGAACCCACAGGGGGAGGCGGGGCTGCTGAGAGGTGAGGGGGCGGGGCAGGGCTCTGAGGCGTGAGGAGGCTGGGGATGTCGGGAGCGGGGCTCCTGAGCCATGAGTGGGCAGGGGTGGTGGGCGGACACCGGGGGCTCCTCAGCGAGGCCGGGGGTGTGGCGGGGCGGGCTTCTGGGCTCCTCTCTATCCCTCTGTGATCGATCTCCGTGAATACTGGTACAAGCATATCCTTCATGGTATAAGAGATCCTCGAGAGAATCGGCACCCATTTGGTCTCCACAAACACTAAAGTCAGGGAATCCTTCCCTGCTGCATTTAAGAGGTCAAGCAAAAATGACCGTTTGTCTGACTATTCCACCCAAACTACTTTCTGCGTGATGTTTTCAGAGGTAGAGCCAAGTCTGCCTACCGTCAGGAAGATATAATCATCCAACAAATCAGGAGCAAGAAACTGTATTCCCTTAAGAAAGGTAGCACTGAGCATCATGGTGTGGCAAATACCCTTTGGTGGCATACTGCCTTGTTCAACTATATGACGTATCTGGGGTTCAAATCCCATATCCAGCATCCTATCAGCTTCTTCCAATACCAAGTATTTGTAGAAGTTTACTAGACGTCCTGGAGTGGCAACTAACAAGTGACACCCATGTTCTAAATCTCGAATCTGCTGACCAATATCAGCACCACTATAAACCACACAAGGACGAACTCTAGACCAGTGTGAAAATTTTCTGGCTTCCTCATAGAGCTGTACAGACAATTCTCTTGTAGGAGCTAAAACCAAGGAAAGTGGGTATTGTTTACAGCGTCCATACCTTCCATTTTCCTTCAGAGCCTCCAAAGCGTCGCCTGGACCATCTCCATAAATCTGACTTAAGATGGGCAAGAGAAACGCTGCTGTTTTTCCAGAGCCTATTTGGGCACAAGCCTTCAAGTCTCTTTTTTTCTTTAATAATGGGAATGGCATGCTTTTGCACTGGAGTTGGATGAGTGTAACAAGTAAGCTCAATGTTCCCCATGATAATTTCTCCCATCTCAGCATCACTGAAACTTTCAGTATGTGGAGTAAAGCGTCCTGGGACACTCAGCCGAGCAGCCAGAAATCCCAGGGAACTCCAGGCGCCCTAAACCCCTGGGCGGCAGCACAGCTCAGAGGCCCCTCACAGCGATAAACAGACTCCTGCCTGTTTGCCCTCCGTCGAGGCTCCGCCATATTGGAGCAGCAGAGTGAGGCCAGCCAAGCCCAGAGCAACCACGGAGCTTAACTCCACAGTGGCCGGGCAAGAATCAAGAGGCCCTGTCTGCGTGCAGCTGCCCAGCATGAGCCGCTAGAGGTCGCTGTCCTCCCAGGAGAAGAAGGCCACAAACCAGGAAGAAGGGACATTCTCCCAGCCGACACACGTGCCAGTTCTGCACAACTACCTCTATCGCCATGAAAAGGCAGAAGAATTTGATGCACACCAAAATCAGAGAGTCAACCCCTGAGAAGGAGATAGACCTAACCAATCTTCCTGAAAAAGAATTCAAAATAAAGGTCATAACCATGCTGCCGGAGCTGCAGAGAAATATGCAAGAGCTAAGGGATGACGCCCGGAAGGAGATTACAGAAGTGAAACTATCTCTGGAAGGATTTATAAGCAGAATGGATAAGATGCAAGAGGCCATTGATGGAATAGAAACCAGAGAACAGGAACGCATAGAAGCTGACACAGAGAGAGAGAAAAAGATCTCCAGGAATGAAACAATATTAAGAGAACTGTGGGAGCAATTCAAAAGGAACAATATCCACATTACCGGGGTACCAGAAGAAGAAGAGAGTAAAAGGGATAGAAAATATATTTGAAGAAATAATGGCTGAAGACTTCCCCAAACTGGGGGAGGAAATAATCAGACCACGGAAGTACACAGAACTCCCAACAGAAGGGACCCAAGGAGGACAACACCAAGACACATAATAATTAAAATAGCAAAGATCAAGGACAAGGACAGAGTTTTAAAGGCAGCTAGAGAGAGGAAAAAGGTCACCTACAAAGGAAAACCCATCTGGCTATCATCAGACTTCTTAACAGAAATCCTACAGGCCAGAAGAGAATGGCATGATATATTTAATGCAATGAAACAGAAGGGCCTTGAACCAAGAATACTGTATCCAGCACGATTATCATTTAAATATGAAGGAGGGATTAAACAATTCCCAGACAAGCAAAAGTTGAGGGAATTTGCCTCCCAAAAACCACCTCTACACGGTATTTTAGAGGGACTGCTCTAGATGGGAGCACTCCTAAGGCTAAATAGATGTCACCAGAGAAAATAAAATCACAGAAAAGAAAGCAGACCAACCAAATATGATTAGCATATATAATGTAGGGGGGTGCATGGGGAGGGCTGTGCAACACAGAGAAGACAAGTAGTGATTCTACAGCACCTTACTACACAGATGGACTGTGACTGTAATGGGGTTTGTGGGGGGGACTTGGTGAAGGGGGGACCCTAACAAACATAATGTTCTTTATGTAATTGTAGATTCATGATAACAAAATAAAAAAACTACTACTATGCTTTTGGAGCAACACTTCATAATGTTTACCTTTTGCAAATGCTATCTCTACTCACTCGTATAGCTTGTGCAAGATCACGTTCACACTTCATGTCCTATAACAAGGCCTATCTGTGCTTCAGGGAAAAGGACTTTTTTGGAACACAGAAGCAAAGATACTTCACCTGCTTTAACACCTGTTGTTAGATCTTTGCTGCACATGAAACATGTTTGATAAATAGCTTGTCCCTGCCTGCTTTCTTTCATTAAAGGAGCTTAGGATTAATATTTTGCTTTCTTTTTTTAATTGTGCAATAGAACTTAGATACAGGTCAAAGAAGAGAACAGAACAGGAAGTGGACATGGAAGGCCTCTGAGGCTGCAGAAGGGAGGAGCTGAGATTTGGGGATGGGGGCACAGGAGCAGGGAGTGATAAACAATGCCATGGTCACTAGCCTCAACATTGTGGCCTGTGCTTATGTTTCAGAGAAATTAAGTAGCTTCCCAAAGCAGCAAAAAGAGCATTCCGGAAAGGCAGCTGTGTCCAGGGAGCAGGTCTGCGGATCTGGAGGGGCAGGCACTGCAGCCTCTCATTAAAAGCGCTCCTTTACTCTTCAGTGACTTTACTGGGTGTTACTGTTTTACTTTGACCAGCCAGAAATAAGAAACTCTCCCTTGACTTCTAACACACTTTGGTTACTTCCTCCTCTGCCTCCTTCTTCACACAGAACCTGTGAAAAGAGGTTCTCCTGCAGGGTGGAGGGTCTCCACTCCTGCTTCTCCACCCCCTGCAGCTCCTGCCACTGTCACTCCACAGAAATGGCTTCTCTGGGGTCACTGGAGGCTCCCACAGTGCCAAGGGGCCCTACTTCACTTCCTTCCTCTCTGGCCATTGCTTCCTGCTCCCCTGTACTCTGAGGTACCATCCTGAGCCCCTGCTATCTCCCTGTTCTCCTCTGCAATCTTGCCTCGACGTTTGCGATTTCATTTTCGATTGAGTCCCCAGTATCTTTATTCCTGAACATTCTTTTGAGTTCTGGAACAGCACATCCCACTGCTTCTCGGCTGCTCCCTTTCTTGGGTGAGAGGCTCCCCAGATGAAGCATGTGCAACTTGGGACTGACTCCCTGCCCTTCCCAACCCCAATGCTGATTTTCCCTCATCCAGTCCTCCCAGTGACTCGTGCCACCAGATGTCATCTAGAATCATCCTTGAGTTCTCTTTTCCTTGCCCCATCGCCCACACCCAATCGACCGAGCGTCCTGTCAACTCTACCTCCAGAGCACATCCCAAAGCTGTCCCGTTCGCCGGCTCTCAAGAGTGATGAGCAGAGGCTCAGCTACTAATCCTCTGATGCCAGAATTACTGCAAGAACCCCTAACCAGATTCCCTACCTCCTCCTGGCCCAGCTCCAGTCCACCAGCCTTGTTGCAGCCATGGTGCTCTCTGAGCCACTGATGAAAGCACATCACTACCGCAATGAGAGAACAGAGTCCCAGCGGCTTAACACAGTTATTCCAGAACCTTTATATTCAACAGCCAACCTACATTTTCTACCTTTACCATTTACCTCTCCAGTTCCTGGCATGTGCTTCCTTTGTCTAGAACACCCTTCCTTTCATACTCTGTGTGGGAAAATTCTACTTCCCCAGGGGAAAGAGCAACCTGTGTTTGGATCCTGGCTTTGCCATCTCTTACCCCTTGACCTTCGAGCAATGGCTTAATCTCTCCAAGCCCTTTTATATGGAGACCGGGGGGGGGGGGTCAAAATGGCCCCTCCCCCCCATCAACACAATCCTATTCATTCGCCCAAACCCTGAGGACTCCGCTATATACCAGCACCCTCACAGACCAATGACAGCACACTGCCATCACTTAGTCTCTTAGCAGTGCCCTCCAGAGAAGGGGCTGTAGATAATGCCTCCTTGACTGCTATAGGTCTGCACAAGCCTCAGGCAGTCATGGAGAACTGAGTGCTCTCCGAGAAGCCATTGCTCCTCCCACAGCCACTGCCACCTCTGCTGCCACACAGTGGAGCTGGGCGTCATGCTACTGGGGCTCCCCTTGTCCCCAGGTTGCCTGTCCCAGCTGGGTCCCTCCACTGCCAGTACTGCCAAGCCAGAGGCATTGGGCCCAGCCCCCTGCCCCACGGGAGGGCAAAGAAGCCCCCAGACACACCTTCCTACACCCACTGGCCCAGCAGCCCTTCCCAGGGAGCAGCTCACCTTGGCACACGGGCACACACTTGCCCAAGCTGAAGAAGTGTGAATGTAGCTCCTTGGTGAAGCAGATGTCTGCAGCTGCAGGGGTCCTGGAGTGGGAACAGGCACAGTCACCCCTGCCTCCCTTGTACCCTGCCTCCCCACCCTCCCCTGAGCATGATGCCTGCCATCGTCAGCAATGCAGAATGGAGGCACAGGAGGACCTGGGGGCACCACCCCATGCCCTGCCTGGACTGCCGGACTATGTGAAGAGCCCAGTGAAAAGTGAGTTTGTTTTGCTTTGGTTTGGCTCCCTCCCTCCCTGTGCCCATCACACTGGCGCCAGTACCCCAGAGATGAGGGTCATCCATGCTGGACTGGTGATTAGAGACGGTGATGAGGGGGGTGGCTGGGCCTCGGTTCTCCATGAGCTCGTACAGCACCTCTTTGTTGTGGACGGTGATGTGGTTCATGTACTCTGGGGCCGAGAGAGGGAGAGCGGCGCCGAGTTTGTGGTGCAGGCGGGAGGGACGGAGGGAAGGCCGGAGAGACAGAGGGCCGGGGATCGGTGTACGGGGTCCCGGGTATGGGGCGGGGGTGGTGGGGCAGACAGAGGGATCCTCGGCGGGGCCACGGGGGGGCGGGGCTGGACGGGCGGCGCTGAGTGGCCATGGCGGGCAGCTCTCTGGCCATCCACAGTCGTTCTTTCCAAAAGTACCGCAGGTGTGCTCCGTGGTTTACTCTGGCATCAGCCCTGGGAAGGCCTGATCCGTGTCCATCTGACCTGCACACGCATGGCTCCGTTCACGTGTTTGCTCCAGAAACGTCTGTTTGCAGAAAGCCTAACAGCTTCCACAGGGGAGGTATTCCTCCATGAAATCTGAGCACCATGCCCTGCTTCATTTTCAAATGTTTTCCACTTTTATTTCAATGCAGGGTGTAAGATAAATTATATATTGCCCTGTCAGGTGTCAGTTATACTATCCGTGGACAATACACTGAACAGAGAGTCAGAGTCAGTTGGTGGTCCTTTGATAGGGACCATCCTTACGAGCAAGTATGATTTGAAAGCTTTGCTCTATTTGGTGCTGAGAAAATAGAGCTTGTTTTGTGAGTGTCTGATACACTGCTTATTGTGGGTAGATTCTGTATGTATGAAATATTTTTGTTGTAGTGCAGATCCTTCGTGATTACTGGAAAACAGCTATTGGTCGTCGATCCATAAAGTCAAATCATCTGCTTTATAAAGCTTTATTTGAAGTATTAAAATGTTGTGGAATGCAGCACTTAGGGATGAAAGTGTTGTGTAAAAAACCCTATGAAAGTATTTTTTGAACGTTCTTGAATTTATTTGTTTAAACCGGACCTTTTACAACCATGGTTTTGTCTCTCTTAGTGAAATGCTCTTTTTGTTAAAAGCATCACTCCTGAGATCGGTTGAGAAAGAATTTTCTCAGTGTGTGATAGTATTATCCTTACTTTTTTATCCTTTTGAGGGATATGTGTTTTTTCTTCTTACCTGCTGTATTTTATTTTGTTTATTTTTTAATTAATTAATTTTTTTGTCATTAATCTACAATTACATGAAGAATATTATGTTTACTAGGGTCACCCCTTCACCAAATCCCCCCCCAAAAACCCCATTACAGTCACTGTCCATCAACGTAGTAAGATGCTGTAAAATCACTACTTGTCTGCTGTGTTGCACAGCCCTCCCCGTGCCCCCCACACAGTATACATGCTAATCGTAATGCCCCCCTTTTTTTTCCCCACCCTTATCCCTCCCTTTCCTCCCTTTCTCCCCAGTCCCTTTCCCTTTGGTAACTGTTAGTCCACTCTTAGGTTCTATGATTCGGCTGCTGTTTTGTTCCTTCAGTCTTTCCTTGTTCCTACAGTCTTTGGGTTTGAGGTGAGTCTCTTGTAAGCAGCATAGAGATGGATCTTGCTTTTTTATCCATTCTATTATTCTGTGTCTTTTGATTGGTGCATTCAGTCCATTTACATTTAGAGTGATATTTGAAAGATATGTACTTATTGCCTTTGCAGGCTTTAGATTTGTGGTTGCCAAAGGTTCAAGGTTAGCTTCTTTAGTATCTTACTGTCTAACTTAACTCGCTTATTGAGCTATTTTAAACACTGTCTGGTCATTCTTTATTTTTCTCCCTTTTTATTCCTCCTCCTCCATTCTTTATATGTTGGTTGTTTAATTCTGTGCTCTTTTGTGCTTCCTTTAACTGCTTTTGTAGGTAGTTGATTTTATTTTTTGCCTTTAGTTAGTATTTGGTTGGTCTGCTTTATTTCGCTGTGATTTTAGTTTCTCTGGTGACATCTACTTAGCCTTAGGAGTGCTTCCATCTAGAGCACTCCCTCTAAAATACCCTGTAGAGGTGGTTTGTGGGAGGCAAATTCCCTCAACTTTTGCTTGTCTGGGAATTGTTTAATCCCTCCTTCATATTTAAATGATAATCGTGCTGGATAGAGTATTCTTGGTTCGAGGCCCTTCTGTTTCATTGCATTAAATATATCATGTCATTCTCTTCTGTCCTGGAGGGTTTCTGTTGAGAAGTCTGATGATAACCTTATGGGTTTTCCTTTGTAGGTGACCTTTTTCCTCTCTCTAGCTGTCTTTAAAACTCTATCCTTGTCCTTGATCTTTGCCATTTTAATTATTATGTGTCTTGGTATTGTCCTCCTTGGGTCCTTTCTGTTGGGAGTTCTGTGTATTTCCGTGGTCTGATCGATTATTTTCTCCCCCACTTTGGGGAAGTTTTCAGCAATTATTTCCTCAAAGACACTTTCTATCCCTTTTTCTCTCTCTTCTTCTTCCGGTACCCCTATAATGCGGATATTGTTCCTTTTGAATTGGTCCCACAGTTCTCTTAACATTGTTTCATTCCTGGAGATCCTTTTATCTCTCTCTGCATCAGCTTCTATGCGTTCCTGTTCTGTGGTTTCTATTCCATCAATGGCCTCTTGCATCTTATCCATTCTGTTTATAAGTCCTTCCAGAGATTGTTTCATTTCTGTAATCTCCTTCTGGACATCATCCCTTAGCTCTTGCATATTTCTCTGCAGCTCCATTGTCATGGTTATGAGCTTTACTTTTATTTCTTTTTCAGGAAGACTGGTTAGGTCTATCTCCTTCTCAGGGTTTGCCTCTGTGATCTTGGTCTGTATCAATTTCTTCTGCCTTTTCATGGCGATAGATATATTTGTGGGGAGCTGGCGCGTGTGTTGGGTAAGGGAAAGTCCCTTCTTGCCAGTTTGTGGCCTTCCTCTCCTGGGAGAACAGCGGCCTCTAGCGGCTTGTGCTGGGCAGCGGCGCGCAGACGGGGCTTCTGATCTTGCCCCGCCGCTGTGGAGTTTATTTAGCTCTGCAGTTGCTGTGGGCGTGGCCTGCCTCAGGCTGCTTCTCCAATATGGCAGAGCAGCATCAGAGGGGAAACAGCCTGTTTATCACATTGAGGGGCCTCCGCGCTGCGCTGTGGGCGTTTGGGTGCCCAGAGTTCCCCGTAATTCCCAGCTTTTGGGCTAAGTGTCCTGGGGCACTTCCGTCCAGCTGTGGGGTCCCTGTCCCTCTAAGACTTTCAAAAAGCACTCGCTTTTCTTTGTCCCGGGTGCGCCGGCTGCGGGGACCCGCTCACAGGTCTTACTGTCCTGTTTCCCTAATTTCCAGCACCCCACGCACGCACTGTGTCTGTGCTCTGCTGTGGATGGCTGGGGCTGGGTGTTTAGCAGTCCTGGCCTCCCTCTCCCTCCCCGATCCGACTCCTCTCCTCCAGCCAGGAGCTGGGGTGAGGGACGCTCGGTCCCACCAGGCTGGGGCTTGTATCTTACCCCCTTCGCGGGGCGCTGGGTTCTCGCAGGTGTGGATGTAGTCTGGCTGTTATCCTGTGTCTTGTGGTCCCTCTTTTAGGATTAGTTGTATTTGTTGTATTTTCAAAAATATATATGGTTTTGGGAGGAGAGTTCTGCTGCTCTACTCACGCCGCCATCTTGGTTCTAAGTCTTTTTGAGGGATATTTTTAAGAAAATACTTTTGTGCGTTCGACCCGATGTGCTCTAGTAGTAATCCATTGATCCATGTAAACATGTCCCTGAATTGCAGGATATTTTATAACTTCTGAAAAATTTGCCTCTCAACTGTTTTCTCCCAAGGGAAATTAAAGTTTGTCTTTGAGATCCTTTATATACATTTTGACAATGGAAAACATTTTGATTATTATCCCCTTTTCATTATCTCTAAATTAGAAGGTGATCTGCAGATAGAAAAATTAGATATGGGATACAGGTTCTGGAAGTATTTTAGAGAAAAGAGTCAGCAAATCTTGCTTTTTGAAATGGTGCCCATATTATAGATTTTATTTATTTGTTTACTATTTGGCGCATAATTCTCATACAATGTTTTATTAGTTTCAGGTGTACAACATAGTGATTCAACACTTACAATGCCTGTGTTATGAATTTTAAATGTCTTTGTATATTGCTGAGGCAACATGTATGTACACTGATTTGAAAATATGGGAGCAAAATAATTTTCAACATTAACTTTTAAAAAAATTTTTTCGTTTTATTTGAAATAATATACAAGAATATAGTGTGCAAAATTTAGGGGCAACATCATGAAGAAGTGTAATGAACTGAAATCAATTTTGCAGCTGTGATTCCTAACCAGAAAAACCACTTGGTAAGTAACATGAGAAGCCATGATTGTAGCTTAGAGCAAAAGCACCTGTATTGCCAGTGTATTTGCTCTAATCTTAGACAGTTGGAGGAGAAGTAAACTGCAAGTGTCTCACTGCAGGGAGTGCAAGATCTGCCCCCACCATAAAAATATGATGACAAAATAAGATACGTAAGCTCTGTGGCTGAAGAGATACAGGACACAAAGTTTACAATGGTGTTAACTGTTCATGGCACCATTACAGTGACTACATCCCAATACTATTAACTAGCCTGGATGAGGGCTTCATGGGCAACAATGTGGACGGCTGCTGCCACCTGCTGCACAGACTCACTGCTTGGGGAACCATGGCAGGTGGCTCTTTGGCTGGGATTTGCTCTGGCCTGCTGGGGGCCCCAGCTTCTTTTTCTCACTTTACCCACGTGCTGCTTTTCTTCCTGCAGCCCTAGTCAAGTGATTTGCCACCTGGGCACTTTAACAAGCAATCCCAAACAAACATGAAGGACTCCATCTTGAAAATAAGATTGCATTTAAAAACCCAACATGTTTAAAAGTAACTTTCTTAACAAACAGACAGTAACTCAGCCCACCTTGGGAGCAAAGCAGGCAGTCTTGAGTGATATGCTCCCAGGCCAGGAAGCTGCTATCCTGGAAATCAGAGCAGTAAAATTCTTGTAAACAACCAAGAAGACTACTAAGAAACTGTCATAAGCAGCTAAATGTACTTAGCTTCTCAGATTTTCCTGTAAGTTCTGACTTGTCCATCACACCAGTGCTTCAGGGGAACTCAACTATTGTTCTGATTCCCCATCTTCCTTCGAGACCTTCACTTCCCAGCAACTTCCACCATTTTGTGAGGTCTAACTTCCCATGATGCCCGCAATGGCCCTGCTTCCCTTACTGAACCGTGAGTGGCACAGTTATGGTTCGCTTGTCCTCTTGGACACTGAAGTCACCTGAGGTGGCGGTCTGGTGTGGTGGGGGAGGAAGACTATGCTCCTCTGGGTGGACTGAGCTCTGTGTGAGTCGCTGAAGACTAGGAGATTTCACGTGTAGATGGAAGAACACGGCCTGAGAAGAGCACCATGGAATGAGAAGAATGCTTACTCTTCTCCCAGCCTTAGGTGAGAAGCTGGGCTCAGGATGAGGAGGTGGAGAGAGCCTCCATTTGAGCACGTCAGGCTGAAGAGTTTCGTTTTGTAGACTAAGAGTGGCCCAGTAGTGCAATGGTGAAATTCTTATCCACTAACACGTAGTGTGACCTGGGAAAAAATTGTTTGCCCTCTCTGCCTCAGTTTCCCTCTCTGTTCGATGAGACTGTGATAGTACGTACCTTATAGGGCTGTTGAGATTAAATGAGTTAATACATGCACATTGCAAAGAACAGTACTCCCTTAGAGCCTTAGAGCAGTGCTTGGTGAGTTACACATGCTCACTGGAGTTTTAAAAAAGTTTTATTTCACCCTCATCAAAATTCTAATGGGTCAATAGGGATCACCAGCCCCAGTTGAAGAGTGTGGTACCCAGAGAGGTTAGGGAGCTTATCAAGACACATAGTTAGTCAGGACAAGTCCCCAGTATCCTGGCTCGTTGGTCAACCACAACTCACTGCATTAGGGGGCTGAGAAGTGGTGAGTGAATAGGTCCAATGACAGGCAGTGTTTCAGCCGCCAGGAAATTCTCCTTACTATGTCATGCCTTTGCAGAGCCCTCAGTAACAGCAGCCCTGCCTAACAGTCACCCAAACTGGCTGTCATCAGCTCCTTCAAGCTGAGGCCCATGTTTTCATTGTCTCTGATTTCAGGTCCCTGCCACCCTGCCCCGTTGGTCCTGAGAGCTAGCCTGTGGAAGACTGAATCTGCTCTCAGCCTGACCCAGTGCATCCCACCGAGTTCCTGCTGAGCGTAATGTTCAGAAAAACTATTGATCTGATTAACCTGGGCACCTCCAGCTCTGGGCAGCCCTCTGTGGTGCTAATAGAGGGGGAGGGAGATTAAATTAGCAATGATGCTGAGATGGGGAGCTGCTGAAATGCATTTACAAATGGATATTTAATACAAAAAATCAGGGCAATTGCACTGGCAATTAGAATATAATGAAGGGCCTTGTAGCTTGAGCTGCTGATAATACATTGAAGGAGAAACCCCCGAATCACCCGACTCTTGAAGCAAATATCTGGAGATACTCACGCAACCAGTAACTATGGGCTTTTCTTTGCCATGGGTTGTGGTGACGAAAGAGGGCAGCAGACAAGTAGAAAGCTGAAAGTTTTCCAGTATCATGAGGGGGCTGGGTGGCGTGGGATCTTCTTAGCAGGTGAGAGCAGGGCTGTGTGCACTTTGCAGCCCTTGGCACCCACTAATCTGCTTTCTGTCTCTATGGATTTGCTTATTCTGAAATCCTACAATGTCTGATTTCTTTCACTAAACATAAGATTGTCTAGGCTCATCCATGTTGTAGCACGTATCAGTGCTCAATTCTTTGTTATGGCGGAATAATATTCCATTGCATGGATACACCACATTTTGTTTATCCAGTCATCCCTTGATGCACATCTGGATTGTTTTCACTTGGGAGATTTTATGCTATGAATATTTGTGTACACGTTTTTGTGTAGACATATGTCTTCATTTCTAGTGGGTATATACCTGGGAATAGAATTGCAAAGTCATATAATAACACTCTAAATTTAACTTTTTAAGGAATGTCCACTCTTTTCCACAGTGATCACACCATTTTACATTCCTACCAACAATGTACAAGGGTTCCAATTTCTCTACATCCTTTCATTATAAAAAATTATAGTCCTTGTCTTGATCTGACTGATGGTTGCATGAGTGTATACACATTTCAAAATTTATTAAGCTGTACACCAGGATTTGTGTATTTTATTGTATGTACCTCAATTAAAAAAATTTAAAAACAAAATAAGATACAATTATAGCCATTGTAGTGGGTGTGAAGTGGGATCTCACTATGGCTTTGATTTGCGTTTCCCTGATGACTATTGATGCTAAGCATCTTTTCATGGGCTTATTGGCCATTTGAATATATTCTTTGGAGAAATGTCTATGCTGATCCTTTGCCCAGTTTATAACTGGGTTATCTGTTTTTCTGTGGTTGAGTAGTAAGACTTCTTTATATCTTCTGGATATTTGACCCTTCTCAGATAGATGATTTACCAATGCTTTCTCTCATTCTGTGGGTCGTCTTTTCCCTTTCTTGATAGTGTCCTTTCATACACATTAGTTTTGATGAAGTCCAACATCTTTCTTTTTTCTTTTGTTGCTTGTGCTTTTGGTGTCATCTGATTGCTTTTTAAGGCAGTGATCCTTGATCTTTCTACCCTATGACCATCCCCAGCCCTCTCCCCAGTTGTTCTGTTGAAGGTCCTTGGTCCCAAGCAAACACCTACTTTTTCTGGGAACACATCGACGTGTTTACAGGTATCCTGTTGTGATGTTGCTAATTTATGGGAAACTGTGAGGCCAGGCCCAACTGGAGCAGATGGAAGGAAGCACTAGCAAATTGTATTTCCATAGCTCTGCAACACAAACACACTTGAATATTTCCATTAGTAACTGAAGGTTGTAATAATACTGAGGAAAATATGTGACCTTCACAGTGGCTGAACAACAAAAAGATGGTGCATTTTCAAATGACTCTAGCATTGATGGCAATAAATGTGGTAATGTGGTTGTTCTGATGAAGGACTAAAAGCAAAAATGATATTGGTAATACCAACAGCTGATATGAACGCTCTGTTTCCCACGAAGATCAGTCCTGGATGTAGAGCCCATACCTGTGTTCTTCTGTGTTTCTGCTCCAGGTCTTTGACACTTTCCCCCACTTCATCTTTACATGTGCGAATCCTACTTGGCCTTTAAAGCCCAGGTCACCTCTTCCATGAAGCTTTTCCTGATTTCCCCCATCCCTAACTCTCAGAAGAAACCTAACTGCAGATGGAGTGATGGCCTGGTGGAGAACGGGGGCTCAGGATGAAGAGGTGACGAGAGCCTCTAGTTGGGAGAGCCAGGATGAAGAATTCAATTCTACAGAGTAGGAGTGACCCATAGAGCAATGGTGAAATTGTAGCCATTAACATGCTGTCTGACCTTGGGAGAATTGTTTGCCTGGTCTGTGCCTCAGTTTCCCTATCTGTTCAATGTGATTATGATGGCACCTACCTCATAGGGCTGCTCATATTTCATTAACTAACTGAGTTGATAGGTACAGAAGACTAAGGATAACGCTCCCTTAGAGCAGTGCTTGACAGATAATACACACTTGCTAAAGCTTTTATTGATTTACTTGTAAATTTCGTTTGGTTAAAAATCTCAATGTCACAACATGAAAGCTCAGGGGTAGGTTCTATGAGCCTCAGGTTCCTCCCCACAAGGACTTCTCATTTGCACAAAGCAGGCTAGAATGGGGTGGTTAACAGAGATTCCTGTACCAATGCAGTGCCTCTGGTAATAGTTGTATTTAAAATCCGGAGCCGACATAAAAAAATTTTACAAATCTACCAATAAACTATTAGAATTAGTGAGAAAAGCCATTTATATATACTAGTGAAAAACAAATAGCAAAAATTAAATGATACCATTTATAAGAGCAACAAAAGCATCAATTACACAGAATTTAATATAACAAAAGATTTCTACAATGAATACTACAGAACATTGCTGATAAATTAGAGAAGATCTAGAGAAATGGAGATATATATCATGTTCATGGATTGGAAGGATCAATATTGTTAAGATGTTAATTCTCCCCAAATTGATCTACTGGCCCAATGTGATTCCAATAAAAATCACAGTAAGGGGTGTGTGTGTGTGTGTGTGTGTTTGTGAATTTACAATTTGACTATAAAATTTATATGGAAATGCAAAGGACTGAGGACAGCTAGGATAATTCTGAAGAAGAACAAAGCCGAGGACACTTACACCACATGTCAAGATTTGTAAAGCCACAGTAATTATGTCAGTGTGTTATTGGCACAAGAATAGGAAAAAAAACTGGGCAATGGAACACACTAGAGAGTTCAGAAACTGACCCACACATGCCACCTGATTTATGTCAAAGATGATACTGCAGTTCAGTGAGGGAGAGGATGGCCTTTTGGTAAATGATGTTGATCATCTGGATATCCACATGGGGAAAAATGTATTCAGACTCCACCTGTAGCAATATGCCAAAAAAGAAATTTGATGCCAGATGTATTAATATCCAAAGGTGCAGGGTTAATCAATACATCTTATAGAAGACAAAGTGAGAGAATATCTTCATGACTTTGGAGTAGGTAAAGATGTCTTAACTAGGACACAAAAGGCACTAACTACAATGGGAAAACATCACTAAAATGGGGTACATTAAAATTAAGGATTAGTGTTAATTAAAAGACATCTTAAAGAGAAAATGCAAGTGAAAATGCACGCTACAGAGCGGGAGCTATTGTGATACACAGAATGACAAAGGCGTCGTCTCAAGAGAAATGTAATGAAGGACTACAAGTAGTAAGCGAAAGACAGCCCAACAGAAAACTGAGTGGAAGACTTGAAGGGACCCAAAGAAGCTATTAGAATGGCCAATGAATATGTGAAATGGGCTCATCTTGACTGGCTATAAGGAAAATGCAAATCAAAGCATCATGTGATACCACCACTTCCCCACCAGAATGACTAAAATGGAAAAGGTCAAAATGCCAAGTTCGGGAGAGTAGGTAGAGCAATGGGCACGTTCACACGTTGTTGGTGGGAGACTGACTGGCTCAGCTGTGGTTACCAGCCTGTCCCTTGGCCAGAAACAAGATGCCACTTAAAATAGTCAGCTATCTCCCAGACCACTGAGTCAGACTCAGAGAGCCTCAGGTCGCAGCCCAGTTTGGAGGGTAATCCTTAAGGTCTTCCAAGGGCAACACTTCTGTCCCTGCCCACTGCCACCTCCCTGGCACTTCAGACATATGCCAAATGGAGTGAAGGAGCAGAACCTTCAGAGGACACCTTAGGACACAGGCCAGGTGATCACATCACAGGTTTCCCAGCCACTCAGTCTGGGCAAACAGCCTGCACTTGCCCAAGGTCACCCCATTACAGGAAGGCTGGCTTTACTGATGGCACGCAGCGACACCTACACCACCAGTCTGCATCTGGAGCAGTGCCTGGCGATCGGGCACTTTTTTGGGGGGGGGTCCGCACATCACCTGAGAGGCCCCAGCCCCAGGTGCTGCCTGGGGATGAGACGTTAATGTGAGGGACTGGGCAAGGTGGCCTCACCACTCTGTACTGCTGCCTCCATCGACTTTGCTGAAGACCCAAGAATGAGTTCCTGAGCTCATTTCAAATGAGACAAGCTGCTCTCTGCCTGCAGCTCACTCCCTTTCTCTGCATGGGCTCTGCTTCCTACTGTGGTTCCACCCCCTGTGACCCCGGCTTGCTTAGAATCGGCCCCAAAGCAGACGAGGAGACCCAGGCTTCCCCAGTAGAAGGTCCTGGTGCAAGAGGGAGTATCTGGCACTGCTCAGGTCGCTGAAGAAGTTGGCTTACTGTGCAGCAAGCGCCAGAGGGGTAAGCGCCCGAACAACCTTGACATTGTTCGGGACCCTTGTCCTGAACCTCCAGCACTGCCGCCCTCAGCTGACCCCCTTCCCCACCTGTTCCCGATCCACCCATCGCTGACGGTGCAGCCTCATGCTAGGCCCCTTTACGGACAGCCTCCCTGCTGGTTTTGGACCAGAAGCTGGGCACTACTTCCTATGAACTCTGCCTATGATTTGAGCCTACTTGTGAATGAAATCACCAAAGGAGAAAATATCAAATAGGAAGAGGAGAGGGCTGGAGTCCTAAGAAACACTGACATTGGAGGAGCCTGCAGAGAGAGGAAGCCCATGGCTAGAGGAAGGAGGTGAACAGAAACATGTGGGGCCTTTGTAAGCTAAGGAGGCAGTGCTTCCAGAAGAAGAGACAGGAGCTGCATGCTGCTGAAGGTGAGGAAGAAGAGGGCAGGGATGTGCCCCTTGGATTTCACCAGGTGGGGTCATTGATGGCCTTGACAGGAGTGGCTTTGGTGGGGCATGAGTTTGGCAGGCAGACTGGAGGGATTTGGGAAAGAAGGGGAGGAGCTAAGTCTAAAACCCGTCATGCCTGATCTCATTTGAACCACGCCCCAATCCTGTGAGGTCAGTGGATGCTGTCATTAACCGCGGTTCACAGTGGAGGAGAGAGAGGCTCAGGCCTACCCTTTGCTGCCAAGCTAATCCCAGGCAGGTGACCGCAGAGCCTGTGATCTTAGCCCATCCCAGAGAAGAGGGAGAGCGTGGGAAGATGGAGGCAAGGAAGGGAGACGGGGATAGGTTATGAGAGGACAGAGATCATGAGATCCAGAGCCCAGGGGAGGGCCAACCGGGGGCAGAGAGGAGCAAGACCTCCCTCTAAGTGACCCCTGAGGGACACGGAAGAGGGCAAGGCTCAAGGCATCATGGGGCTTGCGCCATTTAGGCCCCAATGTTTGGGGACAAATAGGAAATTTTGTTATCGCTCAGAGAGAAGAGGCAGGAAGTGGAGTGGGAGCAGGAAGAAACCAAGGACACCAGAACCAGGAGAAGCGCTTTTGTCCTCCAGTCTTAAAAGCTCACATTCATGCCCGCTGGCAAGGGGAGCTGTTCCAGGACCATGGGCAGGCAAGGAAGGTTGAGTTTGGATCTGAGAGGCTGGCACAGGTAGGGACGCAGGAGAATGTGATGGCTCCGGAGCTCAGCCGCCTGGGTGGAAATTCCAGTTCTGCCCCTTACTATCTGTGGGATTCAGCCTTTCTGCACATGGGTCCCCTCATTCTACAGAGCAGGGGTGACTGCAGTATCTACCACATGGGGCTGTTGTGGAGGTTAAATGAGATCGCGTATGATGATCTGTGTCAGCCTATGTTCATCTTTGTGCACAGCGCCTGGCACTTAGAGTGTGCTCAGTGTAAGGCGTGTCATGCTCACCACTGTAACCTAACTGGCTGAGATGCAGACAGAAGACTGTCTTCTATGTGTCCCCTCAGAGATACTCCGTCCTTTGGGGAGAGTGCTGGCAGCGCACGGCTCAGCCAGGGGTGACTGTGTCCTATTCTCGCAGGCACAGATGAGTCAGTAAACGTAGAAGTAATCACACTCCCATTTGATGTGACTTTCAGATCAGCTCATTCCCAAGTCAGAATGATCTTTCGGGAAGGCCGCTCACTACCCCCACAGGGCAGTGCCCAGTTCTAGGTTCTTCACCTGGTAGGAAGACTGGCTTGTTTGCGAGCCTTTTTCAGAGAGCAAGAGGAACAATCTCCCACCGCTGTATGATTAAAGCACTGGCGGGGCGGGGGGGAGGGGGACATGCATGGGCTTCTCATTCTTATTCGGTGAGCATCTGTAACTCAAAGGGCTGTGGGGACCAGCCTAGATGTAATTTCTCTCCACAAATGAAGGAAATATTTTCCCTTAGAACCTCTCATCATTGCAACTTTGCTGTAAGGCTCCATCTGCCAAATGCTTAGAAAAACAAAACTCACCCATATGCTTTTCTAATTCCTTTGCTCTGTGTTTGCTTATAGTTAATTAAACAGTGCTTGATTTGTAAATGTGTGTGTCTGTGTTTTAAACTTACAGGATGCAGGAGCTGGAGTGATCATGCCCTTAGCAGGGCTCCACGGACTCTACCTAATCACTTCACTTCTTTCTGAAAATGGAACAACATTCAGCTGTGTTGAGGTGTAATTGACATATCTAATTGTAAGCCATTGAAGGCACATGTCATGGTGAGTTCATAGACATACACACGGGCGATCACTTAGGTCCCTGAACCTCTTCCTGTCCTGCAGTTGTGAGAAATGCCATGTCTGCATCACTTTTCGTTTTTTTTCAAGACTTCACTCGGAATCCGCACAATGCCTGGGGAAGGGAGGTGAGCTACTGGGATTTTAGTTAGTGACAATTTCATTCTGCAAAATTTGGGTGGGGACACTGCTGCTTCCAGAGGGCTCCCGCTTTCCCTGGTCCATTAAGTGGAGCCAGTCCACTTGCATAGCCCAGACTCCAGGCCCCTGTGGTGCTGGCCCTGTGCTGGGGGCCAGAAACCCAGGGAAGCATCAAACAGAGGCTCCCCTTCAGGCTGGGCGGGTGAAGGAGGCATGGAGAGAACGGCGATGCACAGACCCCGAGGGGAGCTGGGAGCAGAACGAGCAGACTCACGGCACCAAAGGAACAACCCAACTGAAGGGTTTTTTTTTAAAAGAAGAGGGCTTACTCATTCTATCAATATTTTGTTTTTCTCGAAATTTACTTATTGCCTATTTTCTTCTTTCTAGTACAGAGGAGGGAGAACAACACCAGACAGCCCCAAACACACACACACACACCGACCCACCATCCAACTGATCTCCATCTGGCAAAGGCTGTTCCTTCCATCTTCTCAAGGGTCCCCTGTTCAGGTGCTATAAATATGCCAAGTGGCTGATCCGGTTGTCCGTGCTCTTGTGATAATAACATGGGAAGGCGGGAAGCTCTTCTCTACAACATGAACCTTGTTCTTTGCCTGAGGTACTGAGGGAGCCCCAGCAAGCCACCCTGTGTGCCTGTGACCCCCCACTGCAAAGTAAATTAGGGCTCTGGCAGTGGGGTGCGTCTGATCATAGAATGGGCTCCATTAGCTTAATAACAGGCAGGACAGGCTGTGAGTCACTTCCTGTCTGAAGGGAAGGCAGGTAATTTCCACCCCACCATATATCTAGCCAGGGCAGGCTGCTAGCAACGCTCTCTGGGCATACAAATCTCCGGTACCAGCTGTGGCCAGATGCTCTCATGATGACCTGTGAACCACCACTGTGTAGTTTGTGAAGACCAATCACGAAAGAGGGGTCTCCATGACAGTTGTCGCCTTGCTATTTGTAAGCAACCATGAAATACATTTATGAATCAATACTGGTCAGTATTTAGCCAAAGAAAAGGAGAACACAGCCTGCTGGATCACAGAATGCACAGCAATATTTAAAGGGTTGCCAATTCAAATCTTAAAATCAGTTGCAAGACCTTGGTGTGGGGGTGGGTGTGGAAGGACAGTCCGGAGCATACACTCTTGGTGGCAGGGAAAACTCACCCAGCCAACTCGACCCACATGAATTTATCCTCTGGACACTCACGCAAGAGGGCACGCACGAAGATGCTCACTGAAGTGATGCTTGTACGAGTGAAAAGCCGAAAGCAGTGTACACGCCCAGTAGATGTAAATGGTGGTGCATCCATAATGAGAACACTGTGCACTGTGCATCTGTTAACACACACTAGGTGTCTTACGCCGGCCCTGCACCAGCCACTATTGCCCGGGCACTTGGTGCATTCAACTCATTTAATCCTTTAGAGATATGTAAGAGGTTGGACCACTTTATAGACGAGCAACCTGGAGGAGAGAGGTTCAGTAAGTGGCCCAGAATCGCTCAGCTAGCAGGTGGTGGCACCAGATTGGCATCCCAAGCCCACACAGAAAAGCTCCAGAGTCTGTCCTCAAAAGTGGCCCCTAAGAAGCACTCTCTCGGGTGGCCTTCTCCTGGGAGGCCAGGGCAAGACAGCAGTGGCAGATCGTTAGGCCAGAGAAACCAAGCTGCTGGAGACTGCGTAGAGGAGGATCCTGATGTACAGGAAAAAGCGGCTGCATCCATCCTCACACGGGGACAGCAGCTAGAGGGACCCCAGGAATGCTGACAGTGACCCCTTCTGGGACAGGGCCACGTGACTGAAGGATTAGTGAGGAGTAAGGTTTGGTTTTTTGTTTCAAGTCCCACTCTTCTGGAGTATTCAGTTGTTCCCCTGAGGTTCCTTAAAAGTTACATTTAAATACTCTTTGAAAGGAAATATTCTTTATAGAGCTTCTGAACTCAGAAAGGAAACCCAATTTTAGTTGAGGAAGCAGTGTGGGGTGGCTGCAAGAACAGGAAGCGCTGGGAGCCCATCACTGAGGGAGAGTCCTGGGCTGTCCTAACAAAGAGCACCAACGGGGGGGCTTAAGCCAATAGGCACCTATTCTCTCCCAGCTGGATGCCGCGAGTCTGACACTTAGGTCGGCAGGGCCCTGCTCCTGTGAAGGCGGAAGGGGAGGAGCCTTCCTGGCCTCTCTGTCTTCTGGTGGTGGCCGCGGCAATCCTTGGCTGGCAGCTGCACCGGTCCAGTCTCTGCCTCTGTGTCACAAGGCTCTGTCCTGCATGTGTGTCCTCGCATGGTGCTCTCCTCCCTTACAAGGACACCCATCCCATTGGGTTAATGGCCCATCCTCCCCGGTACGTCCTCATCGTAACATAAGTAACCACATCTGCAAAGACCTTACTTCCAAACAAGGTCACACTCTGAGGTTTCAGGCCCACATAAACTCTATTTGTCTTAGTCCGCTTAAGCTTCCATAACGAAATCCTAGATGGGGGGACTTAAATGACAGAAATTAGTTTTCTCCCAGTTCTGGAGTCTGGAAGTCCAAGATCAAGGTGCCAGCAGGGCTGGTTTCTGATGAGGCCTCTCTCCTTCATTTGGGGTTGGCTGCCTTCTTGCTGTGCCCACACATTGCTTTTCCTCTGTGCACAGGCAGGCGCACACACACACACACACACACACAGATTGAGAGAGAGAGAGAAAGAGCGTGCTCTGTGTCTCTTCCTATTCTTATGAGGACACCAGTCCTGTCAGATCAGGGCCCCACCGTTATGACCTCACATGACCTTGGTTAGCTCTGTAAGGGCCTCATTTCCAAACACAGCCACAGTGGGGGGTAGGGCTTCAACATATGAATGGAGGGGGGCACAGTTCAGTCCAAAACACTATTCAACCCGGTACTAGCCCTGTGGTCCTGGGCCAATTGCTTCGCCTCCCTCCTGGCCAGGGCCCCAGCACAGACTGTTCAGTTACCCCGGGGAGGCCGCCTGCAAGGCCCAGCTCCTGCCCTTCCAGTGTTCTTGTCTTGTCTTTCTAGTCCCGGTTCAGAGAAATCCCCCTTGGTTCCCCCAACACCCCAACATGGCTTGACACTGTCTGGTGCTGTCCAAGAAAGCCACCTTGCCATGCAGACTGCACCCGTTCTAACTGGGGACCACCCTGCCCACAGCTGCCTTTCCACATCTGCTCCCTCTCTGGCTACTGCCCGCCTTCTTTCTCATTCCCTTGCGTATCTTCTCGGCAGAGTGTTCTTCACACTCTGTTTCCATTTCCTCACTGAGCCCTCGTTCGTAAGTCCTGGAAATCTAGCTTCAGGCTTACCGTCTTTGAACTGGACCTGAGACCCCCTAATTGTCAAATCTAATGGTGTTGCCTCAGTCCTCACTATGCTCAGTATCTCAGCTTCGTCTGGCCCCATGGATTGCCTCTCCCTTCCGGACATTCTGTGCTCACCGTCCCCCAGGGTGCTCTGATCCCTGGTTCTGCCCTGATCTCTCCAGGGACACCTTTCTGTTTCTGTCCCAGCTCCTTCCATTCCTCCTCTCCATGTCCAAGTCAAACAGGACTCTAGAAAAGGATCTGGAGAAATGGAGAGGAGAATGAGGGGCCTGGGAGAATGCACGCCACACGTAGGGCAAGGTTGTGGCAGTGGCTAGTTTGCAGGTGCAGTCCTCTTAGAAAACTACCACCAGGGCCCCTGAGTCTAAGGCTGTAGATAGCTACACCAAGCCTCACTCGAAAGCAGACATCGAGCCCAAACTGCCTCTGCTCTGTGGCAGGCTTGGTACCAGGCAGGAGGGCTTCTCTGACTGTGGTCCTTGTCACCATACTGTGCCAGGCATTATCCTAAGACTGCTGAGAACACAGTGCTGGACAGGACTGACATGGTCTCTGGCTTTTTGAGCTTATATTGCAATGGACTAAAGTGACATTTGTTAATTCCTTTTCCAACATGGCCGCCCTAATCTACTGTCCTGACTTCAACTTCTGGTCTTCCCTCTACTCTTGGTTTCACCCTCTGCCATACTCCAGACTTCCCAGGTGACAAGGTATCATCTTCCTGGACCACCTTCCTTTCTTCCTCCCTTTGCCTACCAAGCAAGCCCTCCATGTCTCCCTCTCCCCTTCAAGGCACAGACTTCCTCTGGGCACATCAGTTACTCTACCTTCAAAGTGTCCCAGTTGTACTGTCCACAAGTCTTAACTCTCCCACAGCGCAGTGTGGGGATAGATCTTTGATTTAAGGTGACGTTTGCCATCACTCTTCGGTCTTAGACTCAGATAGAACTGACTGGCTTAGCACCAGGCAGAGGTGGTCCTTGTCCTGGGACCTGCTGTTTGCGGAGTGCAGGTCATGGCTTAGAGAGGGTCACAGCTCTAATGTCTGCTAGAGTGAATGACCTGTGGCAGAGGAGCCCAAAGGAGCAAGGGGCTGTGCCAGACCAAAGCTCAAGTTACCCAGGCCTGCAGACTTCTCTGGCCCGAGTGCCCCTCGCTTGCTTCCAGGCGTGTCTTCCTGAGGGTGGACCGAGCCATTACAACGTGCAGACTGAGACCCAAGAGGACCAAGAGGTAGCTGTTCGTGGGAGTGTGGGCAAAGGTGTCCTCACGCATGTAAGGGGAGCTGGGGGCTGACTCTCCCCACACCATAAATTCAAGCATGGCATTCTGGGCAGTCTAAGACACTTACGTTTGAACCTAACCCTCTGATCACTAGGAAGCTATAATTGTTGAGCTGGGAGGAGAGGGCATACTTTTCTTCAACATCTCATTAGTTTCAATGAAGACACTTAAATATTTAGTCATAGACTGTGTGGCCCTCCATTTGGTCTCTTGCCCTCAGTCCTGAAAATATGAGAGGTGGGTCTGGACTTAGGGCCGAGTCTTCAGCATCAAGAGGGGTTTGGAGATTATCTGCTTCACTCTCACATGGACCTGGACCCCAAGACTGTACAGGTGGAGAAAGTAAAGCCTGTACTCTAGAACTGTAGCCAGCAGTTAAATTTTATAATTCCACATTTTTGAAGGCCTTTTCAGGAATGGAAACGATAATAATAATCTCTATGAAAGGTTAGTAGGACCACACCAACTCGAACTGTAGTTGGTTATAAAAACATGATAACTAACATTACGATCTAAATTATAAAGTCCTAGAACTGTAAGTGCTTCTAGAAATCATAAACTGAAGTCCAGAGAGTGGGAACCATTTTTGTCTCAAATGAGTAGTCAGAAATAGCAATAAGGTCCTTTGAGCTGGGTTTAGGGCCCATTCACACGTGGGGTGGAGGAGAAAAAGCTGGCTGGAGAGTCAGGTAGAGTGTGCTCTCATGTCCAGAAGGAGGATGTGCTCAGCTGTATCAAATACAGTGGCGATGTCAAGGAGGATGACAGATGGGAACTATCCATCAACGTTCACCGCATGGATGTTGTTGGGTAACCTTGCCAAAGGTAGTCTCAGGAGGGTGGTGGAGGCACTCAGTGAAGTGGTTACCAGGGACTGACAGTGAACAGAATTACCATTTTGATAGGCTGATTGAGCCCTCCTGTTATTTTCAAGCCCCAGTGAGGCTCTACTGAAAATCGTTAAAGGGACAAAAGGATAGAAGAACAATAACAAAGAGGACATGAGATAGCCCCGTAGCCTAGAGTTGGCCGTGACTGCTTGCAGGGCCAGTGAAAGCGCCTCCTGGGGGCTATGAAGAAGGGGGTGCTGTTACAGAGGTGAGCCGAAGAGACCGTCGGGATGAGGAGACGCCAGAGGCCAGGCAAGGGATGTGGGCCTGAAACCAGTGTGTGAAAGCCTGCCCACGGAGTTCAGGTGCCCGGCCGCAGTACTCCAGAAGACAGGTGCCTCTCTCTGGGGAGGGAAACTTCCTCGCGGAGAATGAAAGGGTTGCGGCAGGCTGGGCCCTTGGGTCAACTAATCTGCTGAAAATAAGATGCTAGATAAAAATGTCCGCTTTAAAAAAAAGTCTTAAAAGCATAAAAGATGTGACAACACAGAAAAGAGTTATCAGTCTAAAATCTAAGGAAGGATGATAGAAAGGTTAATGGAATAAATCCTTCACTGATGCCAGCAAACTTGAACTTAGGGTTTGAGAGCCTCAGAGGGCAAGGGGGACAGAAGCCAAAGGCCAGAACTGGATCATGGTGAGAGGTCTAATAGGAGATGCTCCTCATGATAAAGTGGGAGCCCAAAGGAAGGACTATAGCCTCAAGGTAAGGATAAAACAGAAGTGAACCTGTCCCTCTCCTGGTTGACTGCAGGGAAAGTTACCTTGGCATTGAGGAGAGCAGGGGGTAAAAAATCCCCGAGGAGCAGTAAGCACGTGATGGCCCGCCTGTGGGTTTGCAACCCAAATTCCCAATGCCTGTGTAGTCCATAATACTCCAAACATGAATTTAATTTAAAATATTCCCAGACCAATAGTGACTTTTACCTCTGGCAGAAATAAGGTCAAATGCTCTCTGGAAGAAGGTGTTTTTATTCTGGGCCTCAAAGTATCGTCTCCAATAATTTTCCACGGACGCATAACCAAACACATACAGAAGCAAAATACGGTGAGTGTGAACTTGCAGAAACAAGAGACAGGAGAGACCCAGGTCCAGAAAGACTTTGATCATTACAACTAATACACAAATGCAGTAAAGTTGCAAGATACAGAATCAACACACCAAAATCAGTTGTTTCTATACACTAACAATGAACAATCTGAAAAGGAAATTAAGAAAACAATTCCTTTTACAGTAGTATTTAAAAGAATAAAATACTTAGGAGTAAACCTAACTAAGGAAGGAAAAGATGCGTACACTGGAAACAAAAAGCATTGCTAATAGAAATTAAAGACACAGATAAATGGCAGGACATCCTTGTTCACAGATTGGAAGATTTAATATTGTTAAGATGTCAGTTTTACCCAAAGTGATCTGTAGATTTAATGCAGCCTATTATCAAAATTCCAATGACTTTTTGCAGAAGTAGAAAAATCCATTCTAAAATCCATGTAGAATCTCAAGGGACCCGGAATAGCCAAAACAATCTCGAAAAAGAACAGCCACGTTGGAGGTCTCACATTTCCTGATTTACAGACTTACTACAAAACCACAGTGATCAAAACAGCATGGTACTGGCATAAAGACAGATGTATACGGACCAATGGGATAGAATAGAGAATCCAGAAATACACCCTTGCATGTATGGTCAAATGATTTGCCACAAAGATGCCAATGCTGGAGAAACTGAATATCCACATGCAAAAGAATGAAGCTGGACTCTTATATCACATACCAACTTAACTCAAAATGATCAAACACCTAAGCATTAAAAGCTAAAACTATAAAACTTGGAAGAGAACATGCAGAAAAGCACCATGATATTGGATTTGGAAGTGACTTCTTGGATATCAGAACAAAAGCACAGGTAAGAAGAGAAAAAATAGATAATTTGGACCTACATTAAAATGAAAACCTTTTGTGCATCAAAGGACACTATCAATAGTACGGTGACTCCTCAAAAATTAAAAATGGAAAATAGAACTACCATATGATCCAGCAATTCCAAATGCCAGTATACAACCCAAAGAACTGAAGCAAGGCTTCAAACAGACATTTGTGCACCCACGTTCATAGCAGCAGCATTCACAATAGCCCAAAGGTGGAAACAACCCATGTGGCCATCAGCAGGTGAATGGGTAAAGGAAATGTGCTCTCTCCACACAATGGAGTGTTATTCCACCCAGAAAAGGAAGGAAATGCTGGCACCTGCTACAGCGTGGATGAACCTTGAAGACATTATGCTCAGTGAAATAAGCCAGGCATAAAAGGACAGATACTACATGATTCCATTTGTATGATGCCCAGGGCAGTCAGATAAACAGAGACAGAAGGCAGAATTGTGGTTGCCAGGATATGGGGTGAGGGAGGAATGGTGTGTTGGTGTTTAAGGGGACAGAGTTTCAGTTTTGGAAGACGAGTAAGTTCTGGAGATAGACGGAGGTGATGGTTGCACGATAATGCAAATGCACCTCATATCATTGATCTGGATGCGTAAAAATGGCTAAAATGGGAAATCTTATGCTGTATATATTTTAACACAATAAAAAAGTTAGGTCTAGCTAAAAAAATGAAATTGAAATAGAAATCTGAACAATGCGACAATCATTAAAGAAGCTTAATCAGTAATTAAAATCTTCCATAAAGGACACTCGAGACCAGATGTATTTCACAAAACGCACTACCCAATGCAGTCCAAGAGGAGCTGTTGGTAGCCAGCCTGGAAGGAGAGGCCTTGTTGTCTTGGCAACAGGAAACAGCCCAACCTACTCCCAGTTATGCATTACCTACCAATCAACCCTTATTCAAAGGCAAGGTCAAAGGAGAGCTTGAGAGTGGGATTCAGGTTCCCTCGTCTGTGTCTCCAGATGGGAGTTGTGAACCACAGCTTGCAGAGAAAGAAGGCACTTCATGCCCAGCCAGTCTTTCAGTTTAGTTCTTGAGGAGCAGGGCAGTGGAGTGGCTGGTGCAAAGAAAACCAGGTGAGCCAAGACTGTCTTCCAGGGCCTGCGCAAGGCCTGGGATCCTGGGGCTTTATCTGCTGGCCTGGGCGCAGGGCAAGCATTTAACTAGCCTATTCCATCCCACAATGAAAAGTCCAGCCCGCTGGTCCCCACCCTCCACCGCAAGAGCCCGGGACACTCCTGATGGGGGTGTAGCAGAGAGGGAGGAAGGACAGGATGCATCTGATGGCAGGAGGGCTTTCCCTCTCAGAGCCTCCACTTCCTTATAATAATGCCAGCCTCACCAGGGTGCCAAAAAAAAAAGTGCCATGAGGAATGAATGAGATGAGGTGCTGTGCCTGGCGTATAGAGGCCGCGGATCCGGAGGGACTGTAGTCATTGTCACTGCTGGTGTAGGGATGGCTGCTGAGCTCCAGTCTCCGGTACAGGGCTAGGTGGCTCCAGAAGTCCTCCTGCTCCAAGACTGCACGATGTGGAGCAGTGGGGAGAGGAAAGGAAAGGGCTTGGCAATCCCCTCAAAAGTCATCCCGATCAAATTACTGAGTTTTCCATAATGCCGAAGAGGGTGCTGAGAGGAGGGCAAGTCACAAAAAGCCTTTTTATTTTTTTGAGAAAATGAATGTGGCTTGGGGAGACCGGGAACTATCCTTTGAGGAGACTACGGGTCAAGTGAGACCATTCTGATTAGAGGGCAACTGAACTTGAACTAGCTGCTTGGGAGAGAAGCGCTGGGGCTGCCAGTGTGTGGTCAGTGGGCATCTGATGATGCAGGGGAGGGGCCTCAGATCAGAGCCTCGCAGGCCAGGTGGGACGGGACCCCCAGGAAATGCCTATGGTTTCTATCCCAATTGGGAGCTCAGTGGGGCCAAGTGTTGTGGGCATGCAGCAATCTGCTGGCTCGAATTCCCTGCGGCTCTAAGCCCTGGGAACTGATGCAGCCTCAGCAAACACAAGACGGAAGAGAAGCACCTGTGAGGTCTCGGAGTCTGACTCGGGCTTGGGCAGGATCGTTTCTTCATTTGACCCTTGCACAGAAAGTTTTGATGGCTTCTTTTAGTGGCTCTACAGGCAAATGAATGGTCCTGCCAGGATGTTTCATTGCAGTTCATCCTTTTGCTTGTTTAATATTCCAGAATATTAAAGCCTCTTCTGCTCCTGGGGTGCTGTACACGCTCTCCTCTCCGTTCCAGCCACACTGGGCTTGAGGAGCTGGGCTGGCATCTGCTCAGAACTCAAATTCCCCACTTTTCACTCCTGGGCCTGCCTCTGCCTGGGATGGGTACAGACGTTAATACTAGACAGTACTGACTTGACTCACTGGTGACGATGACAAGTATTTAAATAAAGGTAATCTTTTTTTTCTGACTGCTTGCTGATTATAGCATCATGTAAAAATAGCCAGCTGGATGCTCATCAAATTTGGAGGTAGCTTTGAGAAGATCTGGCTTGGAATACAGGTTACATGGGACATGCAAAATGCCTTTGAGGGCAACCTGGAAAAGACGCTAGAAAGCTCTCTTCCCAGGCAGCTGAGACTGAGGTTCTCAGGCAGGCTTACCATGACCTTTAAGAGGCCATTGGTGGAAAATGCACAATGGTTTCAGATATGAGCCCCAGTCAAAACACAGGGGTATAAATACCTCCAGTGACGGGCCAACAGTCCGCAGTTGAACTGCTGCTCGCAGGGGCAGGGGAATGGGAGGCAAGTATTTCCTTTAGGATGTGTCACGAGTCTCCTGAGTAGATAGAAGATGCTGGCAAAACACACAGGAGACATGCAGGATGACAAGGTGACCGCCACAGAGCCTACTGGGATCCTCCAGTCTTGAATTCATAGTCTTTGTTCCCCAGGGTTGACCAAACCCCTGTCAGAGGAAGGGCTGAAGGGGAGGAAGGCAGGCCCTTGACCCACCAATGCAGAGTCCTCATATTTGGCTCATTCAGGATCAGTCAGAGGCTGTGGCCCTCAGTCACATGGTTGCCAGGTAAAATGCAAGGTGCCCAGTTAAATGGAAATTTCCAGTAAACAATGGATAATATGTGGCTATGGCACAGACTCGGGGGCCAGAGCACGCGTGGTGCACTTGTGGCTCTACCATTCATCATCTCTACCACCTGGGGCCGGGACAGAACCTCTCTGGGCCTGAGTTTCTTCATCTGTGGAGGACGGATCGTAAGTGTGCCTAGCTCATCGGGCCGCTGTGTTGAAGAAGCACACACACATGCTGCCCTTGGGAGGTGCCGAGTGGGCCCACCGGGGAGAAAGAGGACTGCTTGGGGCCCTGATGGGTGCTCATGCCCAGTGTCCTACACTAGAGCAGGCTAAAGCAGAGCTCCCAGGGCAAGGGGCTTGTTGCATCAGAAGTCACGAGGATGCTTAAAAAGAGAGACAGTCTTTTGATCCTGCTTGGCTAGAACAAGAAGCTAGGAAAACGGATATTGTTCATTAAGCCCCAACTAGCAGGTAAATTGTACAAGGGGAAGGGAGTCCAAGTGTTAGTACAAGTCATTAATGTGCTTCTTCTCTCCCTGGTAGCCCTTTGATTTGAACCCACCTAACCTGTAGTCTTTCACAGGCACTAAGATTCCAGAAACACTGCCTGCTAATTATTTTGGTGAGTCCCCGATTACACGAAAGGAAATGAATGTGTCTCGCTGCCCCTAGTGACTGAAGCACAGGGAGAAGATAAAGTGGTTCCAGCCAGGATGAATTAAGCCTGAGGGACCTGGAGAGGACAATCCTTCTCTTTGTTCATTTAACAAATGTGACTAGTGTCTCCACGTTGGTAAAATAAATGTGACCAGACAGAGTCTGTTTAGGACCAAACCGAGCACCTGTCCCAAACTGCTCTTGAGTTGGTTGATGCCATGAGCTGGATAGTGCCCAGGCCCAGTGATCTGATTCCTGCCTGAGTCCCTGCTTAGTTCCTCTGAGGCTTCTGCCTTGCTCCTGGCCGCCACCTCGACCTGGAACTAGACCCTCCTCAGCATGGGCTGGCCCCAGGCTCTGCCGAAACGCAGCTCTCCCTGCCTGTGCTCAGCCAGCCTCCTGTGGACCTCAGGTCTGACCTGCCTCTAGACCCACCATCCTCTGTGTCTTCATTCTGACCAGTGTCAGGAAATCCAATGGTCCCTTCTTGAAGAAAATATGTCCCTTCTTGAACAAACTGTGTCAGTGAAGCATTCTGGGGGGATGGCAGTGAGAAGGCAAGTGACTTGGTATGTCCCCTTCATCTGACACACTGCCAACATGTCATGGTGACCTGGGATGCCAGAGAGTGCCCACTGGGTGGCTTCTGCCAGGAATTAGAGCCAGAGGGAAGAGACCTTGGAGCATGGCGCAGTTGGGGGCAGAGTCTCCAGTGCTTCCGAGAGCCTATGTCCTCTATAGAAGTGCAACAGGATTGAGTTTAGACAGAGCATCGGAAACCTTCAGAATAAGAATACTAACTAGCGCCTGCTGCATGCTTACTCTGTTCTGGGTAGTGTTGTAAGTGCTTGTATTATTCTATTTAATTCTCCTATCAACCGTATGATGAGGCACTATGATCATCTCCGTGTTACAGCTGTGGAAACTGAGACACAGAGAGGCTAAGTATCTTGCCCAATGTCACACAGCCGACCAATGGCAGAGCTGGGTTCACATTTGTTTTTATTTTCAAGAATTGAGCCAAATATAGTCTCCATTCATCAGGCCTCTACTTAGTGCTGGCGTAGGACCAGGGGGTGGAGCAGGGATGGGCTGGGAGGAGTAGCTTCCAGGTTCCTGTGTGTCTTCCATGAAGAGATAAGACATCCCTGAAGGTCCAAGAACGAATGGAGACTGCTCTGCTTGTACTCAAACTGAAAGATACTTTCACTCTTACTGGGGTTGCACCAAGTTCTCATTCTGACAGTTTTCATACATTGGAGCATCAACCGATGGTCTAATGTGGCCTCAGCAGATGATCTGGTGACATCAGGGAAGCACTGACCAAGGAAGGTTGGAGTGCTTGGGACAGCCCTTGGCTGGCTGCCCGGCCCTCCCTGGGGAAGTGGCAAGGTGTGAGCTGGCACTCAGAGGCCCTCTGCTTCCCTGTCACAGGCCAGGGGCTGTTTGGGTCTTAGAGAGAACCCAAAACGTTCATAGCAGCATTAGTCACAGTAGCCGAAGAGTGGAAGCCGCCTAAAGGCCCATCGGTGGATGCGTGGATAAACAAAATGTGGCCTCTCCGTACAATGGACTACTATGTGGCCATACAAGGGAATGAAGCTCTGACCTATGTTACACGAATGAATGTCAAAGAAATGATGCTAAAGGAAAGCAGCCGGACACAAAAGGTCACATGATATGATTCCACTGATGTGGAACGTCCAGAATGGGCAAGTCCACAGGGACACAATGCAGATTTGTGGTTTCTGGGAGCGGGGCTCTGGAGGCAGGGGGAGTGACTGCTAATGGGGACAGGGTTTCCTTTTGGGCCATAGAAGTGTTCTGAAATGAGACGGTGATGATAGTTGAACAACTTTCTGCATGTACGAAACCCCACTGAACTGTGAACTTTAAAAGGATGAATATGGTGCAAAAACACTACCTTATGCAGCTGGGCTGTGGCAGAAAAGCCTGAGCTGAGGGGACACTGGGCCCATCTTCAAACCTGGGCTCCTCCACCAGCCTTGGCACGACCTCGGGCAAGTCCTCTCATGTCTCGGAGTCTCAGTTTCCTCATGTGTGAAATAGCACTGTTGTGAGAAAATATATCCCCAGTGGGATTTTCAGAACGATAAAATGCTTATTTAAAATCACCTTCGCTAATTAGAGGCAAGGACTTACAGCGCTTGAGGGGTGAGCAGAGAGCCATAATAGGTCTGACCAAAGGTGACCTTCCACCATGGCCTCAGCATCCAGGGGTCTGGTGGCGTGGCACTCTCCTGCTGTGTGCAGAGCAGTCACCTGTTGCTGAGCGGACACTGCTCGCTTGTTCTGCTCTCTCACATCTTTAAAAAGAGTGCTGAGTTCCGAGCTACCACCTTGACTGACAGGCCCACTCTGGTCTTCAGTTCTTCAAAAGAGTAGAGATGCGGAGGCTGAGATGAAAGGAAGGTTTCTGTATCAGCAAGAAGAAAAAAACCGCTTCATTTCTACCTTCTGTACATAATGCCCCTTGGCCCCACCTCTGCCTGGGACGTCCCAAGCTTTCACTGCCAAGAGTCCTCTGGCAGACTGCGTAGTCTCCCTCACCTTATAATGAGTGACGTAGGGGAAGGGACCACACGGGGACCTGGCTGGGCTCCAGGACTGCAAATACTATGCAATTCCCTGTGGACTGTGCATTGCTTTATTCTCCTTCTCAATCTCCAGATGGCTTTCCAAGGTTTTCTTGGGGTCCCCAGGGAATGTCTTTGGTCTCCTCTATTTTCATCTGTATCTTACAACTTTCAAATCCCACATAAAGTGCTTTTTCTACACTCTCAGTTATTAGGGTTTCATCACAGTCCTTTAGATAGACACTTAATTAAAAATCCTTTGGAAGCTTCAGTAAACCACGCACTGCCCTCTACCCGATGAAGAGTTCACCCCTCAACTCTGCCAGAGGAATGAACTTACCGCGCATGAGTCTTGTCCTGCCCTTGCAAACTCTGTTTTTCTCCCTCGTATGTATCCAGATAATGGATTCAGTATGCATCTGTTTTTCTTAGCACTAGGACAATGTTCAGAATATTTATTAAGACAGTTCATTAAAAAGAAGAAAGTTTAACCATATGCAGAATCCCTTCCCCTCCCTTATAAAAATAGTTGCGTCTCTCACTTGTCTGGTATTGAAAAATACAAGATCCCTGAAGTCAGGGTCAAGCAATGTCCAAACAGGGCCAGGGGCCAGGGGCTCAGCTCACCCTCTCTCTGTTCACTCCTCAGTCCCAGTCCCAGGGAAGTCCAGGCCATATCCAGGGAGAATCCCCAGTGCCCTGGGCCTCTGCCAGCCCTGGGGCCACCCCATCCAAGGTGTGGTGCACTGGAACACAACAGTGCCCGAACGAACACCTTGCCAGTTTCCTTTACAGGATTGTTTGGGGGGCGGGTAAGGGAGAGAACAGTATCTTAGGTCCTTGTTTCCTTTTTTCCTTAAATTTTTAAAAATCTGAATTAAAAACCGCTCCTTGCCACAGGTAAAAGGATGCAACCTCGCGGAACCACCGTAAGCAGCACGATGTGGACGAGTTTTTGGCTGCCGGCCCCTTCCCGGTGCTCACCGCTTCCTAGGGAGACTAGCAAGGCGGGCTCTTGGGCTGCCTTTAGGAATAGATCCTGACTAAGCCCGGCCCGCTCCAGCCCGCTAGGAGCACTGAGATAATGAATGAGAAAGGGCTCCTGGCGGGAGATTGTTGTTCGTGCCCAGTGCCTCCCCCGCGGCGAGAGCAAGATTGGGAGGAGGGCGGGGGGCGGGTTTCATCTGCAAACAAGGATGCCTTCCTGTGATGGGCTTTTCAGCTAAGTGCGCTCAGTCTTGTTTTCAGAGGAGTCTGTCTTGGCCTCAAAGGTCCCCGAAGGTCGAAGTCTCTCGCGAAACCCGCCACCAGCGCCCCGGTGTCCGCCCAGCGCCCCGCGGGGCAGGAGGCGGCAGTATCCACACGGTGGCGCTCCGGGACAGCGCGAACCCCTCTCCCCCACTGCAGTAAGAAGGCCAGGTTTGGGAGACAAGTCGCAAGGTGTTTGCTCCGATTTTCTGGGAGACTTCTCGATAAGATCCATAACTTTTAGTAGCAGGCAGAAATCCATTCCCGTGCCCGAGGTTGTGGAAGGAGCGAGAACCAGAGCCCTTCGGATTTCCCGTGGCCCGCGCGCTCCCGGAGCCTGGGCCAGGGCAGGGAACCAGCAAGCCTGGGGAGGGAGGTGCGCGGGGCTAGGGGGCGGCCCGGTCCGGGGGAGATTGAATGAGACCTCTGGCAGGGGATGGCAGGGGATGGCAGTGGAGAAGGACCGAGATTTGTTCTTCCCCGGGCGGGGACCCCTGGTCTGCCGTTGGTTTCTTGGCTGCACCCCCTTCCCCGCCCCCAGGCCCCCCGCGCCTGTCCTGCCGCTGCGGCGTCGTTCCCGGAGCCTGCCGGAGCGCTCTGCGCCACTCTGCAGGGCGCGCGGAGCACCTCGAGAGGTTTCTTTGAAGGCATGGCAGCCCAGGAGAAGGGCTTTCTTGCGTGCGGCTGCCGGGAAGGAGCTGGGCCCCAGCTCTCGCTCGACCCGAGTTAGGGTCGTGCGGCCACAAGGTACTCCCTTTGCTCCCAGACCGCAGACTTGCTCCTGGCTCCCACAGACGCGCGCAAGGGCCATCCCACTTAAGGGAGCCAACCGGGTTCTGGCAGGCACTGGAGTGGGGATAGCTTCCTCAGAGACTGGGGACTCAGACTGGGGACAGAAGCCCCTGGCAGCTGTGCCCCGCTCACCACGGAGTGCAGAAGGCTCTGCAGAGGCGACAGCGCCTGGAATGGGATAAACATCTCAAGGAGACTATAGGGGCATATATCTAGGGCCCAGGGAGCTGCTGGCTGCCCCTGACGTTCTTCCGGGGGCTTCAGACTGGCTTGGGTGGGCCCTGGACACCAAGAGGGCCCCCAAACCCCTGCTATGCATTCTGTGCCGCTTTGCAGGGCATTTGCTTTGAAGGGGGAGGGAGAAGAACTTGCTAGAAACAGATGGGATGCGAAGTAGCTGGTGAGGGTTGGATTCTGAGCTCATGACGATACCTAAGTGCTAGAGGGGAAGCACATACAAGACAGTTGGAAGCAAGGCAACACCTCGATGTGGATTTGTCCAAGAAGAGTTGTTGACCAAAGCGGGAGTGGTCAAGGAGCGATGATTGGTCGGGGAGTGGGATTGGGGTGGGGCTAGCCACCTCTTGAGGCTTTAAAAGCTCATCGGAGAGGGCTGGGATGCTGCCATTTTGCTCTCTGATTCTTAGAGGGCAGGCGGCTTCCCAGAAGCTCCTGGTGACAGAGCAGGTGTACGTCGTCTGCACCTGCTGGGAGAGCCTAACGGTCTCCAGCAGCAGCATGGGGCCTGCTCTGGCTGCTCCCCCTCCATACGGCTGTATTGGTTGTAAGGTGCCGCAGCCGGACTACCCACCGGCTCTAATCACCTTCATGTTCTGCGCAATGGTTATCACCATTGTCGTAGACCTAATTGGCAACTCCATGGTCATTTTGGCTGTGACGAAGAACAAGAAGCTCAGAAATTCTGGTAAGCCACCCTTCCTTCTCCCTATCCAGCGTTCTGCCACTTGCAATCCCCAAAGTGTTAATTTGGGTGCCCAGAACAGGGAGCCCATTGACAGTGGCCTCACATTACACGTTCCTTCTAAATACCCCGCGAACCCGGGCGGTGCTGTTCTGCTGGGGCCCCATTAGCCTAGAGCTTCTAGAGTCCGAGGGAGCTCTGCGAATCAGCTTTGGGCGTCCAAGGGCAAAGCCCGGGTTCCCGTGGTTCGCGGCAGACCTCCCAGCCCTGCCCCGCCGGGAACTGATGCCGAGGGAGCGGGCCCCGCAGCGGAGAGTCCAGCGGCTGCCTGGGAACTGCACGCCGAGCCGGACGCTGCAGAGGCAGCTCGGACACAATTGACGCGGAGGGAGCAGCGGGGCGGCGACCCGCTGGGAGAAAGTTAAGTTCGCGGCAGCTGCTAAGCGCTTACCGGAGGAGAACGGCGCAGCGGCCGCACCCAAGCCCGGCCAAGCCGCCGCTCCCTGCGGCCCTGGGGCTCCCGGCGGCTCCCGGGCGGCAGCTGCGCTCAGAGCCTGAGCCCGAGTGTGGAGCAGGCGGTCCGAGTCCGTCAGAGCCAAGCTCCGTCCGCGCGTCCTGGGGCGCACGGCAGTGAGCAGCTGCGGTCCCGGCGCAGCAGGCGGCGGCAGCGGAGATTCCGAATCCGTAAGCGGGGTACTGGGGGCCGCCGGGTGGGACGACGGAGAGGGTCGCGGGCTTGGCGTCTCCGGGACAAGGAGACAGCAGGCAGCCCGGGGCAAGGCTCGCGGGAGAGCCCGGGGGGGAGGGTTGGGGGGCGCCGAGGGACTGCGAAGCGCGTGGACCTGGGATGGGGAGCTGCGGCAGGCGGGACCCCCCGCGCTGCCAGCCTGTGCCAAGGGGGTCCCCGCTGCTAGCGGGGCGGCTGGGGCGGCAGATGCTGAGAAGCAGCGAACCCTCCGCGTGGGCTGGTAGGCAGAGGGGAAGGGGTCCCCCAGCACAGGTCAGGCCCGGTAGGGAGGGTGGCCGGCCACGAGGCCAGGGGCGGGAGGAGGGGACCAGGCACCCAGCGGCCCAGGGCAGGCAGAGGAGGTGGCCAGAGCCTGGGGGATTTCTGTCCTTGGGCGAGGAATCACCAACATCACACAAGTTTCAAAATGCACTGACAGGCACAGGGTCATTCAGAGTTCTCTTTGGAACTCTGGTGGGTGCGCCCGATCGTTCCTTGGCCCTCTTGGGGCGTGGGGCCACACCTTCACTCCAGCAGTGGGTTCCCGAGGTGCTGGCCCACGGGGCCCGGGGCCACTAGCGAAGCCCATTTACTTTTTACTTCATTGCTTTCCTGTTCCTCCGTCTCCTTTCCTTTCCTAATTCAAGGAAAGGTTTTTATAGTTCTTGTGGTTTGGTTTCGAAGGCTTTGCCCTCTTGTTCCCTTGTCTTCTCCTAATTCATTATTTTCAGGTAAACTCTAGAAAGAATTTCTTGGGTAGAAAGCACAGAGGCTGCGCCTTGGCAACGCCAGCGTAAGGAAGCAGGAGGAGCCATTCCTTTGCCCTTTTAAAAAGTGCCCATTTTCTCTCAGTCCAAGATGAAGTGCAGTATTTTGCCAAACCAATGCTAATTAGCAACGAGGTGTTTCCAAAAACAGAGGGCTCTTACTTCTTTTTTTGAAAGGGTTTTACAAAACGTTCCCGCCTGGGCCCTGCAAAAGGGGAGGACCCCGTTCACTTTCCAGCTCAGCCCGCGGCTGGCGCAAATCTCAGGGCCAGGGGCCGGCGCGTGGCTCTGCGTGTGGACCCGCACCCGGCAGGCACTCCTGCGAATCCTCTCAGGGCTTTTCCTGATGTTTTCCCCTCCCTGCTCACTATTTCTTTGGTCTCAGACTAAATTTTACCGGGTTTCCCTCGCCCCTTCCCCTCAGTTTTTACGCTCAGAAATGTTAAGTATTTACGGGGCTGGTCTTAGTTTACCGTCTCAGACAGTTCTCTGTAGACGTGTTTGCACTGCAAACGCAGTGCCAGGCTAGAGAAGAGAGGGCTAATTACTTTTTTTTGGTGGGGATGTTTGAGGCTTCCTGACATTCCTCTAATCTCTCTCTTTCCCCCTTCCCCCTCCAGCCTGCTTTCCAAGGACAGCCTCATCTAGCTCACCTCTACTCCCCTCTCCCTTCTCTACCCACCCCCTGTAGGGGAGAAAGTTTGCGTTTTGTTTTTGTACAAAATGGTGGCAGCATGCAGCAAGTGGGTGTGCAGAGGTCGTCAAGGGGCTTTTGTGCTTACTGCTTTCTTTCCCAAAGCAGAAGTGGTGTTTGAAAGGAAAAAAAGGTGGCCAACGGACAGGTCCTGCAAACCTAGTTGTGCATCGGAATCACCTGGGACATGCTTGTAAATAAAACTGAAAATACAACTGTATTTCTTTGAAAGGATTCTAGAATTGTAAATTGTCATGAGTCCAGCTGGCTTTTCCCTCCAGCTTAAATTAGTAGATTTCCGAACTTAACCATTTATTCTTCTCTGTTACCACCCCCCCCCCCCCCATGTGTTTTTCAGGCAACATCTTCGTGGTTAGCCTCTCTGTTGCCGATATGCTGGTGGCCATCTATCCCTACCCTCTGATGCTGCATGCCATGGCCATTGGAGGCTGGGATCAGAGCCAGTTACAATGCCAGATGGTCGGATTCATCACAGGGCTGTGTGTGGTCGGCTCTGTCTTCAATATCGTGGCAATTGCCATCAACCGTTACTGCTACATTTGTCACAGCCTCCAGTATGAGTGGATCTTCAGTGTGCGCAATACTTGCATTTATCTGGTCATCACCTGGGTCATGACTGTCCTGGCTGTCCTGCCTAACATGTACATTGGCACCATCGAGTATGATCCTCGCACGTACAGCTGCATCTTCAACTATCTGAACAACCCTGTCTTTGCAGTGACCATCGTCTGCATCCACTTTGTCCTCCCTCTGCTCATAGTGGGTTTCTGCTATATGAGGATCTGGACCAAAGTGCTGGCGGCCCATGACCCGGCTGGGCAGAATCCTGAGAACCAGCTTGCTGAGATTCAAAATTTTCTAACCATGTTTATGATCTTCGTCCTCTTTGCAGCGTGCTGGTGCCCTATCAACGTGCTCACTCTCTTGGTGGCTCTCAGTCCGAAGGAGATGGCAGGAAAGATCCCCACCTGGCTTTATCTTGCAGCCTACTTCATAGCCTACTTCAACAGCTGCCTCAACGCTGTGATCTACGGGCTCTTCAATGAGAATTTCCGAAGAGAATACTGGACCATCTTCCATGCTATGCGGCACCCTATCCTGTTCCTCTCTGGCCTCATCAATGATGTTCGCGAGACGAGGGAGGCCCGTGCCCGTGACCATGCCTGTGAAGAAGCCCAAGCTCATGCCTGTCCCACTGTGGAGGAACTGCCAATGAAAGTCCGGAATGTTCCTGGTGATGCTGCCGCTGGTCAACCTGAGCGTGCCTCTGGCCACCTCAGGCCAGCCTCTGGCCCCTCCAGGTCTGCCTCTGCCTACCGAAAATCTTCCTCTGGACATCACAAGTCTGTCTTTCACCACCCCAAGTCTCCTGCTGGCTATTTAAACTCTACTGGTTACCCCAAGTATGCCACTATCTACCCTAAGCCTGCCTCTGTCCATTCTAAGCCTGCCTCTGATCACCCTAAACCCGTTACTGGCCACCACATCCCTGCTGGCAGCCCCTGCAAGACTGCTTCCAGCCCTGCCACCAGCTACCTGAAACCCACCACTGGCCACATCAAGCTTGCTACCAGCCACGCTGAGCCCACCATTGCCAGCAATCTTGAGCCTGCCACCAGCCACCCTGAGCCTGCCATTGGCAGCCATGCTGAGCCCACAGCTGCTGGCCACCCTGAGCTCACTGCCTCTTGCCACCCTGAGACCACCGCTACTGGCCACCTTGAGCGTGACATCGCTGACTGCCCCGAGCCCGCCTCCAGCCCTGCCAGTGGGTCCCTCGAGTCTGCTGCCAGCGCCCTGGAGCCTGCCCCTGCTGCTGACGTTCTTGACCTCACTGTGGTCACCACTGCCACCAATGATTGCCATGAGGTTGTGGTTACCAGTGTTGAAGCTGTTTCTGATGAGATGGCTGTGTGAAAAGTGCTCTTAGGAGGGGTGGAGCATATGTAATCCGAAGTGAGATTACACAGACAGGCACATGCAGACACTGACAGACATGGTGTGAGCTGCATCCACCTTCTAGGCATACTCCTCCTTTACGTATGCACTCTGAGTGTATGTGCGTGTGTGTGCTTTCTATTTTATAGACCACATTTCCCTCAAGTTTGACATGTTGTTCTGAGCCTTGCTTACCTCCTGGTGGTTGCCCTTGAGCCCACACTGATCCTTGAAATCGCAGACTTAGATTACCCCCTCCTCCCGTGTCCCCATTTCCTCCAATTGTTCCTGCTTTCTTCTCCCCTTCCTTGAGGGGCGGGAGGGGAGGGGTGCGTGTGCGCTGGGAAAGGGGTGCTGTGGTGGGGGCTTCTGTCAAGTGAATGTGACCGCTGAGCTTTATGTTGTAAGTGGGTAACTCTATGCTGTACTTTTAATGGTAGTCAGGCAGTTGTGATAGAATGTGAATACTGGAAACTGTCTTTTCTAAATTCCAGCGACAAAATATGACTCGCATCTGAAGAATGATTTGATAAGCTCTTACGAAAATAAATTTTATGCCTATGAGATCAAATGGCAGAACAAAAGATAATGGCTGCACCGAATTATTTCAATCTTTTGAAAATTCGAACACGGGTGCTGATTTTCATTGTCAAATGTGAACGTGGAATGGTGAGATGTTTAACCTTATTTGTAGTCACGCACTTTTTTTTACAGTATTTGCCAGGATTTTCTTTCATTTAGTTCCAGAGAAACGAGTTTATCACAAACTAGTTTCTTCTCCTAAAATCCAAATTTACGGTTCCTAGGATCAATTAGTCGTGTTTTGAATATTAGAATTCATAACTGCTCCTTTCCTCAGAGATTTTTTTCCAACAGCCTGATGCCTCTACAGTCTGTCTCCACATTTTTCTTTTTCATTCAAAAGGGAATTTGAGGCAGCAGCTGGAAGCCAAAACTGAATGGAGTGCAGCCGGGAGGGTGTGAATGCTGCTTCTGCCTCCTCCCTCTGGCCTCCCAGCTGGGGAGGGAGGCGGCGTCGGGAGGAGGCCAACTCCAGCGTCCCCACCACCCTTGGCTGAGCTGCAGTGGTCCACAATGTTAAGCTGTAGATGTCTTGTATCAGCACACTTGACAGCCCAGGAAAGGATTTTTCTCTAGGTTTCAGGAAAAGGTTGCTGTTTAATAGAAATTTAAATGATTGATTCAAACTGACACTTCAAGCAAAATATCTGTACAAAAAGCTTGAGAGGATAAGTGGAAATGCATTACACTGCCTTAATTCAATTCTGTATTTGTGGTAGCAAATAAAAGTGATTTTGTGGCTTTGGAGTGTGATTGATTGATAAATTCGCTTGCTCTACCAGACTTACTTGTGGGGAGGGCCGGTGAGTAGGTGGAAGACCAGTGACCTTGGGGATCCAAAGACCTGGGGTGCAAGCTTGCTCTAGCCCAGGGCAAGTCACGGGACCCTCTCGCCTCAGTTTCTTTACCCAGCACGGTGGCGAGGTCCGAGTGGGCTGCTGGATTTGATGTGCTCTTCTCACCAGAGCAGTGATGACGGATGGCCTGACCTCACCTGCGTGCTCTTGGCCTTCTGGAGCTCGCCTGCCACTGCTTCGGAAAATAGGCCCCTTCTACCTCCATGCAAGGAGTGCATCCAGGCCCCAGTGCGGTCACAACTCCAGAGGCTGCTCGGTCAGAGAACAGCTCATGGGGCAGTGGGGGCAGGCACAGGAGTCGGCGGCAGGACAGGTGGTTTCCTCTCCAGCTGGAGGAGGGGCGGCAAGACTCCAGCCACTGGGCAAAGCTCCCGACTTCAGGAACACAGTCTCAAAAGAATCTCTAATGACAAGGAAAAGCCCCAAATAAACTGCTCCATAGAAATGAAAGTGTATTCAAAATAATACACAGTAGGATATCAATCTTGTTAAAATACAGAGACTTAAAGCATGCACATATACATAGACACAGAGTTGTACATATGTAGTTATTCTATACAGGTTTAGCTAGACTGTGAGCATAGACTGACGTCACCTTCACTTTTCACGCCCAAATGACAGTGATTTTAGCCCCGCCAGAAAGACTGCTGGACCTCAGGCTAATCCCCTGTGCATAGTTTCTGCCAGGCATTCTCCAAAAGGGGGCTTACTCATGTGCTCACATCCTGGTCTACAGGCAGCAGCCCCTCCCCATGTTTTCCGTTCTCCCTCTTCCTTGGGTGACACTGGTCGGTGCTTTCCAGGGGCTCAGGGGTGCTGAGAGGAGCTGCTACGGGTGAGAAAAACTGAGGGTACTTCTTTTAATTTTTTTGCTATCATTAATCTACAATTACATGAAGAACACCATGTTGACCCGGCTTCCCCCCTCACCAAGTACCCCCCACACCCCACCACAGTCACGGTCCATCAGCGTAGCAAGATGCTATATAATCACCACCTGTCCTCTCTGTGTTGCACAGCCCTCCCTGTGCCCCCTTTACTATACATGCTAATCTTAATGCCCCCCTTCTCCTTCCTTGCCCTTCTCCCTCCCTTCCCACCCATCCTCCCCAGTCCCCTTCCCTTTGGTAACTGTTAGTCCATTCTTGGGTTCTGTGATTCTGCTGCTGTTTCGTTCCTTCAGTTTTCCTTTGTTCTTATACTCCACATATGAGTGAAATCATTTGGTACTTGTCCTTCTCCGCTTGGCTTATTTCACTGAGCATAATACCCTCTAGCTCCATCCATGTTGTTGCGAATGGTAGGATCTGTTTTTTTCTTATGGCTGCGTAATATTCCATTGTGTATATGTACCACCTCTTCTTTATCCATTCATCTACTGACGGACATTTAGGTTGCTTCCATATCTTGGCTATTGTAAACAGTGCAGCAATAAACATAGGGGTGCATGTGTCTTTTTCAAACTGGAGTGCTGCATTCTTAGGGTAAATTCTCAAAAGTGGAATTCCTGGGTCAAATGGTATTTCTATTTTGAGCATTCTGAGGAACCTCCATACTGCTTTCCACAATGGTTGAACTAGTTTACATTCCCACCAGCAGTGTAGGAGGGTTCCCCTTTCTCCACAACCTCGCCAACATTTGTTGTTGTTTGTCTTTTCGATGATGGCCATCCTTGCTGGTGTGATGTGATATCTCATTGTGGTTTTAATTTGCATTTCTCTGATGATTAGCGATGTGGAGCATCTTTTCATGTGCCTGTTGGCCATCTGGATTTCTTCTTTAGAGAACTGTCTATTCAGCTCCTCTGCCCATTTTTTAATTGGATTATTTGCTTTTTGTTTGTTGAGGTGTGTGAGCTCTTTATATATTTTGGATGTCAGCCCTTTATCGGATCTATCATTTATGAATATATTCTCCCATACTGTAGAATACCATTTTGTTCTATTGATGGTGTCCTTTGGTGTACAGAAGCTTTTTAGCTTGATATAGTCTCACTTGTTCATTTTTGCTTTTGTTTCCATTGCCTTGGGAGATATGTTCATGAAGAAGTCACTCATGTTTATGTCCATGAGATTTTTGACTATGTTTTTTTCTAAGAGATTTATGGTTTCTTGACTTACATTCAGGTCTTTGATCCATTTGGAGTTTACTTTTGTGTATGGGGTTAGACAGTGATCCAGTTTCATTCTCCTACATGTAGCTGTCCAGTTTTGCCAGCACCATCTGTTGAATAGACTGTCATTTCCCCATTGTATGTCCATGGCTCCTTTATCAAATATTAATTGGCCATATATGTTTGGGTTAATGTCTGGACTCTGTATTCTGTTCCACTCGTCTGTGGCTCTGTTCTTGTGCCAGTACCAAATTGTCTTGATTACTGTGGCTTTGTAGTAGAGCTTGACGTTGGGGAGCAAGATCCCACCCACTTTATTCTTCCTTCTCAGGATTGCGTTGGCTATTCGTGGTCTTTGACGGTTCCATATGAATTTTTGAACTATTTGTTCCAGTTCATTGAGGAATGCTGTTGGTAATTTGATAGGGATTGCATCGAATCTGTATATTGCTTTGGGCAAGATGGCCATTTTGACGATGTTAACTCTTCCTAGCCAGGAGCATGGGATGAGTTTCCATTTGTTAGTTACCTCTTTAATTTCTCTTAAGAGTGTCTTGTAGTTTTCAGGGTATAGCTCTTTCACTTCCTTGGTTAGGTTTATTCCTAGGTATTTTATTCTTTTTGATGCAATTGTGAATGGAATTGTTTTCCTGATTTCTCTTTCTATTAGTTCTTTGTTGGTGTATAGGAAAGCCACAGATTTCTGTGTGTTAATTTTATATCCTGCAACTTTGCTGAATTCCAATATTAGTTCTAGTAGTTTTGGAGTGGAGTCTTTAGGGTTTTTTATGTACAATAGCATGTCATCTGAAAATAGTGACAGTTTGACTTCTTCTTTACCAATCTGGATTCCTTGTATTTCTTTGTTTTGTCTGATTGCCATGGCTAGGACCTCCAGGACCATGTTGAGTAACAGTGGGGAGATTGGGCATCCCTGTCTTGTTCCCGATCTCAGAGGAAAAGCTTTCAGCCTCTCGCTGTTCAGTATGATGTTAGCTGTGGGTTTATCATAGATGGCCTTTATTATGTTGAGGTACTTGCCCTCTATGCCCATTTTGTTGAGAGTTTTTATCATGAATGGATGTTGAATTTTGTCGAATGCTTTTTCAGCATCTGTGGAGATGATCATGTGGTTTTCTTCCTTCTTTTTGTTGATGTGCTGGAAAATGTTGATGGATTTTCGAATGTTGTACCATCCTTGCATCCCTGGCAGGAATGCCACTTGGTCATGGTTATGATCCTCTTGATGTATTTTTGAATTCGGTTTCCTCATATTTTGTTGAGTATTTTTGCATCTACGTTCATCAGGGATATTGGTCTGTAGTTTTCTTTTTTGGTGGGGTCTTTGCTTGGTTTTGGTATTAGGGTGATGTTCTGTTTCTTCCTTTGTCGGTCTTGGAAGGTTGTATTTTTCTAGGAAGTTGTCCATTTCTTCTAGGTTTTCCAGCTTGTTAGCATATAGTTTTTTGTAGTATTCTCTTATAATTGTTTGTGTTTCTGTGGGGTCCATCATGATTTTTCCTTTCTCATTTCTGATTCTGTTGATGTGTGCAGATTCTTTTTTTCTTTTTATAAGTATGTCTAGGGGCTTATCTATTTTGTTTATTTTCTTATAGAACCAGCTCTTGGTTTCATTGATTTTTGCTATTGTTTTATTCTTCTCAATTTTATTTATTTCTTCTCTGCTCTTTGTTACGTCCCTCCTTCTGCTGACTTTAGGCCTCATTTGTTCTTCTTTTTCCAATTTTGATAATTGTGTCTTTAGACTATTCGTTTGGGATTGTTCTTCCTTCTTTAAATATACCTGGATTGCTATATACTTTCCTCTTAAAAGTGCTTTTGCTCTGTCCCACATAAGTTGGGTCTTTGTGTTGTTGTTGTTGTCATTTGTTTCCATATATTGCTTGATCTTTATTTTCATTTGGTCATTGATCCATTCATTATCTAGGAGCATGTTGTTAAGCCTCCATGTGTTCGTGAGTCTTTTTGCTTTCTTTGTACAATTTATTTCTAGTTTTATATCTTTGTGTTCTGAGAAGTTGGTTGGTAGAATTTCAATCTTTTTGAATTTACTGTGGCTCTTTTTGTGGCCTAGTGTGTGGTCTGTTCTTCAGAACGTTCCATGTGCACTTGAGAAGAATGTGTATCCTATTGCTTTTGGGTGTAGAGTTCTATAGATGTCTATTAGGTCCATCTGTTCTAGTGTGTTGTTCAGTGAGTCTGTGTCCTTACTTATTTTCTGTCTGGTGGATCTGTCCTTTGGAGTGAGCGGTGTGTTGAAGTCTCCTGAAATTAATGCATTGCATTCTATTTCCTCCTTTCATTCTGTTAGTCTTTGTTTCACATATGTTGTTGCTCCTGTATTGGGTACATATATATTTATAATGGTTATATCCTCTTGGTGGATTGACCCTTTTTTCATTATGTAGTGTCCTTCTTTATCTCTTGTGACTTTTTTTGTTTTAAAGTCTATTTTGTCTGATACTAGTACTGTGACACCTGCTTTTTTCTTCTTGTGGTTTGCATGAAATATCTTGTTCCATCCCTTGACTTTTAATCTGTGCATGTCTTTGGGTTTGAGGTGAGTCTCTTGTAAGCAGCATGTAGATGGGTCTTGCTTTCTTATCCATTCTTTTAGTCTGTATCTTTTGATTGGTGCATTTAGTCCATTTACATTGAGGGTGATTATTGAAATATATGTACTTATTGCCACTGCAGGCTTTAGGTTTGTGGTTACCAAAAGTTCAAGTTTTGCTTCTTTACTATCTTACTGTCTAACTTAACTCGCTTATTGAGCTATTATAAACACAGTCTGATGATTCTTTATTTCTCTCCCTTCTTATTCCTCCTCCTCCATTCTTTGTATGTTAGGTGTTTTACTTTTTTTTGGTGTTTCCTTCGACTGCTTTAATGGGTAGTTGATTTTATTTTTTGCCTTCAGTTAGTATTTGATTGTTCTGCTTCCGTTGCTCTGATTTTATTTTCTCTGGTGACATCTGTTTATCCTTAGGAGTGCTTCCATCTAGAGCAGTCCCTCATACTGAACAATTTCTACTAAACTATCTTCAAGTTTACTAGCTCTCTTCTCTGCCATCTTCTTCTTTTGTTGAGCCTAACCTGGGAGGGTTATCATTTTTTCACTGTGGTTATTGTATTTTTAAGTTCTACACTTTCCACTTGGTTGTTCTTTATAACATTTATTTCTTTTCTGAGTGGTTCTGTCTTTCTACTTGTTTCCAGAATGTTTGCCTAAGCTCACTTCTTGGGACTTAATCATAGCCACTTTCAGTGCCTTGTCAGATAAGTCTCACACCTGGTTCACTTTGGTGTTGGCCTCTGTCGTCTTTTCCTATAAGAGCTGGGACTTTTCTGGTACCTCTATTCCTTTTTTCCATATTGGTCATTTCCGGTGATCATCATTTTTATGTAAATCCAAGTTTTATCTAGGAATAGAGGAGGAGACCTGTGTCTTTCATGCAATGGTTAGTCTGCTTGTATTATCTGTTTTTGAATTGATTGTAAGTCACAGACTCTACACCTTCCCATTTCTAGTAGGTAAGAACACCATGTACTCTTCCCTGTTTTCTCTTATAGACTGATAGGGTGAGGTGCTGAGCACCTCAGTGCTTGGGACTGGGTTGCAGTTATAATACAACTAACTGAATTCTGGCTCATCCCTCCTTCTTGGGCATGGATGGTCCTCCTGGGCTTTTAATTGAGAATCACCTAAGCCTCTGTTTCCTGAGCCCTAAAAGACTAAGGGATGGTAATGTCAAAGGAGTGAAGTGGTCATGTAAACCCTCCCACAGATAACAATGATAGAAACAGGATAATATGATTAAAAACAATTATTTGAAGTCACTGAAAACCTGAGGATGTGACGCGGTCCAGCCGCGCCGATTCGAACCAGACCTGGCGAGAGGGGGGTGAGACTGGAGAAAAAAGAGAAGACAGACAGACCTGGGAGGGCTGATGCTCCTGTGCATCCCAGCAAAGCTTTATTGGGTACCAGGGTATCTATACAGCAAAGAGATACATGATAGCTTTATCTAATAAACAGCCAAGCACAATATTGACGTCAGCGGCAGCCGGGCAAAGTTAAGAACAATAAGGCTCCTTCAGTTCCTCATGGAATGTGTAAACAAGATGTTCTTTGGGGCCAAGGCCGCTCTTTGTCACAGTCACAGCATGAGGAGAGTTGGCTCGTCTTCGAGGACAAGATATGTGTTTGTGGGCAGATAACTTCCAAGGACGGCACCGGTTGTTCTCAAGCTTGTGCTTTCCCATGCTGCATTCAGACATGGGGGAAGGTGCCCTCCCATTCTACCCCCAAACATGTGAGAAGACAAAGGCGGTCCCCAGCAGGATGGACTTCAAGCCCCACAGCTATGAGTGCTGAAAGTAATGGCTGAAAATGACAGCCTTACCAGCCCAAGGGGCCAAAATTTGGAGTTTGGTTACATAAAAGCAACTTGAAATTTAAAGGAGAAATTCTGGAAGCATGAGTCAGAATTGTAAATGCATCTTCTTATCAAGAAAACCGCAGAAGGGATGTGACCCACCTTTGAATATAAATTCTACCCAAACCCCCGAGGAACAGGAAAAAGCAGTCTGACATCAAAGATAAATCTATTCTTAACAGACAGAAGAAGATAGAGATTTAGGCTACAACAATTTTCCAGAGGTGAGGCCTAGATCTCTAGAGGGAGCCTGTGGCTTTTTTCAAGGGTCTCTAGAACAAAAGATTCTTGTGTGGTGGTGGAAGGGTGTTGGAGAGACTTGAGAACATAGGTTAAAGGGTGGGAGGAATCTCTCCATTTCTGCTCTCTTCTCCTTCTGACAGATGCAGATTGAGGTAGTGGTATCTCAATACCAAAGACAAGGAAGTCCTTGGATTGGAAGAAATGAGTAGCATTATAGCCACTGGCCTATGACAGGGTGGTGTCTTATGGAAATAGTGTTATCCAAACATATTAAATGTGATAGTTCATATTTAGGCAGAGTTTTTTTTTTTAATGAGTGGACAAGATTTTATTAACCTGTTGAGGAAAAGGGAAATCCAAGGAGTGGGCCTGGCATGGGCAAAGGCTAAGATAATGTGGCCATTGCTATCTATTTATTGGTGTTTTCTTTCTAAAAATTTATCTATGTTTATAAGTTGATTTTACCTTCTCTGTTCAATTTTGAAATCAATATTACAAGCTCACAAAATGGATTACATAGCTTTTCATCTTTTCCCAATTTGTGGAACAGTTTGTGAAAGATGAGCTTAGCTTTCATGATAGGTATATAATAAAACTGACTTTTGATTCTCAAGTGATCCCATTTCCCCCTTTACCACAGGGTATGTGGAGGGATATTTTATGTTTGAATTTCTGGTACAATTTCTGTTGCATTTCAGTTTGCTATTTCTCCTTTTGTTTTCATAAGAAGTGGGAAAGGTTGTAGAATCCTGAGCTGTGCAGTTTGGATGAGGCACAAAGAGAAGCCTGCCTTCTGGGGCTCATTCCGTCCACTCCTCCCAATCCACAATCTGCCCAGAGCTACTGATAAAGGGATGGCCTAGACAGGTATTTTATCACTTACACAATTCAGCTGTAAAAAGCAATTCATTCTTTGGTTCATCATAGAAAGCAATTGTAAGAGTCCTAGCCAATAGTTTTGGAAAGGTTTTGTGCTGGGATAGACTGAAAGTGATCTACTTCATTCAATTACATATGTCTTTTAGGATTCTCCAACGTTCCCTCAGACTCTGTTAGCTTGAAACTAGGGAGGATTTCTCCTGCTCCTGAATTCCTATAGCATTTCTTTGACCAAATCTTTTATTTGGCACTTGGTAGACTCATAAAATTTTACAGTTGGAAAGAACTTTAAAAGTCATCTAATTGAGCTTGACACTCAGTATAAGGATTTCTTCTACGTCTCTTGCAGAGACTCAACTGGCCTCTGATTGAACACCCCTAGTGACGGGCAACACTCTACTGTTTAAGGCCTCTCCACAGTTGGAGAGCTAGCCATTTTCTTGGAGCACACAGAGGACAAGTCTGAGCAGGAAACAAAGAAGGAACTACCAGACAAGTAGAAGGAAAATGAGGAGAGACTGGTGTCCTGAAAATGAAGGCAAAGGGAGTTGCAAGAACGACTGGGTTGTTGAGTTGACTAAACATTGTTGCCAAGGTCAGTGAGGTGAGAAGTGACATATATCCACTGAGTGTGGCCTTCAGAACAGTTTCAGGGAGAAGAGTGGGGACGCACTCGGAATGGCGATGGACTGAACCGTGAGTGGCAGGCAAGGGAAAGGAGGCGGTGACCTGGAGCGAGTCTTTCCCCAAGAAATTTTGTTGAGAAGGGAGGGGAGTTATGACAATAGCTAGAACAAGATACAGGGTCTAGAGAAGGGCTTTTGGAAACAGGTAGGGGCATGTGGGTTGGTGAGCGTGTTTGTGCACTGAGAACACAGAGCCAGGCAAGCGACCATAACTCCTGACAGATGGAGGCCCTGGGGAGGTGCCTGGAAGGGAAGAGGTCAGATCAGCAGTGGGCATTTCCTAGCTGTGTGACTTTGGGCAGTCACCAGACTGTGCTACCGAATATGATAACATATGCAAAGGACATCGTAACTATAGAGCATGGCGTGAGTGTCCGTTGTCTTCTTTCTTCTGAAAGCAAGTGGGACTAGGCTGTGAGCAAGAACACTGGATACAAACCAGACGCATCTCTAGTCAAAGCCTCTTTTCATAAATCCCGCTTCCCCTGTTTTTATACCATAGTGCACAGGGAGGGGTGAGGTTAGACAAATAGAGCAGCAGGGAAGGCCTCGAAACCCCGGCCAAAGAGTCAGGAATTGATCCTGAGGATAACAGCAAGCGCTGGACATTTTTGAGCAGAAAAGTGACATTAGGAATGTATTATTTTAAGAAGGTTCATTTAAAATGGGTATGACAGGCTGGGTTGGATAGGAGATCTGGAGGCAGGATGAGTAGTTGCAAGGAGAGTTCAAAGATCAGTTTATAGGAGGAAGAGCTAGGGAAAAGCCAAGAAGAAACAAATCAGAAAGATTTTGAAGGCAGCATCTGCTGGGGGACATGATAGCTAAATTTCCAACTCAGGACCCTTGGGGAACTGGGACATCACTAAGAGGAATAGGGAGCCAGGAAAGAACTAGCTTTGGGATGCATGTGGGTGCCTGCTTGTGTGTGCATGTGTGTGTATGTGTACGTGTGTAGGGACAGAGGAGGAGTCCATCAGTGACAAGTCATATTGCACACACTAACTACCATTCGGCGCCACCTCGTCCACAAGCCACACGTGCCATCAGCTACCTACGCAGAGCCATGTGCCGCAGGCAGGTCAGGGCACCGCCTCCCGCTCCACTGTGCTGGAGGCCAAGCTGTGCTTCTGGCGGTCTGATCTCGCTCCCATGCCCTTCTGGCTTCCTCTTCTCTGCAATGGTCTGGTGGCAGATGAGCATGCCAAAGAGCAGAGACCCCACTTGAACAGGACCCCAGATGGGGAAACGCTGGGAAAACTCACTTGTATTAACAAATTGCTGCCCCAGACATGAGACCTCTTCTAGAAAGTACTACTGATCCTGAAGCTCTGCATGGCATCCGGCGATACCACTTTCAGTCACCAACTATGATGAAGTACTAGCCACTAGGCTAACTAAAAGGGAAAACATCTTATGGCAAAAACCTGCCTCTCTCAAACCCAGCTAAAGTGCCACCTCTTACGAGCTGCCACAGCACTTTATATAGCTCTGTTTCACAAATAAAGAAATGAAGGCTCAGAAAGGCGAAGTAACTTGCCCAAAGCCACAGATGGCGGTAAGCAGCCCAGCTGAGGGGCGGGACAGTGGCCGCCGCTCAAACAGCGCAGCTCCCTCAGGTCGCAGATGCAGCCGTGGGCTTTGGACCGGCCTGGGAGGCCCTGCTAGCGGCCCGCCGAGATTCACAGTAAGTCACTAGCTAAAGTTCTGCTGAGTAAGCAGTCATCCCTCTGGAATAAGGTCTCTTGACCTTGGCACTGCTGACCTGTGTGCGCGTGCGGTGGAGGGCCGCCCTGGGAACTGTAAGATGCTTGGGAGCATCCTGGCCTTTACCCACTAGATGCCAGTAGCACACTTGCCAAGCTGTAACCAGTGAACCCTTCACCAGACATTGCCAGATGTCCCTCCGGGACAAAATTCCTCCGCCTTTCGTTTGAGAACCTTTGCTCCAGGCTGTGATCTGCAGCCCTTGCGTGGAATGCCTGCTGGGCTCCAGACTGCAATCCATGCCTTTGGAGCAAGAGGGACAAATCTTTCTTTCCTGGGAGTTCTCCCGGGGATGTTCTTCACCTCACATGTGACTTAAGAGTTTCCTGCTTGCAACTGATATTTCCGCTTTTGTCTTATGAAACTTATCACTCTTTCAATAGTCATGGAATTACAAAGAATGTAAAAAAACCTTTTAAATTTACTTAAATGTTCTGTGAACATGCAGTGGGCATCTGCTGGGATGAACTATAAAAAGTCTAATTAGTTAGTAAATAGCCATATAATTAAGGAAAAAAAGTGAAATGAATTGAAGATTTAATTACAGATATTTTCATGTTGACTTACCATTTCTGTTTGTTTTTCCCTCAAACCTAAGATGAGCAGTATTCTTTGGACTTGTTTTTCAAACTCCACTTACTATATGGGCTTCTGGACTTCTTGTAATTCTGATCTGTCCAAGGTATTCATTTCAATTCTGAATCTGAAGCAATGGTTGTAGCTATTGTAATGGCAGAAGATCTCTTTGGGCGGGATTGGTGGAAAGGGACATCATTGTGGCCCTAGAAAACCTTGGTCTCCCACCCACCAGACTGTGCTTCAAGCCTCCTGGATGGAACCCTCTATTACACCATTTAGGGCAAGACCATGATAGAGGGAAATAACAACTTTATTTATAGTAGCCAAAATCTGGAGAAAAGTACGTATCTATTAACAGGTGACTGGATAAATAAATTCAGGTATCCTTACAATGGACTACTCCTTAGCATTCAAAAAGAATGTGCTACTGATATACATATAATACGAATAAACCTCCAAAACATTTTGTTGAGCGACAGAAGTCAGACATGAAAAAATACCCATTTGATTCCATTTGTGTGCAATCCTACAGCAGATAAATCTAATTTATAGTGAAAGGAATCAGAGCAATCTTGCCTTGGGAGGTGGGCATTCACAGAGACTGTCCTTCCTTCTATTCCTGCATCAGCGATGAGCCCTTGTACACAAATTTAACCATCAACATTCACAAAGTTTATCAGTTTCACTATGCAAACTCCTTATGGCCTAAACCTCAAGTCAACCAGGGTGCATTACTAAATCGATAGACAAAATGTGTTAGATCGATCTAACAATCCACCTGAATTGACCTTGCTCTGAGAAATACTCTTACAAATGTCCAACGATCCTTCTCAAAGGATGAAGGTTGGTTGGTATGGACAGATGGGGAAACTGAGGCTTAGAGAGATTAATCAGTTTGCACAAGGTTACAACTACGGCTGCAGGTGTGACTCAAACCCTCATATGACTGATTTGCAAGCAAAGGTCTCCTTCTGTTTTTCGGATTTTCTTTGAAAATCCTGAGTGACTCATCAGCATGCTGTGGCCGCTGAAAGGTGATCACAGTCGTACGCGGCATCAATCAGTATGCTGTCTAGAAAGAGGGCTGCAGGAGTTCTTGCCTTGCTCTGACCTATCAGAGCCATTCTCAGCTATTGTGTCCAGTTCTGTGACACACTGTTAGAGGGGCTGAGGCCGAGCTTCACTGTGCTCAGCAGAAAGCCAGTATGGAATGCAGAAGAGCTTCAGTGCAGCTTGGGAAGGGAGAAACCAGAGCAGAGATGATAAATAGCCTCAGGCATTGCAAAGGCTGTCTTGGGAAGTTTCCAGTGGCGGGACTTGCTGAGGAATCTAGGGCTTGGCTCCGTGAGCTTAGGGGTCCTTCCACCTCTCATAGTCTCTGAATTCATGATCATAGTGAGTTGCTGCTTGTGCCTTATCAGAGTGCTTCCTCACATTCTGGTCCTCTGTACAGGGCCTTAGCGCAGTACTGATTCGTTGAGTGTTTGTTGAATTTAATTGAATCCTTGCTATGTAATCGAATCATTAGAAAACTGAGCCTCATTATATTGAAGTTTAACTAGACAATAGAATCACTACCCAATTTTTCCACCCCTGAAACAAAAATCCTTTGTTAAGTGCTACAATATTTATGTGAATTAGTACCAACCTTTGGGAGGGCATGAAACATGTAACATGTTTTCTCTCCCACTATTCACAGCATTTAGTGAGAGCTGTGGCTCACTTGAGGTGAGGGAATAAAGGACAAGGGAGCACTTGGATGCCTCCCTTTGCTCTTCACATTGTGACTGGTGAACAAGGCTGACTTCATTCCACAGCTGGATTGATATGCAAATTTACCCCGACTAATTGGCTTCCCCAGCTGTCTCCAGAGGGCGGATGTATTCATGTATAAAGTGCTGTCTATGGGCACTGGGAACATTAGAACTGCTTAATTGAATATCAATGAATCTTTATAAACTAATAATGAAGGGGAACCTGGGAAGCATGATGTGGATTTCGCATATTGAGAAGAGGAGAGCCCTGATTTGAATTTGTGGGAAGAAGAATTTTCTCTGGATTTTACAAAACCCAGTTTAGTCTTCTTTGATCTGAAGTCCTTGAAAGCCCCAGTGGTGCCTTCTTGAAGACATCATGTGGTGAGTGCTGGACACGAGCAAGTGTGTGAGTCTATGTCCAGGGAGGACTGTCTCTCCCCAGCCACCACCCTTCCACAATAGAGTAAAACTGAAAGATTTGTTGTGGTTAATTCTTGCTTTTGCAAGAAGAGCCAGTACTTTCCAGATATGATTATTCATTTGATTTTTATACTTGACTTATATGTGAATCCCACATTTCTCCCTTATTTATTTATTTTTTTAAAATAAAATGCTGAAGTGGTAGGTAGATGCAAGATAAAGTAGAAAACATAATTTAGTGCTGTAAGAGGGCAAATGTAGATGATCAGGTCTGTGCCTACAGACTAAGTATTAATCCAAGCTAGACCAGGGCAACAAAACATCCACGGATGCAGAAGATTTCTCTAAAAACAGGGGTGTGAGGTTCTAAGCCTCACCTCTGTTGATCCCCAATTTCTCACCTGATGGTCCCCCTGTGACTGTGCCTGTCTTAGGTTGTTCCTCCCTTGAGGAATCTTACCCGTCTCTGGCTAACCAGCCATCTCCAGGGGCCATACAGGGAAATGGAAAGTTGGTAAGTGAGAGAGAAGCAATATTCTTTGAAAAGGTTAGCTTTTTACTTCTTTGCAGATTTATGCCCTGTGGCTTCTATGCCCAGCATTTGTCTTGAGGTATCTTTACCCCTTGGAAGAATTATGATATTCAGTAATTTTCGATATGAGGCATGAATTCTACTAAAGGGCTGTAATTAGGAAGGAAGAAGAAAAGTTATAGAAGTAGCAGACGGAAGAAAACATGGGAAGATTGATTATTTCTTTGACATAACTTCTTGTAGAGTAACATAAGCATGTATAGGTTTTAACAAACTTCTAATTAAATTGGGTACACACATTAACAGAATAGGAATACAAATACATGACAAAAGCAGACCTACAATTACCAGCCATATCCAGTGAAACCAAGAAAACCAGTTAGGCACCCTAGGCATTTGTGAAAACTTATCAATAATATGATGGATATTATCTAACTGAATTTGAATAGTTTGAGAAAAATCAGACAAATTAAAACAACACATTCCTGGGAACTGTTCACATCCCATATGTTCTTTTAACAGTCTATAGTCTCACGATTTTGGAGCACTGCTACTTGCACTTCTCCTAATTCTTGGTTGAGTTCCGACAGTGTAGATCCAGTCAAATTTGTTGTTTTACTGTATGCACAGGCCAGCTTAGATATCTCCTTCCTCATTCCAATTTCAAGTCCAGGAACTAGGGTGATGAATGCAGCTACAACTGCAACAGCGCCAGGATCTTTGTTGAAGTTTTTGATGATCATCTTCTGGAATGACTCTTCCAGACGATGTTGATGTTGGAAGTTCTTCTTCACATCGTATCTTAATTCATTTCCTGGGTAGCCAAGTTAGGCTTTGATCCTCTGTATAAACACAAACAAACCGTTTGCCCACACTTTGATGTGACCTTTATACCATTGTGAAGAACCTATTGGAGACCACCACACAGGAACTGCTTTTTTTTTAAGAGAAATAAATATTATCAGAAAAATGTACTTCCATAGCTGATCATCTGACACCCTTTAAAAGATCAAAATTAAGGATATGTAAAGCATGCATTAATTGTTGATTTGCAGTTAATTTTATCCTATCAGGGAGTAATCCCCCCCTTTTTTGTTATCATTAATCTACAATTACATGAAGAACATTATGTTTACTAGGCTCTCCCATACACCAAGACCCCCCCACAAACCCCATTACAGTCACTGTCCATCAGCATAGCAACATGTTGTAGAATCACTACTTGTCTTCTCTGTGTTGCACAGCTCTCCCCTTTCCCCCAACCCCCACATTATACATGCTAATCATAATACCCTCTTTCTTCTTCCCCACCCTTATCCCTCCCTACCCTCCCATTCTCCCCAGTCTCTTTCCTTTTGGTAGCTGTTAGTCCCTTCTTGGGTTCTGTGATTCTGCTGCTGTTTTGTTCCTTCAGTTTTTCCTTTGTTCTTATACTCCACAGATGAGTGAAATCATTTGGTATTTGTCTTTCTCCACTTGGCTTATTTCACTGAGCATAATACCCTCTAGCTCCATCCATGTTGTTGCAAATGGTAGGATTTGTTTTCTTCTTATGGCTGAATAATATTCCATTGTGCATATGTGCCACATCTTCTTTATCCATTCATCTACTGATGGACATTTAGGTTGCTTCCATTTCTTGGCTATTGTAAATAGTGCTGCGATAAACATAGGGGTGCATATGTCTTTTTCAAACTGGGCTGCTGCATTCTTAGGGTAAATTCCTTGAAGTGGAATTCCTGGGTCAAATGGTAAGCCTATTTTGAGCATTTTGAGGAACCTCCATATTGCTTTCCACAATGGTTGAACTAATTTACATTCCCACCAGCAGTGTAGGAGGGTTCCCCTTTTCCCACAACTTCGCCATCATTTGTTATTGTTTGTCTTTTGGATGGTAGCCATCTTACTGGTGTGAGGTGATATCTCACTGTGGTTTTAATTAGCATTTCTCTGATAACTAGTGATGTGGAGCATCTTTTCATGTGTCTGTTGGCCATCTCAATTTTCTTTTTTGGAGAACTGTCTGTTCATTTCCTCTGCCCATTTTTTAGTTGAATTACTTGCTTTTTGTTTGTTGAGGTACATGAACTCTTTATATATTTTGGATGTTCCGCCTTTATCAGATCTGTCATTTATGAATATATTCTCCCATACTGTAGGGTACCTTTTTGTTCTATTGATGGTGTCCTTTGCTTTACAGAAGCTTTTCAGCTTGATATAGTCCCATTTGTTCATTTTTGCTTTTGTTTCCCTTACCCGGGGAGATATGTTCATGAAGAAGTCGCTAATGTTTATGTCCAAGAGATTTTTTCCTATGTTTTTTTCTAAGAGTTTTATGGCTTCATGAGTTACATTCAGGTCTTCGATCCATTTTGAATTTGCTTTTGTGTATGGGGTTAGACAATGGTCCAGTTTCATTCCCTTACATGTAGCTGTCCAGTTTTGCCAGCACCATCTGTTGAAGAGACTGTCATTTCCCCATTGTATGTCCATTGCTCCTTTATCGAATATTAATTGACCATATATGTTTGGGTTAATGTCTGGAGTCTCCAATCTGTTCCACTGGTCTGTGACTCTGTTCTTGTGCCAGTACCAAATTGTCTTGATTACTATAGCTTTGTAGTAGAGCTTGAAGTTGGGGAGTCACAGCACCCCCACTTTATTCTTCTTTCTCAGAATTGCTTTGGCTATTCAGGGTCTTTGGTGGTTCCATATGAATTTTTGAACTATTTGTTCCATTTCGTAGAAGTATGTTGCTGGTAATTTGATAGGGATTGCATCCAATCTGTATATTGCTTTGGGCAGGATGCCCATTTTGCTGATATTAATTCTTCCTAGACAAGAGTGTGGGATGAATTTCCATTTGTTAGTGTCCTCTTTAATTTGTTTTAAGAGTGTCTTATAGTTTTCAGGGTATAGGTGTTTCACTTCTTTGGTTACGTTTATTCCTAGGTATTTTATTCTTTTTGATGTTATTGTGAATGGAATTGTTTTCCTGATTTCTCTTTCTATTGGTTCATTGTTAGTGTATAGGAAAGCCACAGATTTCTGTGTGTTCATTTTGTATCCTGCAACTTTGTTGAATTCCGATATCAGTTCTAGTAGTTTTGGAGTGGAGTCTTTAGGGTTTTTTATGTACAATATCATGTCATCTGCAAATAGTGACAGTTTAACTTCTTCTTTACCAATCTGGATTCCTTGTATTTCTTTGTTTTGTCTAATTGCCGTGGCTAGGACCTCCAGTACTATGTTGAATAACAGTGGGGAGAGTGGACATCCCTGTCTTGTTCCCAATCTCAGAGGAAAAGCTTTCAGCTTCTTGCTGTTCAGTATGATGTTAGCTGTGAGTTTATCATATATGGCCTTTATTATGTTGAGGTACTTGCCCTCTATACCCATTTTGCTGAGAGTTTTTATCATGAATGGATGTTGAATTTTGTCAAATGCTTTTTCAGCATCTATGGAGATGATCATGTGGTTTTTGTCCTTCTTTTTGTTGATGTGGTGGATGATGTTGATGGATTTCTGAATGTTGTACCATCCTTGCATCCCTGGGATGAATCCCACTGGGTCATGGTGCATGGTCCTTTTGATATATTTTTAAATTCGTTTTGCTAATATTTTATTGAGTATTTTTGCATCTACATTCTTCAGGGATATTGGTCTGTAATTTTCTTTTTTGTTGGGGTCTTGGCCTGGTTTTGGTATTAGGGTGATGTTGGCTTCATAGCATGAGTTTGGGAGTATTCCCTCCTCTTCTATTGTTTGGAAAACTTTAAGGAGAATGGGTATTACATCTTCTCTGTATGTCTGATAAAATTCCGAGGTGAAACCATCTGGCCAGGGGGTTTTGTTCTTGGGTGCTATGCCCTGCTTTTTATGGCTACATAGTATTCCATGGTGTGGATGTATTGTAATAAATTGAAATATTTTCCTTGGTAGATATGTAGGTTTTCGACTTCGTTTTTTATTAAGTATTTTCATTTTATTGGAAATAAAGCTGAAATAAACATCTTCATTTTGAGAAGAAGGTAAACCATCTTTGCAAAGGAAAGAAATGTGATAAGCAACAGAGTGGGTGGAAGGGGTGATGAGGGCAAAGAGTGGGGAGATTATTGTGCCCCCCTACCCCTCTTCTGCTCACAGAACTCCATCAAGGAGGTGCAGAAGGTGGATAGGGTGCTTAGTTAAACACAATTACTCACAGTGTGTCTATTATTAAAAGATCAAGTCATTCAGAGACTTCGCTGTAACCAGACCCTCCCTCAATTCCTCAGTGGCAGGCGTGGTCTGGGAAATGAGGGTTATTCACAGATGGTTGGTCTAATGCAGAAGTTACTTGGGTAATGCATCGTGGCAGCATCTACTAGACAGAATACCCAGCTAAGAGCCAGGAAGCCTGAGTCATAGTCTTGCCCCTAACACCAACTCACCAAGGGACTTTGGCCCAATCGTGAAATCTCTCTGGGCTTCGCCTTTCCCAAATGCAAAATTGCGATGTGACCCGATCCCTGCCCTCTTTGCCTAAAGGGGCACCAGAAGTCCAGAACTAGTGTTGCCTGTAAGTAGACGGTGAATTCAGGGAAGAAGACATCATGGCCACCATGCCCAGAAATGAGACAAAGTAGCAGTTCAGGCTGCCAGCCCCAGAGGTAGAAGAAGAGGATGACAGACAGGGTAGGCGTAAACCATGGTGGGGAAGGACACTTGCCTGCAACCTGCTTTGGAGCCAGCTGCAAGCAAGAACCCTTCAGGAGAGCTAAGACATGGAAAACCCCAAGAACTGGGGCACATTGGAGGGAGGGAAGTAATGTGAGGAATTTCGAGGATGAAGTGTGAAAGCAAAGCGGGGTGATGTTGCTGTGTCCCTGGAGTGCTGATGAGAGGCATTGAGAGGAGGGAAAGGGAAGGGGAAGTGAGAGGCAATTCTCCATTTTCCTCAGGGTGGGCGAGACAGGCAGGGGCCGATCTGTTCAGAGGACAAGAGCAACTGCTCAGTCAGAGACAATCTTGTGGGGACCTTGCTTATGAATTTGATTGCAACTGACCCATGAGACCGATAGCAGTAATTCACAACCTGAGGAGCAAGAGATTTGATAGGAGTTTCAGAGGAGCAGGGAAATTCGATTCGTGGTAGAAACCGTATCAGGAGAGAAGGGGCCAGGGTGGGGGTGGGATGAGTCCACTTGGCAGGCCATAGCCGGGGGGATCTGTTCATTCTGTGCGGAAATGAAACCCTGACCGGATTAAGGAGCTATTGTGGATGTATTTGCAGTCATAGGGCAAGAAGCAGACAGCTCTGGGAGCTGGCCTGAGGGTGCTGAGTGACCCAGCAGGCTGGAGGGCCAAGCGGGGGCCCTCCAGCTGGAGTCGGGCAAGCGCTGGGTCTGGGAAGGGGCCCTGCATCTTTGGGATGGACTTCCTCGAACGTACACATGGAACACACTGTGCAAGCTCAGTGGGGTTTAGTCTCTGTTGCTCTGGGGGGCACTTCATTGCTGCAAAACTAAGTCGGCAAAAGTTGTCAGTTACAGTTTTGGTTTGGAAATTGTTTTCAGTGCTGGTGTTGGGGACATTCAGAGACAGGACATAGGTGTACAAGAAATCACAGGTGAGACAAGGGGCTTTGGTGACTCGGCTGCGCCATTGCCAAAAGGGCACTGGGCATAAGCTTTCTTTTGGAGGAGAAGCAGGGTCGCTAGGTCAGCCTCACTTGCTAGAGGGAAAAGAGAAAAGGAAGAGCGGAGCCTCTCCTAGGAGGGGAGATGCACAGAGAGGAGGCCGCACTTCCCCTTTCAGCGAGAGCGCAGAACGCAACCAGCAAAGGCGCTCGGGAGGACAGAGGGCCCCTGGAAACGGTGGCCTGAGCCAAACACAGTGGACAAGAAGACAGGAGCCCTGCCCCCTCAAGAAGAGGCTGCTTTTGGGGAATCCGCAGGGCAGGAAAGGATAAGATGGAGGGGCTGGCAGAGGCAGGGAGGTGGGCTTCCAAGGTCCACTGAAGGGAAAGAGCTAAGAGACTGAGCTCAGCAGAGCCGGCCTGCATGGGATCCGCCCAGGGAGGTAGGGGGGAGCGAAGAGCTGGAGGGGAGAGTGGGTGGGGGGCAGGGAGTTCAAAGGCACCCCAGAAGGACTCATTACAATGACACAAACACAAATGTCCACTTCATGCTGGGACGTGTAGGACAAGTGGGCTAAGAGTGCAGAAGGCCAGAGTGGTAGCCTCTGGGGCCCTGGGAGAAGAGAAAGGGGATGTCGCTTCAGTACAAGGACAAGGCAGAATGCAAAGCGGGCAGTGTATTGTGGGGAAGGCCAAGGGGGCTGGGGGCTCTTGGCAAGCGCCAGCGGGGAGGGGAGCCAGAGGCAAGGCTGGGGGTTTTTCACGCAGTTTGCATTTTCTAGGACCTGTGAGGTGTGGGTTTTAAGATGTATGTATGTGAAGGTGAATTAGGGAGAGAGAAAGCAGCACTGTGAACGCGAAAAGCAAGATACGTATGAAAGGGAAATGCTATTTAAGCAATCCACACTTTCTCCCAAATAAGGAGAAATACAGGTTGTGAAAGGGGATTTCCTCTGCACCTGCCCTGCGAGGATCGGCTTTCTGAAAGCCACTGGAGAGTGGCTGATGGCAAATTTTGTCATGTGTATTTTCTCACAATAAAAAAAATTCATGTGGACCAATTCGGAGGTTTGTGTATTGAAGCCATTCTTCAAAGAGATGCTGTTACTCAGCAAGCTAGCCGTGGGAGAGGACAATGAGCCAGGACACCTGAGTACAACCAGCCACTGCTTGGCGGTGTAGCCTGGTGGTCAAGCGTGCTCTCTGGAGGCGGGATGCCTGCATTAACCCCAGCTCTGTCACATATTGCCTGTGTGACCTCAGATGGGAGGCTTTCTCCTACGTAAAACTGGCATCATCATCATCAGAGAGGTTGAAATAAGGCTTGCTGTGAGCTGACACAGGAAAAGCACTCAATAAATGGGAGCACTTATCACTGTTCCACAGCCTCTTCCCAATAAGGTGCTTTTAGCTTGGGAACCAATTTACACAAAGCACCATGCGTGCACAATGCTGGGGCCAAAATACATGCTCAGTGAACTTGAATTTTCTTTCAACTTTTTAGTTTATGGATGATGGCCTGCCTATTCATTCTCTCATCAGTCAAGTGAAACTCAATATTTTTTCCCCAGTCCTGGTATGGGAATAACGGAATCATTCTATAATAAGCAGGTGGTGATTGGAGAGAAACAAGGCCCTCCTCTCTTGAGATTTAGAGCACATCTTCTCAATGCTCAGCTCTGGGGCCCCCTGCTCCATAATGACCCGGGGCACTGCTTTAATGGGGAGACTCCTGGGTCCCCTCCAGACCTACGGAAGCAGACCTCCTAAGGAGCAGCCCAGGAATCTTCATTAGGAAGCTCTGGACGTGATTTTTCTATCCATTCAAGCCTGAGAATAGCTGCTTTGGGGCCTGTATTGGTTTGTGCAACTCTGCTTCTCTTGAAAGTGGACTGTCCTATGTTAGGCTTAACCTCAAAGTGGGGCTTGGGATCTTACTAAGCACTGAAACCTAACTGCCAGCTTTCCCCAGGAGCATTGCACCCCCAAGGTGTCTTGATTCTGAGACCCCTTCCCCACTGCTAAGACATCCCACTTCTTCACCTTGCACTTAAAGCCAATGACTAACCTAGACTTCCATCTGCTCTTGCTGTTCTTGGCCACTGGCCATGCATCTTACCTGCCTCACCAGCCACCATCTGCATCTGTAGCTATTAAACCCTAAAGAGGTGCACTGCTCACAAAAGATGGGTCAACTTCTGCTGGTACTCTGTGCTCCAGTGTGACCTAGAAGGTCATCTTTGCTTGGACATTTTGTACATTTTACTATTATTTGTAAATTGTGTGGTACACTAATATAAGTAAAAGTTTACAGAATACACACACACACACACACACACACACACACACTAGCATCATACTATTTTAAGAAAAAAGCATTTCTTAAAAATAAGACCATTGTTAAATGACTCTAGCAAGCAAACTCAGAGTAAATGTTTAAAGATTAGGGTTTATTTGTTTAGGCACACCTTTCCTGGTTATCTCTATTTTAAAACTAATTTTCTCATTCACAAAGTCAAACTCTAGTCTTGAACCTTGTTCTATTTAATGGATACAGATTCTACAGAAGCAAGCAGAGAATACGTCAGCAATACCCACACACCTCCCCACAGCCTCCCACCAAGGCTCTCCTCATGTGTTTAGAGATGATCAATGAAAAATTATGTTCCTTTGGTTGAAAATCAACCAAAGTAGAAACTATTATGAAAATTAGAAACATCCACATAAAGCCAGGCATAGGATAATATGGGAACTAGGGTCTGAGCCCAAGATGCAGGAAGACAATAGTCCCATACTGTCACATCCTCAGATTCCCTATGGACTTAGTGCCTCGGCATTTTTCGCTAAGGAGCTAGTATGTGTACTATTCCTCTTCTGAGGACATGTTCACTCCTGATTTATCAGAAGAAAGTATTTTGCTTTTAATACTTTAAAGGTTTTTGTTTCAAAAGCTATTCCGCTGCATTAGACAGTTAACAAAATTTTGATCATTCTAAAATACATACATACTCATTTTCATATGAAAATCTTCAAACATGCATAAACACAGAGAATAATATAATGTATCCCCATGTGCTCATCACTCAGCTTCAACACTTAACATGATTTTGCCATTTTTATCTCAACTTACAGTTTTAATATAATAAAGGAGCTGATCTTTTAAAGGAATGCCTTACTCCAGCTTTTTATAAGTGAAAGAATTTTTATTCTTCATCCCTACTCCCTATCTGTCCAACTTCCATTCATCCTCAAAGTGCAGTTCCACTGACACCTCCTCCAGAAAGTCCTCCCTGAGAGTTTTTCCCATCAACAACTGTAAACAGTTTACATCCTCTCAATTTTCCTAACCTTTTATACTTCTCATTTGTCTATTTGTGTTTTCCAGTGATGTGTGTTCATGTCTCAGTCCTTCTGTTAAGCTATC